>NC_134848.1:67178682-67778682 GCF_965363235.1 Mytilus galloprovincialis
ATAAGAATTCCATCAGCTATGAAGCTTGAAAAAGTTTCAGCTTGAAGTTTTCTACACATCTATATTTAGTTTTGTACCTTGCAGTATTTTATTTCACAAGTCATTAAAAAGCTTTTAAGCTAAACAAAAATGTAAATTCTAGACGGATATAAATATATATAGCGAGCAAATTCAATTAGCGATAGATGTTCTGCATTTGGTATTAAAAAAAGAAAATATATGCCTCTAAACGTTACAATGAGTTAATTATTTTAACAACGACAATAAACCATAAGGTGAAATTTTTGCTTCAGCAAAAAAATGGCTAAACAATTTTCCGCAACTTTGAAATAACAATTATGGGGGTTTTGTTATTTAAATCAAGTAGCTATTTATTTTTTTAACTAAGTCTAGATAAGAGTACCGTAACACTGGAAAATGAGGGTATCTTGGATCAGGACTAATATTTTTCATTACAACAGACCACGTACGGACTCCTAATGAAATTTCTGACTGTGTTATAAACATGCAAAGAGCTTGAATCTCTTTTCACATATCTCTATTCTGACCGGACGTGTCTGCGTACTCGTACATCCCGAACAGCGAAGACGGAACCCCTTCTTTGAAAGCAGTTTTACTACAGGTCGAAAGAAGAAAAAGTGACCATATTTTTATTCTTATGTCTCTTAACAACTTAAACATTTGATATCATACCACATCTTTTTTTATAATTAGATTGGGACTCTGATATTCAGTAGTTGAAACATATTGCGCGAGGTTGGATAAAGTTTAAATCATTATAAATGATAAGATAGTTGTTTAATTTGACAATTTAAATCGTTCTGCGTGACGAGTTATAATCTTTTTACCACAGGCCTTTGGTTAGGTCATCAGATAATATAATAGCGATATAGATGATAATACAGATCTTCAGTGTTAAAACTTCAATAATTTAGGTACATAGACTGAGTAAAATAATAGCAAATGAAATTTTAATAAAAAAAACTCCAAAATGGTAGTTTCAAACTGCGAAAAAGTTTTTCCCACTTTTTAGCTGGAGCAAAAATTTCACCTTATGGTTTATTGTCTTTGTAACAATAATTTGTTCATTATAATGTTTAGAAGCATACAATTTCTTCTTTAGATATGATGCCGAATAACCATTACTATTAATAGGTTTCGCTCACTATATATATTTATATTTGTCCAGAAAATACATGTGTATGCCCCACCTACGATATATTTTCTGGTCTGTGCGTCCGTTCGTTCGTCTGTTCGTCCGTTCGTCCGTCTGTCCAGCTTCAGGTTAAAGTATTTGGTCAAGGTCGTTTTTGATTACTTAGTACACATGTTTCCAATGATATGATCCTTTTACCCCAATTTCACGGTCCACTGAACATTGAAAATGACAGAGCGAGTGGGGCATCCGTGTACTATGGGCACATTCTTGTTTTTGTTTAGCTTAAAACCTTTTAAGTGACTAGTGAATTAAGAAACCGATTTCCTTGTGTGTTTGTTTGTTCTCTTATGGTTTATTTCAATCTGAAATGTGCAGTGAAAGGGTTTTGTTTGTTAAAAAGGTTTGGATGCTAGATACAGGGATACACATAATACGTCATGTATATATACATAATGCTATATAGCGTATCACTACAAAGCCCCGTTAAACACAGAAATTAACAACTATAGGTCACTGTTATAAGATATAAGATATCTGAACTATTCATATTGGATTAATGATTGATTGTTGTTTGCTTAGCGTCCATTGGCAAATATTTCAGTCATACAATCTGATAATGGAGAACAATTAAACAATACATACAGTAGGTAGGTCCTTTATAGAGGCGTAAGGGATGAAGGTCGTAACACTGGAAAATAAGAGTATCATGGATCAGGACTGACATTTGTAATTGCAATAGGCCACGTACATACTCCTTATGAAGTTTTTGACTGTGTTATTAACTTGCAAAGAACCTTTCACTCTTTTCACACGTATTTGATCTGACTGAACGTGTCTGCGTACTTGTACATCCAAAACAGCGAAGACGGAATCCCTTCTTCGACAACCGCTTTACAACCGGTCGAAAGAAGACACACTATTCATATCAAGTGTGGCTTTGTAGTTATACACCATATATCATTATACTTGACATATTATGTTGATAGTTAGAATCTAGTTGATGTGTTCCCCATTAGCTATTATTTACGCCTTTTATATAAAAAAAAATCCATTTCAACTGCCCATTTGAAATAACCCTTTAGGATCATACAAACACATATGAACATCGTTTTTCATAACGGTAAAAATTACGGAATATTTTTGTATTTGTGTAGTTTCCAATATCTAATTAATTGGAGTCGTTCACACATTGCTGCGAATGGAAACTGACATGATTATTTCATTGTTTAATGTTTTGTACGAAAACGTTTAACCCTGGATTGATCTTATGAGTGCAAATGCTTTCATGATTTCATTGTTATAGAGAACATATCCCCCAAAACAGAATGGATATGTTGTAGATGGATCAAAAAAAGTTTATGCCTCAATGAACTTGATAGGAAATGTCGAAAGCTTTACCTTTTTCTTAGTATGGGATGAATGTATTCTTTTCGTATACCAAATTATTTTAAACTAAATTTATTAAAACTCGATAATTTATTTAAGAAATAATTCCTTCGTGTCATGCTCTATGCTCATTTTAACATGGGTAGGCATTATATTTGTCGATATGAAGGAATTATTTCGATTCTAATAGGACAAATACAGTATTTTTATAGGTCGAAGCGTACGAAATTACCGTAAAAATGTTTGGCAGTTCCCGTTTCCTCCTCGAGGAGTCTGTGCATTGCATTTCATGTTTGATAAGTTTAAAAACTACGAGCAGGATAAATATATGTTGTTTCATAAAAATATATTATAAAAGTTTATGTTAGCTGCCTAAATGTATATATTTTAAAGGATAACGATGGAAATAACGTTAATTTAAACAGTAAGTTTGTGCGCATGTGTCAAACATATTTTGTGCTCATTAGAACACGGCTTTGTTTACAAAACGTAATAAGGACGTCATATTAGAATAGTTGTTTAATTATATATTAAGTGATACCCATACCGAATAACTTTAATAGAAATCCATTGTTTTTTCTTTTTGTGATTGAATGTTATATGCTACAGACATCTTTATTATCATAGTAAAGCTAAAACACAGCTTTTGACAAACAAAATAAAGATAACACAAAACATAAACATGATAAAGTACACCTCATTAAACAAACCAAACTGTAAGGTTAGAAAACTGAAAGAACCATAGCAAAACAAAACGTGAAAATAGAAATGAAAAAATTTAACTGTTACATGTAGTAACAAAAGAAGTAAAACTAATTATAACTTTCAGATGCCTTCACTATATAGATGCAAAAATCATTGCGTTTGTAAAGATACTATTGAAGGTATGAGATTTTCCCTAATCTTACCGTTTTCTGTGTTCCTCCAAATTTCCTCGGAGCTGCATCCACAACAGAAGAGAGCATAGACAAAACAAACACGACACAGGCAAGTTTCAATAAAACACCCATCATTTACAAAAGTATCTTCTTCTCTGTCCAAATATATATTTTCGTCTTTTGTTAGTCGCAATAACTACTTTTATTTGAAGAATCATTCATGCATGTGTCATTAAATCTGACCAAAACAGCCCACATGTGGCTCTATTTTTTAAAAGTATTTATGTATTAAACTTTGTAATCCGTTCACTATGTGAAGTATATCATTATTAAATTTCTATCCATCTTTTTCTTTATAAAAACAAACTGCCTGTCAGCCGTTATGAATATTAGTGTGTTTTTAAAGTGGCACTACATGTAGATACGAGAAAAATAGTTGATTTTGTTTGGTTCAATTATTAATAAAAGCAGCCAATTTGGTTCAATTTGATAACAAGAAGCAAAGAAACATCGCCATTCGACCTCATTGAAGCCTTATTTATTGGAACTTATTAATTTAACCCATTAGCTAAACATTGGTTAAGCATGCACGAGTATAAAGAACAGATTGTCAACATTTTATATGTAATAAAGGTGAACCATTTCGTTGACTGATTCGATCCACAAAAAATATTCTTAAACAGGACTGGTAACAACATGAACAACATTAAAAATCAGATTTTTTTGTACATATAACATAAAACCAAACAGATCTAGAAAAATCCAATTGCACGACGCCGTTATCTATTTATATTTTTTGTTTATGTTTATGTCTGATTATGTGACCATCGACAGTCTTCGGAGGTCATCTCGCTAGGTAATTAGATGGCGTATAGACTAAAATACACACGAAATTCTGGTATACATTTTTTGCGAAGATGCATTGTGAACTGTTTATTTTAGACTTAAAGTAACTGGGATGTACGTTTTAGTATGTTATAAACCAAATATGAGAATTTGAGTCAAATCGGCGATCATGAACTTGATATCTAGATCCCGTTTAGAAGTTGATATTGCAAATGATTGAAACGTATCATGCACATCTAACAGATACTGTTATAAATATAATTTTTTAAACAGATTGATCCCGACTTGATACCCTTTCAAACTTTAAATGTAGAGATAAACAAGCCCATGTACGTTTAGAAAGTTAAAATAAAAGCATCACACGAATGAATTTGCTTTTAACTAACTATATTCTTAAAAAAAAAAGAAAAAAGAGATTGAGGGGACACATAAAACTTATAAGTCAAACAGAAATTGAAAGCTCATTAAGCTCTTATATTGTAGAGTATTTTAAAAAGGTTAAAAGACCCACTCAAATAATGCATATTCAGGACTGAACAATAAGAATGTAAATGTTGCTAAAACAGGGGGGAAAAAACCTAAAAAACAACAGGAAAAAAATAAGAAAGGGGACACACATTATCTATGACTAGCATTTCTAACAAGGAAACTATAACATTAATACCACAGTAATAGGTGGCCTGGAATTTAACAACCAAATTAGAATGGTTAGTACATCGTAATTTTAATAAGACAAAATTCGTCCATTGGAATTAATTGTTGATGAAGCACTTATCAATGTGAAATTAAATAGAAGCACTATGCATCTTTTTTTCTAAATGATGATATGTTGAGTTGGTTTACCGTTATGGAATAACCGTTTCACAGATGACATCGGATATGTTCCTTATGTCGTAACTACAATCCCATTCCCTTTTCACGAAATCAATGTGATCTACCGAATTAGACTATTTACCGGGTTTGTAGTTAACTGAAGAAGAACGATATTGATGTTTGGTAGTCAGAATGACTGATTGCTTTAATTGTCCGAGTTTCCCATTAGAAATTTAATAAATGAAAAAAAAAAACACACATCATGCACATAAATTACATAACGATAACAATATTTGAATTTAACTTAATAAAGTAAGCATTTAATGTCCTAACAATTGGAATAATGATTGCATAAATAATTAAAGGGTTATGATGAATAGAGGTATATGATGCGTGTCCAATTGAATAATTGTGAATCTGTTAACAAAACTATCAATACACTATAGATATTTAGATTATTTAACAGTCTACTAGGTGTGTAATTTGACAATTGTGCACTAGCTAGATAGTTTATATTACTGTTTGTGTTATTACGTGTATTTTCAAAATAGTTTTATTTATTATAACAAAAGAAAAATGGGAGCTTGGAGTTGTTTATTTTTCAGTGGTATGGAAGGAAGCAAAGGGTAATTATACATATCGTTAAATATCGTCACATTATCTTTATGACTTTCTATTTTTTCGTGCTGAATTACTTTCACTTTTGATTTGTGTATTATTAGTTTTTCGTTTCGATATTCTAGTATAACGGGTCTTTCTAATCTGTTTATGTTTTGGATCCATACATTATTTTCGAATCTATGTGTCCGGTATCTAATCCATCTTGCCCGGTAATATACGGAACTAGCTATTGCATGTACGTCACCATAAGCTCACTGTATGAATATCAAAGTCTGTATAATGTTCGCATGTTTAATCGTATAAAAGTACACACTTATAGATTCCAATACAAAACGTTACTTAATTGCAGCTCTATAAAACAACATGTTACTTCAAACAACTGACCAATACATAAAGTTTCGCACAAGATCGAGCTATAAACATCTGTTCTTAATTTAGATTAAACATTGCTAAAAAAAGTAAAATCACAAAAATACTTAACTTGGAGGAAAATCAATTCGGAAAGTCCATAATCACATGGCAAAATCAAAATTAAACCTGGTTTTATAGCGCTAACTCTCTCACTTTGATGACAGTCTCATCAAATTTCGTTATATTTACATTGATGCGTTAATTAAACAGACACAATAAATAAAATAGTCAAAATATGGGTACATCAGTCATCATTGTATAACAATTTTAAAAGGAACAATTTAACAGAACACAAAAACATCTATCTACAAACACATTCATTGATTTGTGTGTCTGACGTCAGAAAATTTTATACGTCACATAGATTTGTCGTTCAATTAAATGGTCTTAGATTATTTTGATAAACTTGTAAATTTTATTGCAATTCTACTGTGCAACTCATGTGCCGTATAAAGTGTCACATGAATCAAGATGAAAGATCATTAAACTAATTAAGAACTGACCAACTTGTTGATGTAATTGACCACGTCACACTAGTATATATGATCCATATTTGATCTGATCATTTACAATATGTGTATTATTAAGTTTATCAACTTTCTCATGGAAGGACCTTTTTGTGATGAGTTCATTTGTATTGTTCTAATTATTAATAGGTCGTTCAATTTTGTTCTTTTAGCTACAGCAAATTAAAAATCTTACGTTATTTTTTGTTTTGTTTAGCAAGATGTAGGTTAGATATTTTGTTTATGATAGAGAAAACATTAATAGTTATCAAAGGTACAAGGATCATAATTTCATACGCCAGACGCGCGTTTCGTCTACACAAGACTCGTCAGTGACGCTCAGATCAAAAAAGTTATAAAGCCAAACAAGAACAAAGTTGAAGAGCATTGAGGACCCAAAATACCAAAAAGTTGTACCAAATACGGCTAAGATAATCTATTCCTGGGATAAGAAAATCCATAGTTTTTTCGAAAATTCAAAGTTTTGTAACAGGAAATTTATAAAAATGACCATATAATAGTTATTCATGTCAACACCGAAGTGCTGACGTTTTCTAAACTGACACCGTATTACCATGATTACCGAATATATTTGCTTATAGAGTAATCTCTCTGAACTCTTTTTATGTTATCTCTAATGCTTTCTCCACTGTAGAAGAAACTGAAAAATTCATTTTTCCAAGTTACTGTTACATTGTCAGGATGTCAATAAACTCACCATAGAAACCAGAATTAAATTTTGTATTTACGCCAGACTTGCGTTTCATGAGTGACGCACGAATCCAAAAACAGTCAAAAAGGTCAAATAAAGTACGAAGTTGAATAGCATTGAGGACCAAAATTCCTAAAAGTTTTGCCAAATACAGCTAAGATTATCTATTCTTGAGGTAGAAAAGTCTTAGTATTTCAAAACTTCAAAAGATCGCAGAAATCCAAGGACTCAAAATAAGAGATATTACTCTTATGTATTTGATATAACTGATATGCTCACGCTAGGTCAAAGATCAAGGTCATTTTCTGAAATTTGATTTAGGCTTGGTATCGCATCTTCTGACGAACTGTTTACGATATCAACAACATAATTTAACTCAACTGTAAGATCCACCATGTCATAACATAAACAAATATTGGTTAAATAGGTATGTTGACATTTGATTGGACTTTCCCCCCTGTTATATCTGAAATTTGGTGTAAGTTATATAAATTATCAACCATATTAAGGAAAGGCATAGGGCCTTATAATTTGTGGTCCTTAATGTATGCCCTTGAGATTCAGGTCATGGTTAAAGTTTGACGTTCTAGATGCTGGCCTTTGCAGTCGTTTCCCAGAAAGGTGGGGGTCGTGTTGTTGTTGTACCCTTATTTGTGACACTTTTTTATCATTTGATTTTGCCATTTGATTCGGGACTTTCCGTTTTGAATTTTCCTCGGAGTTCAGTATTTTTGTTATTTTACTTTTTCCTATAAGTACATGATATATCTTTAGGCGGCCGTACCATTGGGTTGACGATATATGATATTGAAAGGCAAAGCAACAGTGGTAATTTGTGCATTTTTTTCACGATAAAGTTATGTCGTTATATTTTTGAATCAGTGTGAGGTTACAATGTAAATTCATATGAAATCAGAAAGTGAAATTCTGTAGACCGAAAGTACTAGTTCCGTCTGAACTCCTTTACTTTGAGTATAAAACACGCCCATGATTTGGAATCAGCGTAAATTAAGCTGTTATCTGACACTATAATTGACATGTTTAACTGAAAGTGAATATTTTTCTTTCAAAATATGTTCCTTTTTGGTTACAATATGTTTTTGATTCTTATTATAATAATAATTATTAGTAGTATTTTTACTACAATTTTTATTATCATTATTATTATTACTTGTATTTTGACATGTGTTTGTTGTTGTTGCTACTCTGAAACTGATGATAATAATTATAATATTTATACTAAAATTTATAGTAAAATACTACTAATATTTATTATTATAATAATAATAATAAAAAACAGATGGTCAAATAGAGAATAAAACATGGATATCAGGGGCGTAGCTAGGTTTCAGATCAACTGTAGGCACAAATCGGCAGGGGGTCTGGGGGCCGCTCAAGGCCCCCTGCAGGTCCAGGGCGGAGCCATGGTAGGGGGTTCAGGGGGGCACGGAAAACGGTTTTCAGCATTTGAGTTACATAATTTTGTGTACAAAAATATCAGATTTACTGGTTTTTATCTTGATAATATTCATGAAGAAAAGTTCGAAGAATTATGAATAATATTACATTAACACCTGAATTAACGTAGTACAAACAAAAATCTGAAAAAATAAATATTTACAATATGCCTAGTGTAGATCAGACTAGTTTTAGATAATGGCCCACAGAGGGTCATAGGAAAAGATTTTCAACTTTTTTGAACGAATCTTTTAACACAAATATAGGCAAAAATTGGTTAAACTGATTTAATATTTCTGAACTTTTATGAATAACTTTGTGAGATACATCCCTTTTGGTGACCTTCTGCTGTTGTCTGCTCTATGGTCGGGTTGTCTCTTTGGCACATTCCCTATTTCCATTCTCAATTTAATCATACACAAAAACAATGATACATTTACTCAAAGTCAAGTCGACGGTTTGTTCTGCCGATAAAATCAGTTATATTCGCATCAACATCAACATTGAGGTGCCGCTGGATATGAAGAAGAGATAAATCTGACAGTCGCTCGTTATCCATTGTCGATCTCAGGTAGGATTTGACGCGTCTCATCGCGCTGAAGGATCTTTCACTAGTTGCCGATGAAACAGGCATTATCAATAAAATCCAATTAATCCTATACACTGAAGGGTACAGATCGGCGTTTGTTACGTTAAGGACACCAAGAAGTCTATCTGGTCTGTTGTTTTCAATACGCCAACGGGCTTTCCGTCATCAGTGCTATCTCATCTTCAAATTTTGTTTTTTCACCTAAATCCGAACGGTAAGAGTTGTAAATTTTGTCTGCTATTTCTGGATTCAAGTTCCCTAATTTGGCAAAAATACGCATTAGAATTAAACTGTTTATTTATTTATTTTTTTTCCAAAAGGGGTATAATCGGCAAATTTATGTATAGGCACGTGCCTAGTCGAGCCTTAGGTAGCTACGCCCCTGGATATTTAAACAGATATATTTTTATTGCATTTATAATGAGTTACTTGTGGAGGAAAGTATGCACGTCTGTACTGTTTAAATTATTATATGTCGTCACCTATATATATATATATTTAGGTTCCTGCATCAATTGTATGCAGCATCAGGAAATTTCTGGCAGAACCTATGGGATAGTGTGTATAAATTGTTTGGAAGGAATAATTTTGCAGTTGGAGTTATAGGTAATGTCTAAGTAAATCCAAGTCAGAGTCATTCAGAAAGTGATTTCTGGGTAAAGAGTGTTAAAATTGAGAATGGAAATAGGCTTGTGTCAAAGAGACAACAACCTGACCAAAGAGCAGAAAACTGCCGAAGGCCACCACTTCTGCTCAATATATGATTTAGAAATGGAAGACAACCCACAACCTCCATGGATTGGTACCACATTTAGTTTGCTATTAAATACAGAAATGAAAGGGAGCGTGTATGCTGTTTTTATCTGACAATAAACATAAGGGATACTAACCAATAAATTATCTTTGTCTTTTTTTTACAACAAGCCGTTGATCATATATCAATCTGGTAAAACAGAACACCGATGCGAGTTGTATACTAACGCATTACTAGCAAACCTCTTACTTTAAAAACAGCTTTGTGCGAATAAAATATGCATGAGCCTCAATGCTTGTCTTCACAAAGCAAGGCATGAATCATCATTATTGAGAGTTTGATTGATAACCTATTTATATCCATCTCTACTTTTATATTTCGATACTTTTTGTTAATTCAAGATAACAGATTTAAATCGAAATAACAAAATTTATAAATCGCGATAAAGATTTATAAAGTGTGAAACTCCTAAATCACGGTTTACAAAACACGGAGGTTACGAATTCACAATCATCACGAATTTAATCGGTGATAACAAATCCTTCAATTCGTGTTATCGAACTTATATGATATTTCTATTAGTCCTAAATGGGTTTCCAAAGTTTTACATAGTAACGGGTGGTTATTTCTAAAATGAAATATCTGTAAAAATACTGCGTTCTCCTTATTGCTGCAAATCTTTTTTTTTTTTTTTTTTTTTTTTTGCAAATCTTTAGTCCAACAGGGAGGGGCTAGTGTACAAAAGTGACAACACAAGAGCTGGGTGACAAATGGTACTTATTATGTTTTTTTTAATTATTTACAGGATCAATTTTATTTACTAATTGTGTAATATGGGGTGCTAATGCTATATTTCTTGTACTAGACACAACTGGAAAACCAGGTTTTCTGATGAGGTATAAAGTTCAAATGGATAAAAATGTACCTGTAAGTATTTTTTTTTATATATATTAGAATTGTGAACAACAAATAGGTGATTTTTTATTTATTGTTTTTTCCATAAAAATTAACAATATTAAGCAGTATAATACCCTCGTTAGTTCTATTATTTCTGCAAGCACCAAAGAGGAAATTTTTGAAACTCGCAAATCTACCTTCTCTTCTTTTAGTAATAACCTAAAAAAGGACGTTGAAACATATACTGGATAATGTACCTTCACAAACATCCCTATGGGAATGATATATACTCTAGTTGTCTAGGTGATTAACTTAACATTTTTCTACAGGTTCTTACTGCCATACTGTCTACAGTGAAACCTAGACTATAGAAATAGTGTGATGATGTATATTCTGTCTACAGTGAAACATAGGCTATAGCAATAGTGTGATGATGTATATTCAAACACAAAGCGGTGTCATTCATATGTTGGTTTCGAAATGAAAAGATCTACTCAAATATCTTCAATCACAAATTTAGTTAAACTTTGCAGTTATGTAAAAAGTTATCAAAGGTACCACGCCAGACGCGCGTTTCATTTACATAAGACTCTTCAGTGACGCTCAGATCAAATAGTTAGAAAGCCAATAGCAAATAAAAAACATTGAGAACCCGTGATTTTTCCACTCTTTACAGTATTGATTATTCCCCATGCTCAATTGAATGACCGACGTCATCTTCTATTAAATAGAAGTTGTTCTACAAAAAAATAAAAATGAAGATATAAATACCTTGTTTTTTGGTCACATGATTTCCTTTTGAAAAAAAAGGATACTTATTCCCACAAAAAAATGCACCAAAAATGAGTTACTAAATGCTGAAATTTTGATCGATAACATATTTCTGAGTTAGGGAAAATATATTTCAGCAGACAATTGGTACTCCATTATGTGCACCTAAACTGGACAATAAGGTTGTGTACTAATTTATCATGTTTATAGCAGAATTTATACACAACCTTCTCAATGTTATTTAATTCACTTATACCTATATTGATTATGTAACTCTATGGCCCACATTAACAAAAATGCTAACAACTTCTCTTTCATATTCTAATTAAAATTAAACGCAGATGTCATGATTTGTCCTCGATGTAGACACGAATGGACGACTTCAAACTAGCAATTATGAAAACTAGAATTATTTCAACTTTTGAATAGTCAGCTTACCATTTTTCAGCAATTTCATAATATCTGTTTCGTCGTTAAGCATTTAAATATCTCAGTTTCTACTGTAACGATAATCTCACTACTATTTATACTATACGGACTGCGTCAACAGATATTTGGTCCTTGCACAAAAACGATCCGCTACCCCACCGATGTATGCAGGAAAACGTTTAATATCGGCACTTCAAAAGATAAATCTTACCATAACAACATCGTTAATCGGCATGCTGTGTTGGTGGTTCATCTCACTAGCAAAATGTGTCCGCGGTATATAATCTTATGATACTAGTATAGTCGTCTAACCTATAGTTTTACTGAACCTGTCGATTTCGAGATTATAACATGTGGACCAAGTGTGGTTTAAGCCATATTTTTTCTCGGAAAATGTCCGTTTCGTTGATTCATAACACGTTTGCTTATATTAATTTTAACGGACTTTCCCTTTTATATTTTACCTTGGATTTCGGCATTTTTGTACTTCTTTGTTTCATAGCTTCTGATGCATGTATAACGGATAAAATTACCTCGTGATACACTAGGTAACGGTACTTTTGCTTATTAAATGCTGATAGTTTTTTTTTTTGTTACAATGCTTTGTGTCGTCTTATTAGTCGATTTACGAGATTGAGCATCAGTTACCAACTAGTATTATAATGCAACATCGTTTGTAACGTTCATTTTGATTGGACAACTTCACAAGTTTCATCGCATCAATTCGTATTTGATGCTATAAAAATGTACGCGCAAGCGTAAACGACGTAGGACAGATTTTAAATGTATGATTTGACGTTAGTTTTTCTGTCAGTGTCATTAGAATGGAGATACAAATTTTGTAGTTTAAGCTCCAATGGCATCCATTAACTGATTTACTGGTCGCAAATACCAGTTTACTGGCTCCGCTGACGCCTCGCCATTTAACTTAATTTGCGACCATCAAAGCAACAATTGATGCCGGAGCTTAAAATACAATAAAATACAATACCGCTGTTTTCTAGTTGCCATACCTTAGTTTTATTCTAGTATTTTACACATATTTTTGTTTTTTTTGGCTTTGACTTTATAGTTTTAAATCCTGTCATATTATAGCTAGTCCTGTTGAATTATACAGAATTATAAAATGTTTTACAGGTTGATAGAAAGAAGTTAAAGAAGGCTGTGAAACTTGTTCTATTTAATGGATTTGTTGTTTCATTTCCAATGACATTGTTAGGAATTTACACGATGAAATTGCGTGGATGTGCTTTTAGCGGTGATCTACCTACATTTACCCGTGTGATGGTAGAATTAATAATGTTTAGTTTAGTTGAAGAATTTGGATTCTACTATTCTCACAGGTATAATTAGGCTAATATATGTACCAAGCTTAGGGGCAGTCACACTCAGAAGTCGGGAGTAATTTATAGCACTATGTTGCAAAACTAAAACTAAAAAAACACAATTCAATTCAAAAACAACAATATAGAAAACTAAAGACTAAGCAACACGATCCCCACTTAAACTTGTTTTACGCCCTCAAGTGTTTTAAAATAGCCAACATACCCTATTCCATCAGCATGATCAGTGAAAAAAGACGCGTGACAATATGTTGACGAGTCTTATTCAGTATTATGGCTTCTAACAATTGATACATATGTAAAGCTCTAAGGTATTGTCTAAGTCGTCAAATACAAAAACCACTTGTACAAAAAAGTTTTCAAAGCGTAGGAATTGAGCAAATGTTAAAGTCTAGAATGAAACAATGTTTTCTATAACAAAAAATACACGAAACATTTGCCGTTAGAGACAACACATACATTGCAAATAAAAGTAATCACACAGACAGTACATTAACATGATTAATGCAATTGATGCACTATTGCAGGCTATACACTGTATAAGGTTTCAGACTGATGGATCAGCTTAAAATTTAAGTCGATAATAACTCAGACTTTATTTTATATTTCATACTTGTGACGAACCATAGAGGGTGCATGAGTAAAATACATCGAAGATCTGGCCTTTGGCATCACCCATATGGTTTTTACTTACTCTCGATTGATCTTGATTTATATTGCTTTAATATTTTAGACTCATTTTCCAACTAAACCTATACAAAATACATATTAAATTGCTTAATTGTAGGGACTTGTGTGTTCAATTCTCTTTAAAATAAACAGTTTACATTTAAACCTGTCATTGGCATGATACGGGATTTGTTCTTCTCGTCTACTTTATGGCAGGCATACGTTTTCTGTCAATTTAATTGAGGCCTAGAGCTGCTAGTATTCTTTTGTTTAATTTATATTAATTAGTGTCACTTCCGTCAGTTTCGTCTATTACCTAATATAACATCATGGTGTCTTTAAAACTGTGAGCATTGTTGTGTGTTGTGTGTTTATCGCTTCTCTTCCCTGCTACACTAAATGAATCTTCAGTTGCTTGGCAAGATGTTAGGGGGGCGGTTGAGATCTCACAAAACATGTTTAACCCTGTTGCATTTTTGGTCAGGAACATAGTCTTCTGTGCGTTTTTTAAATTTTGGTTCGATTGTTTGTTTCGGGTTTTAGTATAGAGTTCATTTCGCTATACATAATGGTTAAACTCAGCGGAAACTCATCTTAGAGTGTGGCATTTTCTGGTTCTGTTGAGGACTCATTTACAGCCTATGGTTTGTATATGCCCTGTGTTTTTATAACATTTTCACATCTGTAAACTAATCTCTAATATTTTTTTACAGGCTGATGCACCATCCGATCGTTTATAAGTACATCCATAAGATACACCATGAATGGACAGCTCCTATAGGCATTATATGTATATATGCTCATCCTTTAGAGCACTGTCTCGTCAATATGATGCCTGTAATTTTAGGACCAATAATAATGGGGTCACACTTATCTACAACATGGATGTGGTATTTTATTACACTTGTGTCCACAACTATATCTCATTGTGGTTATCATTTCCCTTTTCTGCCATCACAAGAAGCCTACGATTTTCACCATCAAATGTAAGTTTAATGTAAATATTGTGCTTGCTACTTTAGAGTTAACATGTATTAGGACAAGCAATATAATTGGTAACTTTAAACTTTGTTTTTTTTTTCAATATAGGTCAGTTACCAAATGTGTAGTAGAAAATGCTTACCGTTTAGAAACTTCAGGACTAACCCCAATTTTAGGTGGGATTGCGTTGCGCAGACTATCTATCCCATGTGTTGTCTACATGATTTATTCTTCCGTTCAACAGTGTTGTCTTTATTTATTGGAATTATAGATTTTAGATGACGTCTTGGTACAAGTAAATACCCTCACATTTTAACGCATAACTGTGTATAGCGTTATACTTTTTTTTTTTATTAAACAATCATGTATTTATAAAAGCAAGTATTTCTTATACAGTCATGTAAGTTTCGATAATAATAAAAATATGGATTTGCAATTCTAGCTATGACGAGGAAAATACAGAACAGAATAGAAATCAGAAGATATGGATGATTGCCAAGTATTGTTTACATTTTCTGTTTAACTATTCAAGAAAGTAATGTGATAGCAAACAGTCGTTTATTTTCCAATTCCACTAACATTTTCAAATATAAATAAAGAGTAAATTGAGGGGAACGCTTGTGTTCATTAAAAGTTTTGTGTTTTCCTTGGTATGCACCAACATTGTTATTTAATAATTCACAAATTAAAAAATAAAGTGAGACAATGAACAAAGGAAGCTCATTAATTTTGCGCAAACATGAAAAAAAACAAACCCGCACGTATTTATTTTATCAAACGAGAAGACTTAGTTGTATTTATCGCTTCTCTTCCCTTCTACACTAAATGAATCATTATGTCTCTATGTCCTATAGGCACAATGCATAGTCTCATATTTCACCCGCTTATGATTTTCAGTTTTGGTTATCTTGGGAAGAAAACGAAAATAAAGGCGTACAGATTTTGTTTCCGTCATGGGACGGGTTTTTAAGTCATAGACAACACTTTTGGTTAGGACTGTTAAATTTCACATAATTTTCAGAAATACTTGGGGACAGGAAAATTATTTTCGCGTTTTTTGTATAATATGAGAATGCATACACGTATACTATAGATGTTTTGTATTTTCTATTTGCTATCAGTTCCGGGTTTGCTATAGCTATGCACGGTGGCAACTGATATATCATATCGAGAATCTGTATATAATATATCAGTAAACGCCGTGTACAGTAGACTTGAATAATAAAGGCAACAGTAGTAGTCCGCTGTTCGAAATTCATAAATCGATTGAGAAAAAAAATCCGGGTTACAAACTAAAACTTGAAATTGATAGTGAGTGGCAGACACAATTTATTTACAGTACACGTATGATCATATTTTACAGAAAAACAAAAAAATAATGGACTTTGAAAAAGAAGAGAGAAGGCTTAAATAATGTCCTGTCATACACTACCTATGACTTTTGATACTTTTCCTGAAATTCTCAAGTGGTGCTAAAATATGTTTAGAAAAATTCATCTTACAACAGTTATAATAATTTCAAGCTCTACATGCTCGCTATTTTGCAGGTGTGTTTTAGTACATATAATGTATAATATACATGTTGCTATTGATATAAAAATATGTTTTAGGTTTATTAACTGTTTTGGTGTCCTCGGTATTCTTGATCGTCTTCATGGAACAGACTACATTTTCAGGGCCAGCAAAGCATACAAAAGAGACAAGATATCACTAAGTCTGACACCGATGTCTCAACAATATCCAGATTAACCATAAAATACTAAACTGTATCATGAGACAACAACTCATTCCTAAAATCATTTAGTGGTTACAACTATTGCGTCTCCATGGAACAGACAACAATTTCAGGGCCAGCAAAACATACAAAAGAGACAAGATATCACTAAGTCTGACACCGATGTCTCAAATATATCCAGATCAGCCATAAAATACTAAACTGTATCTGGAGACAACACCTAATTCCAAATATCATTGAGTGGTATTATACAACTAGTGCGAACTTGAATGTGTCTATGTACTCATTGTTTCGATTATTTATAATTTAACACGTTTTATAGTATCACAGATGTTGTAAGACATTACCTTGTGTTTGTATATTAGCTAATCATTTTATTTACTGTAAATCGAGAAATTTTCGCGATGGTATTATTTTCGCGGTAGCAGTTTGGTACGCGAAAATAAAACTACCGCGAATATTTAACCGGAAAAGGTGTTTGTTCTACTTATATCGAAGTATAATCATGAAAAAAATTACATGGTCGTTTTGATAATGGTCAAATGGTGGTTATTTGATTTCCAGACAAAAAAGGTTATGATTATTTGATCATCTAGGACTGTATATATGCTTATTGATTATCTTGTTTCATAATGCTCGAGACACAATGTAGGTTACAGTTACGTGAAATAAATCGAGGTCTGACGTGGTGATAATTTGCAAACAATTTAATGCTAAACAAACTATGAGCTTTCGATGATATAAACACGTATTAAATGTACGTGCAATCAGAAGAAGAAATATGATTTTTAAATTTGTCATGTATGTGTTACTTCAAATGGAAGTGATTTAAACACACGCTTGCATGTTTGGCTCATGATTGAAAACACCAGAAAGCAACATTACGTTTTTGTTAGCAATTTTGGCTCATAAAATAACCGGAATGTTATTTGATTTTTTTATTTTTTTTATATATCAATGACGGCTTTCTATATCTGTATGACGAATAACTGTGATTCAGATGGATTTTCAGACAATCTATGTTTTACCTTCTGACATCATAAACAAAGCAAATTTAAAGGACAGTACATTATGGTTATTTTTCAAACAAATAGCAATTTTTTAATGATATTTTCGAATCAATGTATATGTACATTGTACCTTTATCTTTAATAAAAATGTCCTGGTATGCATCCCCTTCCAGTTCAAACTTTACATCTCCTTTGATCCCATTCTCTACATTTTTTATGATAACTCCCTCATTTTCATCTCATTTGAGTTCATTCTTTTCATCTTTCATGAGATCTTTCTAGTTTTGGTCTTCTTTGTTGTAATTTTCTGCATTTTTTATGAGAGCTCCCTGGTATTAATATCCTTTGAGGTTATCCTTAACATCTTTTATGTGAGCTATATGTTTATTTTCCCATAGGTTATTTTCTACCTTTTTCATGAAATTTCCCTGGTTTTCATCTCCTTTGAGGTTATTCACTTCATCTTTCATGAGAGCTTCCTGGTATTCATCTCTTTTGAAGGCAATAACTGCATCTGTCACGAGAGTTCCCTGGTATTCCTCTCCTTTAAGGCTATTCTCTTCATCCTGCATTAGAACCCTATGGTTTTCATCGCCTTCGAGTTTATCCTCTACATCTTTTATAACAGCTCCCTAGTTTTTATCTCCCTAGTATTCATCTCATTTGAGTTCATTCTCTTCATGAGAATTATAATTATCTGGTATTTATCTCCATAGTATTCCTCTCCTTTAAGGTTTTTTCCTTAATCTTTCATAACAGCTTCCTGGTATTCTTTTCCTTTGACTTCATTCTCAACATCTATCATGATTAGTTCTGTGAAATCTAACAGTCCAGGATTATATTGAAATCACCAGTTGTGAATTATTATTTCTGTGGACTCTTACAGTCTAACTAAAATAGTTGTTAAAATTTATGTTACAGAATTTTGTTTACTTTACAAATGAAAAAAACATGAGATATATTCTCTATTGCGACACAATTTCGTTCGTAAAGTTATAGTGTGCAATCACATAAATCACTCATTTCTATGTCTATTAAAACCATAAAACATCTCTCTCTTAAACATGCAAGAGATTTTTGTGTCTTTTTTATAAAGAAATATCTGTAGAGTTATAGCAATTTCAATATAAGATTAAGGGTTAGATTAGTTTTTTTTCTATGTTTGATTTAGGGTTAGGGTAGGGCTTTTTCTATGTTAAGTTTTATATTTAGGAATATAACTAGTGTATGGTTTAGGTACGGATACGGTTATGGGTAAGAGTAAGTGTTAGGTACGGGTAAGGATAAGGGTAAGAGAAAGTATTATGTACGGATCAGGGTTATGGTAAGCGTTTGGTACGGTTATTGGTAAGGGTAAGGTTTAGGTTCATGGTTAGGTCAGGTATAGCCCTACATGGGTTGGGAACCCTAAAATAAAAGAAGTTCTTTTAAACTCTTTTTTTGTCGTTTTCATAATCCTCTTTCATTGGTAAAGTGACATCCTTTTTTCCATATGCCTCAACTTCTTAACATTTTTAAGGGTAAATTGAGATATAGTTAGATTGAGTAGACATCGCAAAACTTTTACATATTCTGCTGTTCGGATGACGGGTCCATCATCTGCCTATAAAGAAACGAAATTTTGTTTTTTAAATGTGGAAATTAACTTATCTTTTAGACTCATTGATAAATTAGGATTTTTACTTCTTTGTTTCTTTTCATCTGGTTCAGAACAATATAATCCAAGAGGGCTGAGTTCTAAAATAAATTCTAATCTGCCGAAGTTTTTAGTAAGGAACCTCTTCAGTTATTATGTTTTCCTCAAAATAAATTATAGTATGTTCTGAAAACAATTTTTCGACATTGAGACGGACATCCAAAAACTTTAACACAGCTTTCTGTTATGATGACCTGTCCATCCTTGGCCGATAAAGAAACGAGATTCTGTAAAAAAAAAAAGGAAACATTAAATTAAATTCCACATCATTAATAAATGAGGGTTTTGTTACAACTTTTACATCGTAACTTCTTATCCATAGCAACAAAAAAAAAATGCAGGAAGGTCGAATCAGAGTTTTCAGAGTCTTCATAAGTTATTTTGTTTTGATTACCTCAATATAATTTAAGGTATGTTCTGAAAACGATTTCTCGAAATAACCTTTTTGAACCAGTGGGGTGTTTGACTAAGCATGGATGAATTCCAATATTCTTTAAAGGAAGACTTCCTAAGCAAAACCAATGTTTAATACTATAGCTTAAATTACATAATTTCTTTTTCTGTCAGCTGTCTCCAAGACGTTTTGCCAGCATATGTTTTGGCGGTTGTAGCTCGCTTTTCTTTAAAACTGTTCAAAGGAAGGACATATCTTCAGAGTTATATAATCAGAAGACTATTATTTATTATTCTTTTCGAGCATTAGGATTTTGGTGTTGATACTTATTTTCATCAGTAGCATATTTTTTTCATCCTGTCTAGTGGCAAACATATTTATTTTCAGCTGTAACCTTGCAAGCTCAGGGTGTTCGCTTATAAATCTTCTGTTTCTCCTCAAGGAAATAAAATTTAAGTCATTTTTTTTCTAAAACTCAAAGATGTTATAAAGAAAGAAATCGTGTATTCTAATGTTCTTCTAATTTATCTTTCTTAATTATAACTCTTCATGCACGTTTGTATTTCGAAATGGACATTTAATTAAATTAATTAAGAAAATTAGATTACAGTTGATTGTTTTTTTTCAACAGAAGAACATTATTTATAGTTGATTATTATATCATATTTTTCTTCTTAACTGGTGCTGATTTTGCTGCATGCCGGCATGTTTCGAAGCCCAGAGGTTTAAAGTGACGTCGTAGAATTGAGTATGTCGTCACGAAAAAAAGGAAGAATATGGAGAGAAATTATTATGTCATGCTTTATGAATAAAGATCAACGTCTTTAAATCATGTACCTTAATCTTTGACCAAATCGACCTATTGACACTTAAAGAACACCTAAATCGGCTTAATTGGAATGTTGACAGTTAAATAATAATCAACCAAATCCAAGGGCAGTTGAAGACAATGCCAATCGGCCTTCAGCAGTCCGTTTGCAGTATAAGGGAAAAGCTTTGTATAATTTGGACTAGATATTGGTATGAATAAGTGTTTTGATCATTGTTATTTTTCCAATTATGGAGTTTGTTTTTGTTTTTTTTTTTTGTTTTTTTTTTTGTCAAAGCTCTTATATTATTTCCGATCTTATGATCATTATTTAAATTTCCAATTTCACTAAGATCCATTGAAAAATTTATCATAAGAAGTGTTCATCTGCTGGAACCCCAATGTAATCCCTACTTCACACACAAAATTCTTGGCCCAACTTTTTCTTCCAAATCTTGATCTTGTTTAAATCCATATCAAAGTCTGATTAATCTACATATTTATCTAAAATACAGAGAGATGTATCCAAATATTGACGTTATAAATCGAGTATAAGAGACGTATCATCTGCATATCGTGAAATGAGATACTATGAGTAAAATGATTCCTTTAATTTTGTCAATATTTCGTATAGGTGTACCATGTATATCTGCAGATTCAGTTTAAGTATAAAATGTAATGATCCACTGTATACTTGATTATGAAAAAAACGAAAATTACTCATTTATTTTGGTAAAGTTATTACGAACTAAATCTATATAGGTTTTTAATTTGTTTTGTATTTAAGGTTTAATTTGTCTATACAGTTTCATGGGGAAATAACTCAGTTAAAAACAGGTTGTTCTAACGGTTACATAAAAGCATAATCGAGTACACACAATATTATTTTCTTTTAGTACAGGAAGTAACGACTTATAATAAATACCGAATTACAAATTTCTCATTTGAGCTTTTTACATGATATTGTGTGATTTAGGGGTCTTTTATAGCTTTTATAGTTTCTATAGTTGTTAGTTTTTGTTTCATTCGGTCTCTTGTGTAGAGTTGCTTCATTGACAATCATACCACATTTACTTTTTTACACACTAAATCCAACAGAATTCGCTGCATTATTGCAAAAACTAAAAAGATCATTCAATTAAATATTGTTAACCTGTAAAGACAATCATGTTAAGCTGCCAATTAATTACCTGTCAATTAAACAAGACATCTGAAATCTGTCAATATTCATAGAAAAACACAAAATAAACAAAAACGAGTTCGTTATAACTATATTTTAAACTATAATAGCCCGTACGTAATAAGTGGTAGAAATCCATCTAGACACTAGTAGGAATGAAGTAGGAATCTACCTAGAATCAAAGATTCCATATAGAAAGTAGGCGGACATGGAAAATGAACAAAATCCTACAACCTAGTTGGAATTTTAAAAGTCTGTATGGATTTTTGTTCTATTTTAAAAATCTGATTTGAATATATATTTTCCTACTACATGAACAAGATTCCTATCAGAATCAATTCATAGATTCCTACCAGAAAATCTTTCTACCTGGAATCTTTTTAGTTATCTTGAACTGGATTCTTGTTTGCTAATGACACACATTTTGCAGTGTTAAATGCATGCAAGTTCCAGTTCCCATATTCAAAAGTTGGAGGGGAAAAGAATGAAAAGTTGTGTTGGAACACAATACTATAAGCTAGGCTCACACAACGACAGTATAGAAAGGTAAGAACATATGGCTTATGAAGACTGAAGGTAATTCTTATACATTCAAAATGATTTTTTTATATGTCTGCTACAAATATTTAGTAATCAATTAATTCAACAATAGTGTATTATTTCACACATTAATTCACTCTTAATTTCATTTAGGCATATTTTTGGCTAATCTTCATGTTTATGTATAACACAATTTCTAGCTTGCACATCTTGCAGTTTCCTTATACATTTCAAAAGTCCATTTTCTTAAAAATTAATGTATTCTATGAATTTCCTTTGTTCCCTGTTATTGAGATTCAAACTTAAATCATTGACCCAGTTGTGTATTTCTGAATATACACTTACATTTTGTATATTTTTAGATTCCTATCGGAAAATATTTTTGTGGGTGGAATTTTGAAAAATTCCTACCAGGTTTTCTAGTAGGAATTTTATTTTCCCACCAAATTATTCCTGCTAATTTGCATAATCCTGGTTCCTGCTAATTTAAAATTTTCGCCTATTTTCCGTGGGGATTCCTACTACTGTCCGACTAGAATATCACTCTTTTCAAGTAGGAATTCAGAGCAATATTCCTACTATATTCCGTGTACATTCCATATGGAACATTTCGTACAGGTGATAAAATAGCAAATGCAATAAAAAAATACCTGCAAAACGCATGTATTCCCTGTTATAAATAAACAAATTTAACTAAGAAATATCTATTTTTAGCGATAGGTGATTTACTACCAATAACTCGTACATTGTTGTTCTCGTACAAAAAGGTAAATTGATAAAAAAAAATCGTTTGTTAATTATTTATTTGGTTTCTGCAGTTAATTTTTTAATTAACGATCGGACTTTCCAAACTGCAAGAGATAAAAAAAAATTGATAATTAAATCAAACAAATACAAATACAAAAAATACTGGCAACTACATATACATCGTAATTTTCAAATGTCATCAGCTGTCTTATAACAAAAGCAACATGTTTCATATTTTGGTCCTCAGTACTTCGTAATGTTTTGCAAAGTTATCATTTGTTAATCAAGGGTCAATTTTTGTCACTATTATGATGACGAAACGTGTCGTACACAGTTATAGTTCTAGAATCTTTGATAGTTATTATTAACATGTTAAACTTTTAAGACAAAAAGTACAACTGGTATTACAATCTAAATTTTGATCGTTAATGATGCAAACTATAATTTACAAAGAAACACAAACAAATAAATGCAGATTTAAAAAAAGTTTCAATTTATCCAGTACATAGATTTCTATGAACTACTCCTCTCCTTTTTGTAAAAAATAGTAAAAATGTAGTAATATTTGCATGAATTCATTATTTC
Source organism: Mytilus galloprovincialis (assembly GCF_965363235.1). Taxonomy (NCBI): domain Eukaryota; kingdom Metazoa; phylum Mollusca; class Bivalvia; order Mytilida; family Mytilidae; genus Mytilus; species Mytilus galloprovincialis. Next base: position 67,202,601 of record NC_134848.1, read on the forward strand.
GATTATTAATCTGAACAACTAACACCAATGCGAGAAAAATAGTGCGATTTCAGAACTCGATTAAAACATACATATTCCTATTAAATTCTGTAAATTCAGAAATTATTGCGTGCATTTATTATTGCGATTTTGTCATTATAGACTGATATGCGATTTTTCATTTTGCGATATTGAGAAAAAATCCTATTAAAGTTATATACTTGATTTCAAAATGCGAGTTTAAATTATTGCGATTTTAACCCCGTCGCAATTTTCGCAATAATACAAACATCGCAATAGTTTCTGAATTTACAGTAATCGGTTGAGAATGGCGGCAATAAAATTAACGGAACAAATTTTCTTGCACCAGATGCGCATTTCGACAATACATGTCTCTTCAGTGATGCTCGTGACCAAAACTCACGAATAAATTATCGATTTAAAACATTTTGTTTTTAATTTAAAGGAAATCAGATATACATTTTCTTACCTTTTCTCACAAATATATTTGAAATGGTCCGTGCAAGGCGCATCATTCCAGAATGTTTTGTATCCTCCGCCCGTCAACACACAGTCTTCTCGACCCCCACTATTGCTTGGTTCACCTGGAGACCAGTTTGAATAATCGAAAGCGGCGTTAGTTGATGCCCATTCCCATTGTCCCTCTGAAAATTCATCTGTTCCATCCAACCAGAACATTCCTGCACAGCAAACAAATATTGAAACATGTAGACATTCTGATCATAATTTAATTAAATTTAGTTTTTATACAGTACGTATTCACAACTCAGTATTTTTTATTGAATGATTGAATGCAAGACGCAAGTGTGGTAATTTTTTGTGTGAAGAGATTCATGCTTTGAAAAACTCATTCATATCAATTTTCGGAACATATACCAATTAAACTCCTAAACATTGTTCATACTACCAATATATTTTCAATTTGTGACTCCTATGCACGCATGGATGTTTTTGTTTTTATTTAATACTTTAACGTTTACAATTAAATTTTCATTAAAACAATTTCACTGATTGTTTGTTATGTTGTATTTATGAAACGCATGAGCGGTCTTTACTAAGTTATAAAAGAGAACCGAAAAATAACAAACAATAGGAATTTCAAAGTACTAACTAAGTAATGACAGGTTTCTTTGCCGTGCAAGTACATGAATTATATTTGTTTTTTGTGTATGTTTGTATAATCTCTATGAACTAAAATTTGTTTTAGATCTTAACATAATGGATTTGGTTTTCAAAAAGAAATCTGTTTGACATTGATTTGATAATAAGTTGTCTAGAAAACAGAATTTCATAATTGAAAGAAATTGAAATATTGGTGTAATGCATAGTGCAAAGTTTCCAACCTCCAAGTTTTGTCATTTCAGACCATATGAACGTGTTTTCTTCATCTGTCTCTATGACTGCAAGTTCTGCATGATGTGCCTGGCAAGAAGCCTGTAAAAAGATGAAAATATTGATGACAATAACACTAATATTATTATTTAATTGATTAATCATGATACCACCGAGGATAGAATTATTTGATATTGACAAACAATATTGACAAACGACGATATGGTAATTTAGTATCGGTATTAAAATTTGAATACACAAACATTTTGGCCAAATGCTTATTTTGTACAGCAAATGCACTAATGTTTGAAGCAGTATCTATAATTTGTTAATAATTAACATACTGAAGATGTATCCCAATTCTTCGTATTATCGCTGAAGTAATAACATGATGTACTATGATGATTCCAACCGTTTGGACATTGACAAATAATATTCTGGAAACACACTGGAAAATATAATGATTGAACTTTCTAAGTTGTACATAAAAGTTAAATATATTAGAAGAGAACCAGAATCTACTGTTTTCATCATATTATTGTTTAATTACTGTTGTTTAAGAATGTATTTAACTTGATATACGAATAAAATTAATATTTGATTCACATCAACACTTTTTAGGGCAATAATTTCCGTTAAAGCAGAAGTTTAACTAGGGTCGGTCCGACAAACACTTTCCAAATGTTTGAAGGTTCCTGAGAAATATACGACATCTTTTTGGATTACCCGACTACATACAACGTTTTACCTAGGTGTAACTGACACTATCATCACCGTGGGAACTTATCGTTAATTTCCCTTTCTGATATCATGACTATTATGATAAAAGACAGCGCAATCACAGGTCTTGTGACAATCATGTGAACCGCAATTAACAAAGTCAATATCGTTCCTATTTTACACTTCAAGATATTTTAAAAAAGTTGCATAATCTTTAATTTTCTATGTTGTGAGCTGTGCTCTATCATTTGTCGGTTTGTCTATTACTTTTAAGCCATGACGTTGTCAGTTTGATCTATACATTTGACTGTCCTTCTAGTATCTTTCGCCCCTCTTTTATCTGTATTTAAAACATATTTGTACACATCATTTATTATACAAACTGGGTCAACTTCCGATTAGTAAATTAGATAATAAATATAACGTGCGTGATACAATGTTGTTTTCAGTCCAACCTATGAGAGTACAATGTACACATAGTTGATAAACCTGTAGATTAGAACTCATTATTTTACATTGATATCTATACTATTTAACGAGAAGACCTCATTTTGCGTGTCGCTTCTCATTCTCCCTCTCAATAAATTAATCATCATGTCTCTGTGTCGTAAAGGTAACATGCATTGTCGCATTTGTCATCCATTCTTATGACTATTATAGCTTAAAATGCTCGCGATTCCGCTTTTAAGTCAATCAGGACTTCTGGTTTTATACTTGCACATAAAAAAAGAGTACTCGGGGACAGGACAATAATTATTACGTTGATAGAGACTCTCAAAATGATATAGCAGTCAGTGATCGTCTAGGAGAAGAAATTCATAGCTAATAGCAAATACACTTTACTTATAATATACCTATGTTCATAATTTACAGAACCGCAGAAATAATGGAATATAACAGAAAAAAAAATAATGGACTTTGGAATCAAGAGAGAGGGCTTAAACTCTTTCCAACTACCTGTGAATTTTGATACCTTTTCTGAAATTCTCCAGACATGAAATCTTTTGCTAAAATTCTCCAGACACAAATTCTCACAAGCTCTAAATGCTCGCGATTTCGCGGGTGTGTTCTAGTAAATTTGATTTAATAATTTGTGCATTTATTTTGTATGACTCTACCGTTCAAAACTTTATATCTTCATATTTTGATTACTTACAGCCTTTATAAATATCATTCGTAAAAAAACCAATACTATAAGTTTAATATTCAAATTACACATCAGACATTACTATATAAAGAATGCTCTCACATTAAACTAAGAATCATCGAAGCTTATATATGAACCATATGACCATGAAATTAATCTTTCCAGATCGAGAGTTAAAAATAAGACAAGAATACCGTCAAAAATAAATTGGAAATAGTGTTGTCAGATAAGGTTAATTTCTAGAATAAAACATATGAACATTTGAAGGTCCTTATTATCATGAGTATGTGTTCTTACCTGAACTAAACACACACTTAAAGACGTCACCTCGGCCTCTAGTAAGCGTTATACTTATAATATTTCGGTGATTTTACAAAGCTCTTTAACTTCTATAAAATAACTTATCTGTACTAGTAATTTTCGAGATTAAGAATTTAAAAAAAAGGGAAACTGTCAATTTTTCAGAGAGTAAGAAAACAGAAAGGGATTATCAACCCTGTCATGGCGGCGCCCATGCAAACTCTGAGTGAAAAAAAAACAGAAATACATCCATCTAGAATTTGATTGTGCCGATAGAAAAATGAAGTATATTGTTTGATTAAATGATAACACCATCAACATTGTATAGTTGGACGAAAGAATGAATCAGTAAATTTTACTAAAACACAAATATCAGACGCTGTTGTAAGTATACACCTTATCATGTATACATTTTCCATTGTGGTACATTATTACTTAATAATTTAATTTTGGATGTAACGCGTTTTCTGATTGGCTGACGTGATTTTGTAATGAGCCCATAGACATAATTTAGTCATGTGACCGTGACGTCATCAACGTTTTTTCATGATTTTCTACGGTTTAAAACGGAATTTAGAATTAAATTATAAGAAATGACTGTAATATTTTTTCTGTCTATTCGAAATAACATAAAAAATATGGTGCACACTGTTAAATAACCCGCTACATGCGTTATTCAGTGTGCACCAAATTTTTTATGTTATTTCTTCATAGACAGAAAAAATATTACAGTCATTCCTTAATTATACAGCAAAAATGATGCATTTGGGATACAACTTGAAATTAATGCAGACAAGGTAGAAGTGTTCAGACATTTCAGAGTAGCATTATCCCTTACTTATATAGCATATATAGTAAGTTATTAAACAATAAGGTCTACATGCATTAATCAATTCTGAAGTTATCGTTCTGCTATAAGTTAATATTGTTACACGTGTATATAAATGTCTCGGTGTTTCAAAATAAGGTAAATTGTTTATTTCAAAAAGTTAAAATGATTAAATATGATAATGAACAAATCATATTTGAATACATTTACGACATAAAAGAGGGACGAAAGATACAAAAGGGAGTCAAACTTATGAATCTAAAACAAACTGACAACGCCATGGCTAAAAATGAAAAAGACTAACAAACAACAACACACAAGACACAACATAGAAAACTAACGAATAAACAACACGAACCCCACCAAAAACTAGGGGTGATCTCATCATATATAATATATAAATGCATGCAATAAATATATAATTCATTGTGCTCACTGTCAAAATTATACATAATCTACTAACGATTTAACTTATTTTGCTTAAAGTTGATAAAACAAATTGACATACATACCAAATAAACATATCAAAATGATATACAACATGGACTTTTTACACAATGCCATAGAATATGTTATCCTAGTGCGTGCTTCTTAACATTTTAAATTTCTTATCATGATTATGTAGGCACGTTCATATAAACCGTTGACTGATAGAGACAATTTTGGTTTAAAGATAATTGATATATATGTACGTCGTGAACAATTCAGATATTATGAATTTCACCGGCAGATTGCTATATAAAGAAGGCTACCAAGTATTTTTGTTTAGTCTGCAATACTAAAGATAACAATTTATAATATAGTGCCTGCCTTTGTACTTAGAAAATTAGACATGTCGTAACATTGTGTTAGTTTACATCCTTTGTTTATATATATATATATATATAACCTTATTTCATAACAAAGGGAGTAAATGATTGTTCTGTTTTATATGACAAGGTAAACAGTAATGAATTGATTTATTTCCGTGTAGTCTTGTTAATTTTATTTTATTTTAAATATCTATGCCAGTCGCGTCACTCACTGTAATAATTTCCTGTTCATTCTGCCATCGTTTCTGACGATTTAGTAATGAAATGGGCAAAATATAGAATGAACAGAATTTTTTTTATTATAATTGGGTGTAAAAGAATAAAGAAAAAAAAATTGGAAATAAAAGAATAATTTAAAGATATTCACCATACATTCACAGTTTATACCAACAAATAAAGTGTTTGTTCTACATGGTTCACTTGCATTTATCTGTTTCTGAATAAAATATTGTTTACAAAAAAAATAAAATGAAGTGTTAACAATTAAGTCAAATATATGATAATTTATACCACTGGTGTTAAACTGATCATCGTAATTGCAGTTACGGTGATTCAAACATGGAGGACCCAAAAAAGGTAAAATCTTCTTTTTGTAATTTCTCCATGTACATGCGTTGTTTTAAAGAATTACTCAGCCGCTAGGTTGCAATGCACATGTCATTTTAAGTGCGTACGGAAGCGCGTGTAATATTATCTTCAGTATCACCAGAAGGGCGCATGTAATCCGATCACTGAATCAAATTGAAAACAAAATGTGTTGAGGTGACACGCATAAACAAATAGTGACATGCTCATTGTATTTGCCGGACAAATAGCAATTGCCATAATTAAAAGCCTTCTCATACCAGATAATTTCTTTATGCTTATGTTTATCTGATAAAATATAATCATGCAACACTGTGTCTATATTTACTTACCACTTTCTTCAGGTTCCATAATTGCTTTCGAATAGACAAATACCAAAAGTTTACATTAATAACTGTAATTCATCTTATCTAATTACATTGTATAAAATGCATAGTCGTGGTGATTCATTTAAGTGAACCATGTACAAAAAAAGGAAACGAGATTCACAGGAAAATAAGATACCGTGACCTAAAGCATATATTTACTTGAAAACGAACGTAACTTAAACATTACTAGAACACACCCGCGAAATCGCGGGAATCCAGAGCGTAGTTTAAAGTATGTAAAGTGTTGTTGGAAGAATTTTGTAAAATATTGAATGATTGGAGAATTTCAGCAAAAGTATCATAAGTCATAGGTAATTGGGGACAGAAAAATGGTTTTTTTTTTTATCCCTCCTCCTTTATTTCCAAAATTCCCAAATTTTGGTTTTCTATCTATTTCAATATGAACATACATTTAGTATGTTATGAACATTTATGTAAGGAGCCTGTAATTCAGTGGTTGTCGTTTGTTTATGGGTTACATACTTGTTTTTCGTTCATTTTTTAAACACAAATAAGGCCACTAGTTTGCTCGTTTGAATTGTTTTACATTGTTATATCGGGGCCTTTTAAAGCTGAGTATGCGGTATGGGCTTTGCTCGTTGTTGAAGGCCGTACGGTGACCTATAGTTGTTAATTTCTGTGTCATGTTGGTCTCTTGTGGAGAGTTGTCAACATGGCAATCATACCACATCTTCTTTTTTTTTATAATCAATAAATTTTGTAAAAGATTTAATGACTGGAGAATTTCAGAAAAGGTATCAAAGGTTCACATGAATAATTTATCTGTATATCATGAACATTCATTACTGAGTTCATTACTATATAAATAAAGTGTATTTATTTTCAATTCTAAGTTTTCTAATCGATCCATGGTGGTCATAGATATAGTATACAGACCCTTAATAAACTCTGTGACCGCCGTGGATAGTAAACTTGAAAATGATAGCAGATAGAATTCTGGACAATATCCGGATGCCTTTTTCTCGTTTTTCTCCCAAAATAACTCAATCTGAATAGTCATATAAATGGATGACAAATGCGACTATGCACTGTACCTATAGGACACAGAGGCGTGTTGATTAATTTATTGTGGAAAGAAAATGAGGTGTTCTCGTTTAATAGTATAGATAGTTTTAATCTATTAATTATGTGGGAACATGAAAACTGTTTGCCTCTCCTTAAGCTTGGCATCATGATGAAAATTTACCGTTAATTATGACTTGTAAAATAAGTTGATGTTTTCTAAAAATTGTTAATTTGTGTAACTACGTTTTTTGATTGAGTTAAGTCATTCCATTTGACATTTTATAGTGTGTCTTTCTATGTTGTGATGTTATACTATTGTTTCCGAAAAGGGAGAAGGTTTGGTAACCTTAAAACGTTTAATCACGCTGCAGTTGTTTGCACCTGTCCTTAGACAATAATCTGACAGATGATATTTCACATAGATAATGTTGATTTGTGGAGTTATTACCCCAAAACTGAAAACAAGCCATCCTTTCCCGTCTGGATTTCAACATGTTAGCAGAAGCAAGTAATCCTATGGTTGCCAACACAAATAAATTCTGTCTTGTGGGTTATCACGTCATTTGTTCAATGTTACTGTTTATTGTTTTTATCTCAACTAGATATATAAATAATTCAAAGGTTATAATAGGATAATGATAATTTTGACAAGACACAAATAATTAACTCTGCACACACAGGTCCCACAAAGTGACTATTATATTCTAATGAGAGCCATATGTTTTTGAGTCAACGCTTTTTAATGTTAATATTCAATTATGCATAGGTAAAAAGGCCAGTAGTGACTTGTGAAAGGCCCAAGAGAATACCAGCCGAGTCCTCAATAATTTTACAGACTATTTTTAGTATATATAAGACAAAGTCACTGAATAGGCTTGGCACAGAAACGCTCGACAAACCCTGGCTATTTACTAGCTTTTAGGCCTAGTACTTATGCATTTTATAGTTATTCTGTATAAATTTCTGTTTGTACTTGTTTTTAAATTTTAATTTTGCATCAAATTAGAACTATAAATTGAAGGAACAACAAACACGACTTCCTCCGCCTAATGCTTAGACTTGCACTTCGAATTTGACAAACAAGATCATCTAAGTACCAGAATCTTTGACACAAGAAACGATTTTGATTTTGAAATCACCTTGTTTTTGTGTTACATATCTGTTTTTCGTTCATTTTTTTATTTAAATAAGGCCGTTTGTTTTTCGTTTGAATTGTTTTACATTGTCATATCGGGGTCTTTTATAGCTGACTATGCGGTATGGGCTTTGCTCATTGTTGAAGGCCGTACGGTGACCTATAGTTGTTATTGTCTGTGTCATGTTGGTCTCTTGTGGACAGTTGTCTCATTGGCAATCATACCACATCTTCGTTTTTATATTAGTCTTGTTTGTAGCAATATACCAACTTCACCTGTATATATATTTCCCAAATTGTTCGGTATTCCAAGGCTAGCTGACTCAGACTTTGTAGAACGTCACCAGTGTATGAGCAGAATGTTGATGAACCAGGTGTATGTCAAAAATGTCTTGTCCTTTCCGGAAAAATGTTCATCGGAAGAAACCAAGACCTTGTTGATAGATATTCCGTATCAACTTCACAAATAATGGACGATGGATTTGAAATATAGATTTTGGTTACTGACAATGTGTATCATCTAAAGATCGTCTTATAGTATTCAATCATTTATCTTTTTGAATGTAACTTTTACTGTTAAGTGTTTTTATTGTGATATACATTTGACGTGGCTCAGTACTTCCCGTCATTGTTCTATAGTTATTTATTGTATTCTTGTCTTTCGTTCAATTTCTGAAGGACTCTTTGTTTCTCTTAAATGACAGATCTGTTGTGGGTTTTTTTTTTTTTTGGTAGTATTTAAAACTATGACAAGATGTTGACTGCTGTACCCCTATTTTGACCTATTGTGTTTGTATAAAAAAAAAAGAGCGATGTGGTATGATTTCCAAAGAGACATCCCTCCACAAGACACCAAATGACATTACTGTTTTCATTGTTGGTTTTACATGCATACGTCCGTGTCATGTAGGTCTGAATAATTACTGCTAAGATATTCATCATTAACTGCATGCAATATTCAGTAATGCTGCTATAGCATTCTCACTGCTTAGATATTCAGCATTTACTACATACAATATTCAGCCGCCAAAACGTTCCTAATATGCATAATTTACTCTTTAAAGATCCGTTTCCAGTCGCCTTCTCGATCAACCCGTGTAACATTTACCTCCAGTATCCCATATAAATTAATGATATAGATGATTTACGGCAAAATAAATAGTCTAAAAATCTTCTTAACTTTTGAAATGCAAAAATCAGGCAGCCACGAAACTGTATTCTTGATCTATTTCATTATCTTTATTAACAAGAATACACATGTTATCCATGCCATTAGCTACCAAGACTCGACTAAAAGTACCATATGATGCATATCCTTTTTCTTTCTTGTGCTAACGTAAGGTTTGTACGATCTGGACATCTGGTAGTAGATGACACATTCAGTAATGGCGAAATTTGTATTTTCCACCATTTGAAACTTTTGTACTGGTTTAGTAATTGAGTCATTACATACATTATAGATGGCCATTATATAGAATAGCTTACAAAGATTGGAAACCAGTGCATATATCTTGGTAACTCCAAAATCGATAAGTAACAACATTAAAGGCCTTTCCGCTTTACCAAAAAACTAAATTGAACCCATTTTTTTCCTTGCGATCGCTGCCAAGTGTTTGAATTTTATTTGAAAAAAAAGCACACAAAATAAGTATGTGAAAATCATGATGCACATAAAATTAAATAAGGAGAATACGTTGAACGTGAAATAAAAACGGTGATAACGTTTTTGAAAATAACCCTTTTACCACCCTCATATAAGTTTGCATTAATTCCTTATCGGCGAATGTTACCAAATTAGGAAACCTGGAAATTAAATGTTACTCAATTAGTATACTGAAGCTCTAGACTGGTTCAGGATCGCAATATGCATTATGTTACACATATGCCAATATAATTTGCTTGAAATTATATCATAACATCTTCCTGAGCTTTGAAAGGATTTTTTTTTTGCATGAGGACAGACACAAATCCCTGTTTTTATTTAACATTTGTTCCGGCCTTTTTCCCATAAGATTATTGACATCTGATATGACGTGTTTTCTGAGAGCAAGTATAGACAAAAACTGGTCTGTTAAACTTTTGATACATTCTTTAGGATACAAAAAAGTGGTGTATTTAACAGTCAATCCTTCATCAATTGGCAGAAACTTTTCTAAACTCTTTTTGGTACTTCAACATGAATATGCAGTATTGTCTTGTCTATCTTTATTGTAGTTGTAGTCATCTGTAACATGCGAATTCTCATAGATACTAGCAATCTAAATATATGTTAAGATGCAGTTCACTTACAAGTACATTTATGTGAAAATATTTTAAAATTTACTCACACACAAATTAAAACCAATGGAAAGGACTAATCTAATAGAGCTGAAAAACAAGAAAACATAATTCGTCAATCCATTTTTTTTAACGTAGGCTTAATCAAAGTTACTTGTTTTTTTGTTGTCTAGTCATTGGCATTTCAAAAAGAAACATATCTTTTTCCCACTCTCTGGTATCTGAAAAGTCATTATCCTTTAAGAAAAACACATTATACAAATTACCCGAGACTTGACTTGCATCATGCAAATCTACGGTAGTATATGAAAAATGTCAAATCTCCATATTTTTTTGGTTAAAATCAATTAAACCGTCTTGGAAGACTTGCATTTACAAGTACCATGCAGATGTCTATTGTATTGTTCCAAACTACCACATCTTCTAAATTTATGTCCAAGGAGAATTACATTTTTCTATAAATATAATACACAACTATTAAGTTGTAACATACCACAGAATTGCCAAAAGTTCTATCATCAACATCATAATTGTGAATAACAATGAATTCTTTCATCATTTGCCTGATAAAAAATTACTTTTATGTCTGTTGGTTGACTGTTAACACTATCATCTTGTAACTGTATCTAATTTATACCAATAAGAAGACTAGTCTGATACATTGTTAACACTTTCCTGTTAATCACGTTATAATAACAAATTTAGCTAAATGTCAATAGCATTGGTATAATTAAAAAAAATACTTAAAATTGTAAGAGTCCAATACGGAAACCTGAGTTACAAGTGATGGTAGGAAAATGGGTGATAGTAGAGAAAATGGGTGATAGTAGAGAAAATGGGTGATAGTAGAGAAAATGGGTGACTCATACTATGTTAGACTCATTCTATGTTAAACTTTACATGTAACAGTTTCCCCGGAGGTCATAAATGAAAATAAACATAGAATCATTGAGTCATTTAAAACTTTTTCCAATATGGGGAATGTCATGCATTGAAACTTTTCATTTTCAAGTATGCACCAGTTTGGCAACACCCATAGTTTTTAGATGCAAAAGTAACCATGCTTTTCCTCTGATTAACAGCTTGTCCTCATGTCTTTCATTTGTATAAGTATGATATGAACATTTCCCCACACATAATTATGGTTTAAAATTCAACACCCAAATAATTTTGTAGCCGTCATGCAGTTATTATAAGACTATAACGATGATTCTGTAAAACAAATTTGAATTTTTTCTGCATTGTATCTTGTCTAATACTTGTTCATGTAGTCTACAGGAGCATGATTTATTAAATAGAGGTTAGCGTTGAAGGTAAAATCTACCCTGAACCACATATTAATAAGCCCTTGTTGTTAGACAAGTTGGATGTGCATGTAACAGTTTCCCCGGAGGGCATAAATGAAAATAAACATAGAATCAATGAGTCATTTAAAACTTTTTCCAATATGGGGAATGTCATGCATTGAAACTTTTCATTTTCAAGTATGCACCAGTTTGGCAACACCCATAGTTTTTAGATGCAAAAGTAACCATGCTTTTCCTCTGATTAACAGCTTGTCCTCATGTCTTTCATTTGTATAAGTATGATATGAACATTTCCCCACACATAATTATGGTTTAAAATTCAAGACCCAAATAATTTTGTAGCCGTCATGCAGTTATTATAAGACTATAACGATGATTCTGTAAAACCAATTTGAATTTTTTCTGCATTGTATCTTGTCTAATACTTGTTCATGTAGTCTACAGGAGCTTGATTTATTAAATAGAGGTTAGCGTTGAAGGTAAAATCTACCCTGAACCACATATTAATAAGCCCTTGTTGTTAGACAAGTTGGATGTGCTTGGATTAAATCGTTTGCACATATTTCATATGTGTCACAATTTGAATCATTAAGGCTTTGAATTAAAGAAATATTTTTTTTGCAGAAATATGCACATTCATTTTCTTATTTCCTGTCTACTAAGTCCAAAATTTAGAACTTTTGATTACATGAGAAGGACTCCAATATGCTGACTTCAGAACCATTTTGATATTTTTAAAATAACCCAGTACCGGGACCTCGTGACAGCGTTTATATAAAAAAAGAAGATGTGGTATGATTGCCAATGAGACAACTCTTTTATATGGCTATCAGCTGCTAATATCTGGAACGTACTACTGGGAAGCAGGATATACTGTAGCCAACTTTGGGCATGTTTCAAGAATAGATGACAACGAGTTGTTGCTTTCTGACATGGAAAAACCGTAACCAGTCGACAAGTATAATAGTTTAACCAAATGATGTAAAATTGAGCCCTGGAGACCAACTTTTATCCTGCAAATGCTATTCAATCACAGTAACCAAATTGGGACATGTTTCTCAAACGGATGACCATAGGTTGTTTTTTACTATGAGCATACATATACTATAATAATAGTAAATTTTATTTGTTATTTACTACCAATTACAAGTTTCCTACGACGTACTATGGTCACTGTATATTATATACTAGAGAATATATATGTGATCGTGACGGTGAAAAGAGTAAATGAATTGAAAAAGCAAACACACATTATTTATCAAGTTTATAGTACATTTTTTATGTATGTTCAAATTATACAGAAAAAACACTAAAACAATTGATATTAACGGGGAGAATAACCGGACTTTGGAAAAAAGGGGAGGTAAAAAAAATTGTCCTGTCCCCAAGCACTTATTACCATTGATACTTTTTCTCAAATTCTCCGGTCATAAAATCTTTCTACAACAGTTTACATGCTTTTTACCTCTTTCTAAATGCCCGAAATTTGGAAGGAGTGTTTAAGTTTCATTAACTGTATACCACCATTACACCGATCCTACTTCAAGTTACACTATCAGTCAAAGCTTTACATGGACTTGTCTTTAGAACCGCGATAAGAAATATCATAAGACACAAGACGTACGCATAAGATTATATATTCATATATCTAAGTACTTGTATGAGGACATGTTGTACTACATTTTGATATGTTTATTTGGTATGTCACCTTTATTTCTTTTTAATTTACTAAGATGAATTGGTAAAAATGTTTGTAGACTTTGGCAGTATATTTAGACTACTTTATAGTATGACTAAAACTTTTTGTTTTATTGATAAATGTATTGATCAAATAAATAAAAGAACATAAAGGTATATTAATATCGTCGTCTTAAAGTTAATAGTCTAGTAGAAAAGCATAGCGACATAAGTAAGAGTGCGTGATAGGGGTCAAGTCATAATACAGCTGGTTAATCAAAATACATAATTGATCGAAAGTCAAGAAGGTTGGTGGTTTCGGGTACTACGAATTCTTTCATCAAATTACAAACTGACCGATATAGAATGCGTTAACTTTTTAAATGTGGTGTACTCTTTAATTTAACAAAGTTTTTTTTAATACAGATTATGTACCTACATATCACTGAAGATATTCGATACAGTATCGACTTTCTATTCCCCGAAATCTTGTATGCTGTTTATAAAAAGATGTTGTATGATTGCAAATGAGAAAACTTTCCACAAGATACCACATGACACAGAAACTAACTATTGGTCACTGTACGGCCTTTATTTATATACAAAGCCAGCTATATCATGTATAAAAGGCCTTGCATTATAAATTTGTTACACTAAAACAACAACCACTAAATAACCGGCTCCTGACCCGGGACAGGTCCATAATAATTAAGCGAGATGAAACTAGACCAAAACAACAGCCCTCCCCTTAACATGGGACAGTAGAGTAACAGTACTAAAAAAAATGAAATCAGTTGAAAAAAGCATAATTCATCCGATGAATACCAAGATATAAACATCTAACAAAAGTACAGAGGACGTGGCAGTGTACTTATATATCACCACGAAAAACGACAAAACGTACAGATCTGAGAGCATTTGAAGTTACTTACAGCTAGTTCAAAGCCAATGGCAAGCAACTTATACAAACTCACTCATCACTTAGACAAAAAGAAGTACATACCTAACATCTAACGAATTTAATGTAAATACATCAGTAACAGTCAGACTAAACATGATTATTTTATCGAGAGGAATGATATTTTACCCGGATCGTTTCTCAATTTCTGGGCTTGGTTAACTATATCTCCGTAAATAAAGGATTTGCTATCCCGTTTTCTTCAGGAATATCTAATTTTAAAACCAAATCTTAACATATATGGAAGAATTTAATAAGGTTTTAAGTAATTTGGAGTATCAAAATTTACCAACACTAGGTGGCTGTTGAATATTGTAGTGTAAAAATGTTTTGTCTTTCGAACTGAACATAACAAGGTCAAATCAGGCCAATATATCAAATGCCGTATTCACAGGTAGCGTAATTTATTTGTTATACGTTACTATATGTAGCCTCCTGAATTGTACTTTGTTATTATGTTTGTAGAAATAGAGTGATGTCTATTGCCGATTTCTGTATGTTTGTTATTCAAATGTGTTTAGGCAGCAACCATTTGATTTTCTGGGGGGGGGGGGGGAGGGGGTTGGCTATGGGTTTTTTTTCTGGACAACTTTTTTTTCGCGACAATTCGAAAACAATTTTTTTCTTTCACTTTTAGCATTACATATAGTGTCAGCTGAGGGTGAAACAAACAATGTTTGTTTCTCAGAATCAAAAACAAATTATTTTTTTCTCCAAAAACTGGAAACAAACTTTTTTTTCCAAAAAAAACAATAGCCCCCCCCCCCCCCCCCCGAGAAAATCAAATGGTTGCTGCCTTACACTGTACTGTTTCTCAGTAACCTATTTTGGTCTGTAACAAGCAACGACTTTTGAATTTTTAATATACTGAGGCTTTTCTACCTCAGGAATAGATTATCTTAGCTGTATTTGCAAACCTTATAGGAATTTTGGTCCTCTATGCTCTTCAACTTTGTACTTTATTTGGTCTTTTTAACTTTTTAAATTCGAGCATCACTGATGAGTCTTTTGTAGACGAAACTCGCTTATGGCATAAATACACAATTAAATCCTGGAATCGATGATAGGTTTATTCATATCTAATTTTAATATCCATATTTTTTTTCTCTTCAGACGCAGTTGTTTTTAGCACCTATAATCACCCTATAATCTTAAATCTTGGATAACCTGTAGTTTGAATGGACACAAAACTACGTGAATATAAAGCAGACTATCAACTACATTTAGCCAAATATGAAACTTTCTTTGACTTTAATTTTACTTCAGTGTGAGTCGGCACGTCTACCTGTAACAATTTTTCCTCACAGGCATAAATTGCTAAATTTGGAGAGCACGTTTTCTTATTAAAAAAAGTTATTGAACGCCTGCAAAGCTGTTATGCATTTCAGCAGCGCCTTCGTAAATAGTATATTTATCTCTAATTGATACAATATCCCCGGGATTGTATTTCCTTGATAGAGGGCTGCTGCTCACAAGGGAGCTATTAAATCAAGATTTCCAAATGGTGAAGTTTAAATCATTCTTTCGTTAATTTTACGGGCACCATCACTAGTTGGTTGACCGTTAATCTGAATATCTGTTTCACAGATGATCATTGATTCTGCCTCTTTACAGACAAATTGTACGTTACTATACAATTTTAAAATAATATACAATAAAATTGAGAATGGAAATGGGGAATGTGCCAAAGAGACAACAACCCGACCATAGAAAAAAAACAACAGCAGAAGGTCACCAACAGGTCTTCAATGTAGCGAGAAATTCCCGCACCCGGAGGCGTCCTTCAACTGGCCCCTGAACAAATATATACTAGTTCAGTGATAATGAACGCCATACTAATTTCCAAATTGTACACAAGAAACTAAAATTAAAATGATACAAGACTTACAAAGGCCAGAGGCTCCTGATTTGGGACAGGCGCAAAAATGCGGCGGGGTTAAACATGTTTGTGAGATCTCAACCCTCCCCCTATACCTCTAGCCAATGTAGAAAAGTAAACGCATAACAATACGCACATTAAAATTCAGTTCAAGTTAAACTGACTGAAAGATTATGATTTCATCATATGAACATCACTGATTATTTTTGTAGCGTGTTCCTTCCAGAGTGTTGTTTGCCAATGTAGAAACGGTTGGATTCATCATAGTACATCATGTTATTACTTCAGCGATAATACAAAGAACTGGGATACTGCTTCTGTACGTTACTTATTTGAAATTAACTAATATACTTGGGAATGTAGATTCTACATGAAACATTAGTAATTATACTGCACAAAATGCTCATTTGGGCAACGATTTTGTCACTTTAGTGAAGCAAAATAAATTTTGAAAATGGAAATGGGGAATGTAACAAATAGAAAACTACCAAACCGAAGAGCAAACAAAAAACCCAACCCAAGGCTACCAATAGGTCTTCAACACAGCAAGAAAGTCAAGCACCCAGAGATTGACTTCAGCTGACTACTTTACTAAAATGTCTACTTGTTGAGTTAAAATGGACGTCACACTTAACTTTTAAACATATACCACTTAAAATTATTATATTCAATCAACAATCAGTTATACAATCTGGTATTGTCATCATATGTAGGTTTTTAAGAGATTTCGCTGGTCAAAATGGTTATTCACAGAAAAAGACAATGCAGGTAATCTGTTGCTTATAAAATGACATGTGGTTTAACTTTTGTTCCAACTTTTTATCTTTTGATACTTTAAAGTACCAAGAGTATTTAATAAGCTTTATAGAATTGTTTTTCCTGTGTCATATGACACAATGTTTTGGACTCGAACATCTAAATTGGTTCGGATAGTTGTCAATTGGACTTGTGAAACATTACATCGTAAACAAGTATTTTTATCGATGTCAATGTTATCACTCCTGAGTATTTTGAGTAATGATATAAATAGTATTATTGTCTTCATTATTTTTGTATATCTTGCAGGCTTCATGTCAGGCTCATCATGCAGAACTTGTTGTCATAGAGACGGCGGACGAAAATGCGTTCATATATTCTATCATGACTAAACTCGGAGGTTAGCAATTTAACACTACATACATTTCATACTGTACATAACTACAATGAAACAGTTTCCTTCAATTATAAAAAAATGACGCAACAAAAATATTCAATTCCAAGTTAAAAGCGGAGAGTCCATAACACACACCCACTGATTTTATTTCAAATGTAATTTTTGTACGTCACAACGTTTCAATATAAAGTGCCTTGTTCTTTGTTGTCTTAAATCTTTGTGCAAACATACGATAAGAATATTAAGAGTCAATCACATTTTTTTACTGTATAGGTGAGGGTTGGTAGAAAAGTAAATAAAGACAAACATATATAAATATTTGCATAGAAGAAACAATTTTGAAAATTGTATGTCGGTTCCGAACCGTATTGTGTATTTTGACGATACGCGTATGGTCATGACCATATGCAATATATTCATATGCATCATGCCGGTAATTACTAGGATTAATTGAAAATCTGTTTTCTCTGTAAAATGAATAAGGTGTGACAGAAAAAGCGTCATTAATCACGAGTTTTTAGAATTTAAGTAACAATTTTCACTTGTATATTAATTTTTAATCATTGTTACATTATTAATAGATTAAAGTGAAAGTTCAAATGATGAAGAAAATGTTTACACGGTCATTATCGTTTTTTTTTCTTTTTCTGAACAACTTCTGTTAATAAATTATAGAAATATTTAAGGAAATGTGTAGCGAAAAGTTAAATGCGTTACTCATTAGCAGTGGTGTATTGAGCCCTCATTTTTATTGTTCTTACTTTTTTTTAAAGTATGGCTGTACGATTAGTTTTTGCAATGTGTTCTTGTTACCATTGAAAATAAGAGAATATGGTCAGCATGCATACACGAATGACATTGCATGATCGTGTTAAAAGGGAAAACACATTTCTTCTTTAAAAATAAGCTATAAACACCAGGGAAATGAAACTAGAGGCTTTAAAGAGCCTGTGTCGCTCACCTTGGTCTATTGCATATCTAAAAAAGGACACAGATGGATTCATGAGAAACTTGTGTTTTGGTGATGGTTATGTGTTTGTAGATCTTACTTTACTGAAAATTCTTGCTGCTTACAATTATCTCCATCTATAATGAGCTTGGTCCAGTAGTTACAGTGGAAAATTTACAAAATTTATGAAAATTGTTAAAAATTTACAAAAAAGGGCAATAACTCCTTAAGAGGTCAATTGACCATTTTGGTCGTGCTGACTTATTTCTAGGTCTTACTTTTCTGTACATTATTGCTGTTTACAGTTTATCTCTATCTTTAATAATATTCAAGATAATAACCAAAAGCTGCAAATTTTTCTTAAAATTACCAATTCAAAGGCAGCAACCCAAAAACGCGTTTCTTAAATGGTCCGAAAATTTCAGGGCATTTAGATCTTGACATAATGAACAATTTTATCCTGTCAGATTTGTTCAAAATGCTTTGGTTTCAGCGATATGAGGCAAAAACGGTATATTACACTATGTACTAGTTTTAGTCATGTCGGCCATCTTGGTTTGCGAGCAGAGTCATCGGACTCAATTTTGAAAATAGATACCCGTATAATGATTGTGGACAAGTTTCATTAAATTTGTCGTAGTCCTTTCAGAGAAGATTTTTGTAAAAGATTAGAAAAATTTACGATAAATTGTAAAAAAATTGACTATTTACGCAAATAACTCCTTTAGGGATCAACTGACCATTTTGGTCATGTCTACTTATTTGTAGATCTTTTTTTGCTGAACGTTATTGCTGTTTACAGTTTATCTCTATCTATAAGAGAGATAAAAGATACAAGAGGGACAATCAAACTCATAAATCGAAAATAAACAGACGACGCCTGGCTAAAAATGAAAGAAGACAAAACAGACAAACAATAGAACACATGACACAACATAGAAAACTAAAGAATAATCAACACGAACCCCACCAAAAACTAGGGGTGATCTCAGGTGCTCTGGAAGGGTAAGCAGATCCTGCTCCACATGTAGCATTCGTATATACAATAATAATTAAGATAATACCCCAAAACGGCAAAATTTTCTTAAAATTACCAATTCAGGGGCAGCAACCCAACAACGGGTTGTCCCATTTATCTGAAAATTAAATTTCAGGGCAGATAGATCTTGACCTTAAAGACAAATTTTATCCCATGTCAGATTTCCTCTAAATGCTTTGGTTTCAGAGATATAAGCCAAAATCTACATTTAACCCCTATGTTCTATTTTAAGCCATGACGGCCATCTTGATTGGTTGACCCGGCCACCGGACACATTCTTCGTAGTTTCAGAGGAAAAGATTTTTGTAAAAGTTAACGACGACGCACGCCAAGTGATGAGACATGCTCACTTGGCCCTTTGAGCCAGGTGATCTAAAAAAATTCCACGCCCCTAGAAGCCCGTGGAAAACTATTAGCTTAATTAAAGTAAAATAAACAGCTGCGCCATGAGCGCATGATACGCCCGACGTCTTGTGTGGAAGTTTTATGCAATAATCATAAATAGTTTCTGAGAAAGTTTTAAGCAATTACCATTTATTGCTTTTGAGACACGGGGGGACATGTGAAACGGCACCCTGGTTTTTTTTTACAAAATTTTGAATCAAACCAACAAGTATACAGATCTTTAGATTAATATAACAAAGAAGTGTGTACAGTTTCAAGCAATAATCATAAATTGTTTTTGAGAAACGACGCTACATGTAAAAAAAAACCTCCCCTTTTTTTTACAAAATACTCAATAACTCAAAAATAAAATTTTGAGTCATTACCAAAAAGTATACAGATCTTTAGATTAATAAAACAAAGAAGTGTGTAAAGTTTTAAGCAATAATCATAAATCGTTTTTGAGATACGGCACGACATGTAAAAATCCCCTCCCCCTTTTTTACAAAATACTCTAAGCTCAAAAATGAAATTTTGAATTATCACCAAAAAGTATACAGTTCTTAAGATTAATATAACAAAGAAGTGTGTAAAGTTTTAAGCAATAATCATAAATCGTTTTTGAGATACGGCGCGACATGTAAAAAACCCTCCCCTTTTTTACAAAATACTAAATAACTCACAAATGAAATTTTGAATCATCACCAAAAAGTATACAGAAATTAAGATTAATATAACTAAGAAGTGTGTAAAGTTTTAAGCAATATTCGAGAATCGTTTTTGAGATACGGTGCGACATGTGAAAAAAACACACCCCTGTTTTAGATACAAAGTGCCGTAACTCAAAAAGTTTATATCTTATTTTCACCAAAAAGTATACAGATCATTTGACCATCATAAAAACAACTATATCAAGTTTCATGAAATTTAGATAAGTCGTTCTCAAGTTACGGTGCGACATGTTTACGCCGGACAGACGGACAGACGGACGGACGGACGGACACCGGACATTTGTATACCATAATACGTCCCGTCAAAATTTTGACGGGCGTATAACAAATTAACGAAAAACAACTGTATTTAATACCAGTGTAATAAAATCGTAATAAGCATTTTCAATATTTCCTGCCGTACAGGGTATTTTTGGTTGGATGGAACAGATGAATATTCTGAGGGACAATGGGAATGGGCTTCAACTGGTTATGCCTTGGATTATTCAAACTGGTATCCAGGAGAACCTAATAATGATGGAGACGAGGACTGTCTGGTGACGGGCGGAAACTATAAAACATTATGGAATGATGACAAATGCGGGAATCATTACAAATTTATTTGCGAGAAAAAGTAGGTAGATATATATTTTAATTGATTTGAATTTATATAGCTGTGTATATATGTCTCTGATTGCCTTTTATTAAATAATTGAAAAACTGAATGCACCTTAAAAAAATCTAAACTTTCAGCGTTGTTGACAAAAAGGTGGCATAAAAAAAATTCATTGAAATAGTTTTTGATTAAGTCACCTTTGCATTATTTTTTTTTATATCTTGAATATTTTGTTTTTGTGTCGTTTAGCTATTTATGAATGTAATACGAGTTTTACTTAATATCTTTTTTAAAACATTATCATTATAATATACCATCATAATGTATAAGAAAACTAGAACATAGGTTCAGAAAATGTTAGTCCGTTATATATCCAAATACAATTCTGAAATTAATTTTTCTTGCACTTTTTAAAACTAATTGGTCAAAGTAATATATTTTTAAAAATCTTTTTTTATTGAATAAATTAATACAATACCATGTAAGCGCAAATACTTAATATGTTTGACTTTGTTCGTCTCTTTCAGGTTGGAGAATACAATCGTGGGATAACGAATGAACAAATATAACAGAGAATTAAACAACAGTGGTTAATCTGTGTTAATTAATTCTCGTACCCAGAATTAACACAAATGCACGCATGTTCCATAGTACGATGGAAAAGATAGGAAAGTTTGATTAAAATTCGACAAAATCAACTGAAATGAATACAACAGGATGGCATATAATTGTTTTTTCTTGTTTTAACATTCGAATGATATCTACTGATTATATACAATTACATTTACCCCTTAGGTGAAATAGTAAAAAATAAGCTATGCAATGTGAACTAATTTCTATAAGAAGTTAGCAACATCCTTTAACTTTACGTTCTGCTATATATATGATGTTCTCTCACTAAAAAATACAAAATTTGGTGACTATGTTGAACAAATTCCCATCGAACTAAAGATAAAAGATACTATAGATACAGTTAAATCTGCCTCATATCTTCACTTACGTCGGTTTGAAAACAAAACTTTACGACAAAAGAGATGATTTCAGCTTCCCAGTTGTGAACTTCCATATCTATGCAGCAACATTCAATCAGTGCTTGCAAACGGAGCGTAAATCTCCACAATTTTTCTTTTGATATTGTGCATGTGTGATATAGAAAAGAGGGACGAAAGATACCAGAGGGGTAGTCAAACTCATAGATTGAAAATAAACTGACAACGCCATGTCTAAAAAATTAAAAGACAAACAGACAATTAAAAGTACACCATAAACAATATAGAACACTAAAGACTGAGCAACACGAACCCCAGGTTCGCCGGAAGAGTAAGCAAATCCTGCTCCACATGTGGCACCCTTCGTGTTGCTCATGTTATTATAAACCCAGTAAATAGTCTAATTCGGTAGGTCACATTCATGAGAATGGAACGGGATTATGTTACGCCGTCAGAAACATATCCGATATCATCTGTGAAACGGTTATTCCATAGGGTTTGCCTCCAAGTTTACTTTGCTTCAACTTTAAGTGACTGCAAACATACTGAAATATCATAGAAAATATAAAACAGACGAATCCCAACACGTCTAGATGGTTATTTATTTTCCACATTAGTTAGTTTTACCAATAATAAATAAGTTCCTTGGCAATCCAATACGAAGCCTAAAGGCGGGTTCAAATAGAAAGATTTGGAACGGTGACTTTATAATCAGCAAGACTTTATCAATTGACAATACGAATATTTAAGATTTAGGCTAAAACTCAGACGTTTGTACTTAAATTCAGTCACGGACCCGCGATGTGTATTCTTTACTATGATATCTCATTAAAAGGACCTGTTAGAGATTATTTTTTTCATTTTAGATTATATCGAATATATCACACATTATGAATTTTAGAGAGTCAATATGGCGGATAAATTCATAGTGACAATATTGTTTATTTGATGGTAACATAAACCAATGATACATACAAAATCCTTATGTTATAAGGGTTGTGAACTAGCAAAACATTGCCACATGTTTATATTTCTACGAACAAAGGCAGACACTTTATTATTATTTGTCGTTCGTTAACATTATTCTGAATAAAACAATTTTGCAAAATATGCATGTTTTTAACATCAGATTCTTGCAATCTATCGATCCCTAACTGCAGGATAAATTCATAATATTTGAAAGTTATATCAATTAATTTAAAACAAACATTATCTCTTGTACTATCAAAGATTAACTTGAACGTGCTAACTATATAAGAATGATAAGAACTATATACTGTGAAGAAGCACGCATAAGGATCATATGTACACGAATCTAAGGCTATGTATAAAGACATGCTGCGTAACATTTTGATATGTTTATTTGGTATGTCACACTAATTTCCTTTACTTAGTATATTCAGTAAAATTGTTCGTAATTTATGTATAATGATATCAGTAAGCACAACAATTTATATGTTTCTATATGATACTGTATGAAATATAATCCTATAAATCATATTCTTTGTTTATAAATTATTTATTGATCATCAAACTTAATCATTCGAGAGTCGGTTAATTCAAAAACAAAGATTATGTCCAGCTTAAAGTTTATATAGTTTATAAGAAAGAACATAGCGACAGAAGAGAACATTACACAGGTTAATAATCTACAAAGACAGATAAAAGAACACTATAACACGTAATTCAGATGATAAACAACGTCAGTACTTATAATATATATCTACTATTTTTTTTTTTAAATCTGATGAATATTGTGAATTGCTTCCTACATGTCCTAATGAACTAGCCGTGTCTGTTGTTTCTTTAATTTCAAGTTCTAGAAGATATGTAACGTTGTTTCTTTAATTGCAAGTTCTAGAAGTTATATAACAAGTAATCATAGAACCCAATTAAAAAAATAAAATCAGAAGAATTTGGATTGGAAAGAACATCATAAATATACCTGAATGTGCAATCAGATTATCTCACTTCTTCGATCTTCTTGGTTTTGACATATGGAAAAAGGAACTCTGACTCAATCGTCGGGGAGATGCACACAGTTCCTCCTCATATGAATGCCGAGAATTTTGTTGACGAGTGTACCTAAATTTATCACATATGTTGTCCAGAAGAAACATATATCTTTGATCACTATATACATGATTAACAAAATATATGTGTGGTATCCCAAAGTAATAATAAGTAGTTTCACCATTAATCTGAAGACTGTCTTTGATTGCTGATAATGTTAATGTTGATAATTTAAAAAGACCCTACTATTTAACTTTTGTGCAAGGAAACTTCTGAATTTCAGGTATCAAATACGGCGATTAACATCCACTCCTTCATTTTTGGTTGAAATTCCCAAAGAAAATAGAACACACATATTTCCCCCTTCGTAAGTGTTCTGGGGTATATGTTTAGACCACTACTCACATGACACCAAATAAATCAGATATTAACCATTGTAAGCACAGTACGACTGACAACAATGAGCATAGTCAGCCATAAAAGGCTCAGTGATGACAAATGCAATACAATTCAAACGAGAAAACCAACGGCATAATTAATGTACAAAATTTAATATCAATCAGTGTACTTAAATTTGACTTAGAATATGCATTATTTTGCAGCTTGTTTCCAAAACATTGTTTGTCAGTGTCAAAACGGTTGGATTCATAATTCTACATCATGTTATTACTTCAGCGATAATACGAAGACCTGGGATACTTCTTCTGTAGGTTAATTACTAATTCATCTGATACACTTGGAAATGTAGCAATTTTACTGTACAAAATGGACATTTTGCCAACGACTTGGTGTCTTAAGTGATGAAGGCCGGAAATGTTTAAGTATAAAAAATTGTATACAAACTGTGAAAAGCTTATACAAAAGCTTTGTTTAAGTGTACGTATACTAACAGAAATCAGATTTTCCTTACACTTTTATATGGTTATCGAATATCTATGTTTCGGTAATCAATAAAAACATTCAACAGTTATTAAAATTGAGGTTATATGCTTTGAGTTTTATGAACAATGTTTTAAGTTATTTTGGAATTTAGTAAACATTTTATTTTACACATCATGATTGAAAACAGAATCAAATGCCACAAAACATAAGCGAACCTGTCTGTAGCTATGATTATAAGACGAATAAAAACAATTATCTTTTATCTTTGCTCGAACATTTGAAACCTTTAATACTTCTAAGGTAGGTATTGCAAGGTTAGATACTATTATTTTATTTTTCCTTTTTATAAATGAGCGTCAGGGACGAGACGATATTAAACGCGCGTCTGGTGTACACCATTTCATCCTGATATCTAGGTTGAGTTTGTGTCGCATGTCTTACACATACATATATTGTCTCTTTTATATGATAATGTTTAATTGTTAGGATAACGCAAGTGAGTATTTTTGTCCGTAATTTTTTTTTATAACATTCAATATAATAATAAGTATTATCGTTAACAGTGTTATCGTATATTTTAAAGGCTTCTTGCCAGGCACATCATGCTGAACTTGCTGTCATAGAGACAAATGAAGAAAATACGTTCATATGGTCTGAAATGACTAAACTTGGAGGTGGGTAGCTTCATGATGTACACATTACTTAAGGTAGATCATAAGTAAATATTTTTTGAGACAGAATTTTCTTATACTTAGCCAGAATGAAGATTTTAATATGCTCTTTTCAAATATATAATAAAAAGGAGGGGTCACCGTGCTATTTTTCAAGCTATGAGTCGTTGAAAATTGCCTAAATTTGGTTAGATTGTTCATGGGAAAACACATTTGTGTGCATAAAAAAAAATCTATGAGATAGAATTTTGAAAAAAATTGTGAAAAGATAGGTTTTGTAATATGTTTTAAGAAAATAAAAAGAAAAAATGGTGTCACCGAACTTGTTTTCTTGCTACAAGTAAAAAGAAAAAAATTCCCTATCTGTCCAGTATAAATTTTTTACTAAAAGAGTTATCTTCCCTTAAATGGCTCGTTTGAAAAAAATGATTCTAAAAGCAAGAAAAATTATATTTGTTTAAATATTTTGGATTATACAATAAATTGCCAAGTTTTCTTTATATTATTAAACAGTCTAACCAATAAATTGCTAATCTGTCTTCAAATTTGCAGATTTAGGCAAATAACTAGACCGATTTTTTACTGTGATTGTTCAATCCAAGATGGCGGTATACCATGAATCTACCTTAACAACCAATTATTAAATCCATCCCTATGGACAACTTATAATTAAATTTAAATTATGTTTGTCAAACATATTGCCTTTTTAGGGAAACCAAACTTTTGTTATAATTATGGTAAAAAAAATGTTTGTCATAGAAATAAAACGTGTATAATGATTTTACTTCAACAAAAACTCTCCATAATTGAGTACTTCGACTTTTCTATTGTCGTCTTATTTTCTGGTTGTCATAAATCTTTGTAAAGACAGGAACAGTGTAAAGCGTTATATAAAAACCGAATAACAAACAGATATTTTCAAATGAATTGTATCTGGTAAACGTTTTAACACTACATAAAAGACGAAAAGCATCCATTTTTGCATAGAACATGTGGATTTTGAAATATATTTAAAGTATGACTTTATATATAAACTCATCATGGATACCAAGATCAAAATTTTATATTTACGCCAGACGCGCGTTTTGTCTTAAAAAGACTCATCAGTGACGCTCGAAGAAAAAAATGTTTAAAAGGCCAAATAGAGTACAAACCTGAAGAGCATTGAAGACCAAAAATTCCTAAAAGTTTTGCCAAATACAGCTAAGGTTATCTATTTTTCAGGTAGAAAAGCCTTATTTTTTTCAAAAAACTCAAAGTTTTGTTAACAGTTAATTTATAATTATGAACATATCATTGAGGACTCAAGTCAACACAGAACTTCTGACTACTGGGCTAGTGATACCCTCGAGGAAATAAATCTCTACCAGCAGTGGCATCGACCCTGTTTGTGGCAAATAAACTCATCATAGATACCAGGATCACAATTTAATATTTATTTTTGAGTTTAATTATTATCTGTTGCTTGGACTTGTGTCATGTTAGATTTCCAGTTGTACATTTTATTTAAGTATATTTTCGCTTAAATTTTATTTAAGATATATCTTTTTTATTGACAATTGAAATAAAAAAAATGGTTGGGGTGAAAGTATCAGGATTTTCAAGAACATCACAGAAAACTTGATTTTGTCTTCTTCAACCCAACCATTTCTTATACTTAAACTTTATAATGATAACAAACAATCGAGCTTCAATGATAATGTTTGTGAATCAATAATTTTCATGTAGCGTTTCTGACTGATTTAAAACGAAATCAAAGCGGTAATAAGAAGTTGATTGAGATAAATATTACCTATTCAATATTGTTTGAAATTACAAAGCAAATAAACTCATAATAAATACCAGGATTGAAATTTTCAAATTGCGCCAGACGCGCGTTTCGTCTACAAAAGACTCATCAGTGACGCTCAAATAAAAAAAATAGTTAAAAGGCAGAATAAAATAATATATACATATACATATTAGAATAAACGAAATCTTCTTGATTTAAAGCTTTTTATATGACTGCTAATATCTTGTTCTAGCTACAAAAAGGTTAATATGATGGATTATTTCAAAGCACGAATCTTCTCTAAACTTCAATAAAAAAACCTTGAAGTTTGCATTATAGAAATTGAAAAAAAAATGTATTACTAGTATCAACAGTATAAAACACTAATATTAGGAATCAGAATTTTGATTGGAATTAATATTGCTACATGTTTAAATATTCTCTGCTGTTTAGGATTTTTCTGGTTGGATGGAACAGATGAATTTTCTGAAGGACAATGGGAATGGGCATCAACTGGCGAACCATTAGATTATTCAAACTGGTTTCCAGGAGAACCTAATAATAGTAATGGTCAAGAAGACTGTCTGCTGACAGGTGGAGTCTACAAAACATTCTGGAATGATTCACCTTGCTCGAACCAGATCAAATATATTTGTGAGAAAAAGTAAGAATATGTACCTTTGATTTGTATTTAAACAAGATGCTCAAGTGGTAAGTTTTCCAAATAATAAGATTAGAACGTCGGTTTTTCTGTTTGAATTGTTTCACACAGTCATTTTGATGCCCTTTATATTTTGCTAATCGGTGTGAGCCAAGGCTCCGTTTTGAAGGCCTTAATTTGATCTATAATTGTTAACTTACAATGCATTGTAAGTTGGATGTAGAGGTGTCTCATTGGCCCTTAAACCACATCTTCTTATATATATATTAACCCCACCAAATTATCAGTTTGACTGACTCTTGAGCTCTGATTCAGTCAATGACGTCGGCTTTGAATAATTTGACCTTTTGACATGCCCGTATATTCAAATATAAAATATGTATAGTGTATAGTGTAGTTGTCTTAATTATTACGCCGGCTGTCTGTGTCTGATCGGAAAACGTATATCTCCTTATCTAAATATTTCATTAAGGTATTTAACGGAACCAAATGCAATAAAAACAAATGTTGAGACAATTTTTAAAAGTTGATATGCAATATTTATCGTAAACATATTAAACAGACTAACCAAAACAAAATTAAACTGACTATATTGACACCTGTAGCAGATAGACATGTTTTTTACTCGATGACATCAATATTGCCCACATCGACATCTTAAATAAAGACGTTTGTCTATTTCAACTCGATGCTATTGATATCGTCGATATCGAAATCTCTAATACAGGAACCAGGAGAAACAATTGCCTATATGAATAATATGAAAGATAGACACATGGAATACTTTTGTCTTTATTGATAAACATTTAGTTTTATAAGGTGTCGATATCGAAACTGATAAGTTACATATTAAAACCGATAGGACGTTGTCGATATCAAAACAACATCATATTTTGAACATATCTTATATATTCAATTATAATGTATTTTACGGTGTTTGATTTTTTTTAATCTGGTTTACAAATCATCTTTTTTTATTCTGTTGCAGGTTAGAGAATCCAGTCGTTGGATAACATTGATGTACTATAAATCTGGAAGCGATATACTTTTAGAATTGTAATAAATGACAAACTCGTTAGTATTTTCAGTGTTAAAAAGTAAACTTATTGTCTCTTGATTACTCTTAATGTATAAGTGAGAAGGGAATGTGTCAAAGAGACAACAACCCGACAAATGCAGAAAACAGGCAAATACCACCAATGGGTTTTCAACACACCCATACAATTCCGTATCCGGTTCCTTAATTATCAATTGCCTTAATAAAGGCACTTACCTTATATTTACAGTCATGGTAAAATATTCGATATGCTATGCTTTGTGTTTGTTCTTATAGTGATATCAGCTATTTATGAACCTTGCATATACCTCATGAGCCAATATAAGTAGAAAAAGAACTAAATGTGACTCATACTGAATTATATCATGCACACAAAAAATTTAACAATTATAACCTACATTTACATGATTTACGATCTTCATATGACTTTTTTACTGAGAATTCACTAACAAATAATAAAGAAAACAACGTACTCCAAAGAAAATTCAAAACAGAAAATCCTTTATAAATTGTACAATCAAACGCTCATGTACATCAAACTAATGTAATTAAATTTCATATTCATGACTTGGTACAGCCATTTTATTACAAAAAAGTATGTAGAACTTAATGGATCAATTAACAATAAGACCTGGTACGAGTGCTAATGATACAACTCTCCATCTAAGTAACAATATATAAAACGTTATGAATTATAGGATAAAGTACGGATTTTTAACACAGAGCCTTTGTTAGTTAAACTTCTCACTTTTATGACAGTCACATAATTATTATTCCATTTCATTGACAACAATGTGTGATCAGAACAAAGAGGTAAAGCATTTTGCTTTAGTCTTAATCACTATATAACAAAAAAAAACTTGTATGTATAGAGGAAAATGAAAAAGAAAATATACACCTTATAGAGCACATAACCTAAAGTGAAAGTTAATAATACAAACAAAAAATACATAGAAATTGTAATTTAACATGTATACCTTTGAAAAAATGCAGCTTAAATCCTAAATCAAGACATAAAGCATTAAAACAATTCTACGCTAAAGGTTTAATAAGATAAAACGGTGTTAATATACGTTGTTGTATATCATCGTATTTGTCAAAAACGGATTGATGCAGCTTTTAAACTGAAAAAAAGTGATTTTCATACATGCATATCATAACAAGGCCAGACTAGTTTAATGTTAACATGGTTCAGCTCTTCGGACAAATGTTCCTAAAACATACAGGCCGAGCGAGCACAAACGTTTTATTTTGTCTTCTTGAAAATGATTTTTTTTCTCGGTGAGTGCCATTCAATTGAGGTAAACGGTACACATATCTTTTTAAATTGTGCGATTTAGAAGTCTAACATATGTATGTACATGAACATTGTTGTAACTGGTTACTTAATCGAAAATCGAGGAGGGCAGCATATGCTATAATGCATATAGTTAGAATTACTATAGCTTTTGTAGAGATTTTTTTTATCAACCTTAGATCTGACAATAACAGCCAATACTTCTGTATTAATTCACGGAACATTTCTCAATCGAAAAATGGTACGCACACTCATCAATATTAGAAATTGTGAAAACTATTCAATATATGTAAATTTATGAAAGCAAACACAAGTTATTTAACATAATGCAACATTTGTTTTAATTTGGACCGTAAAACTGTTTATTTAGAATTACAAACCAGAAAATATTACCAATGGAATGACTTTATTTTCAAACAGCTCCTTGAAGTCATTGCGTTTTAAGTTAATAAGAACGACACATAAAAAAAACATTCAGAGGCATTTCACTTTTATTTTTATCCATACAACATCATACACTTCCCACGTGTGTAATTAAATTGATTTTTTTTAACTTGAGTTGGTGTACTAAATGTGAAAATTTTTGCCTTGGTTGACGAAATGTGAAAAAAAAATCCTTGTACCTAACAGTAAAACCAACTTATTTAACTCCGAAGAATGCTTGCCATTGAAATAATTATCCAGTCGAGACAAAAATGATATACTTAATGTTCCCAACTTTACTTCAACGTACGGTCTTGACAAAGAGTAATATAGTACGAGAACATAGGTCCTTTTTAGGTCCATGCTTAGTCCGTTTCTGTATGTGTTACATTTTAATGTTGTGTCGTTCTTCTCCTCTTATATTAAATGCGTTTCCGTCAGTTTTAGTTTGTTACCCCATTTTTGTTTTCTATCCATAGATTTACGAGTTTTGAACAGCGGTATACTACTGTTGCCTTAATAGGTACAAACTAAAAGACATACCAAACACTTATCAAAGCTGGTCTATATAGAGAGACGAAATATTATATTTATATAATATATAAGTAAATATTAAATAACATAAAACATTAAAAATTGTATCAACAGGTCAAATTAACAAGATAGTACCATTTGAGAGTACTCGCAGTGACTGAAAGCTAGTTAAAAGCAAAGACAATTAATAATAATAAAAAAAAAATCATACACCAAAGACTATTTTATAAAATTGTTTATTAGCCAAGAATTATTGGTTTAACTGAAAATTGGCGGATAGCTTTTGTCCATGCATTTTGTCTCTTACAAAGACGGTTGATAAGCCGGCCGCACGTTAATTTCTCGGTTGCGCGATTATCTGATATCTGAATCAATCTAAATTAGATAAAAGATACGAGTGATGTTATATGAAAAAACGCCCGACATGGAAACATTTTGAGAAGACATTTCAAAAAGTAAATACATGTATTCCAGTTGGAACTCTAAGTTATTGTCATACAACTGAGAGGTTTGGGCAGCTATAAAACCAGGATTAATTCACGATTTTCACAAAGAGAAATGTCAGATATTATTGATTCGTTAGATGTGTTTCAGCTTTAGAGTATTTTTTTTCCATTTTATAAAGGATCTTTACGTTTTAAGTTTCATTTGGAGTATGCTTTTTTGGTTTTTTGATTTTTTTCACGATTTTATTATAGAGTTGGGATCAACACGAATAAAAAGAAAATTTGCTGAGCTCCTGTATGTCTTTTCACGTCAAAAGCTTTAAAGTAATACTTTTGTATTTGCGTCTGAAATATTGAAATTATTGTTGAGTTAAGTTTTAGGGCACTCTGGCATTAGTTTCTAATGGTCAGTTAGTTTCAAATATTCATCATTATCTATCAAATTTGG
Source organism: Mytilus galloprovincialis (assembly GCF_965363235.1). Lineage (NCBI taxonomy): Eukaryota > Metazoa > Mollusca > Bivalvia > Mytilida > Mytilidae > Mytilus > Mytilus galloprovincialis. Next base: position 67,234,996 of record NC_134848.1, read on the forward strand.
ATACCTTCAGTTCCTCTTCAGTGTATCCTGTCATTGTTATTTTGAGTAAGGACCACAGCAGGATAGGAAATTAAATTGAAAGAAAATATAAGGAAACCCGCCAAGATCCCGTCCATCATCAACACAAACAGCAACCATAATAAATGGGAGGAGTTCTATATATTTGTCAAATAACAGGTACTTTAATCAATTGTGCAGCTTTAATTTATCATCTGCCGATCATCATGTCCATCATAGACAATCTTATCAGGGGATGTTTCTTGACGTGTCTTTTATTCTCACTGTTATCCATTATATGGGGACGAATTCCCCAATAACAGTAGAAAATTCAATAAAAAAAAATTCGGGAAAATTTCCCGAATTTTTCATTGTACTAATGAACTCAAAATCGTTCAATTTTTTTTTATGTCATGTTTTGAAATCCCGGACATACGCAGAAATGTACAATGTACTTTCTTTTTCCGGTCTCGTTTGTATGAAACTTTGAGTAAAATATATATTTATCAGTCTAGTATAAAATAGGAAGGAACGCGCAATACCAATTTCATTTTTAATAATTCCTTGATATGAAAAAACGTTACCTGATGATAGCGTTTCTTTGTTTACATTGCATATGACGTCATAATTTAAATAACGTCACAACTAAAATCCCTAACAACAGAACCAAAATCGGAAACGTTACGGTATTTCCGTTTCTTTTTTTTTTAACAAATATTTTTAAGTTACAAAAAAAAAATTCATACAGACTTCGTCCCCATTTACAGGTAATGCCTGCCTCATATTATTATACATACAGTTTAACACACAATTATGCATCCACAGTAAGGTCACGTGTAGAAAAATCCATACATGTATGTGAAATGAATCAAGAAAGAATAATTTCGGTGGTAAGTATTTTACTATACTTCAAACCGAATAAGAGCGGTCGGTTTCTATTGATGCAGGAAGCGGAAGTACCAGGATTGAACGCACACAATGAAGATAATCATGTAATTCAACTACTTCAACGGTTGATACATGTCATAAATATGTTAATTAGTTGTATATGTTTATAACAAAATTGTGTTTCACTGAAAAAAAACAGGAAAATGTGGTAATTAGCTATATGATATTTTAAAACTAATAGCTCGTTTATATTTCCATATATTCAGTAAAAGGTCTTCCATGTAGTTTTTGTCAATTACCAGTTCAAAGAAATTTTATTTTATAAGTTGATGTAAACAGTTAATACACAATCAACATTAATCTACAAGAATGTAAGAAAACGCTGTGTAATAAATTATATGTAGACTATCCGAAAAAGTAGTAGTAGGAAAAAGATAAAAGATACAGTTAGTAGATTAACATTTATGATAGCATCTGCTGTAAAAACAGCTGAGTTGTTTTAGCCAAACATTGTAATTAACAAAACTAATAGACTCTCAAGAAACTGAGAAAAAAACACCAACACGTTAAGCATGGACACTGTTTTTCTTTTTTATTTGCATTCATCAAGAACCTTCAAAAGCAAATGATGTATAAAAGAGGGACGTAAGATATCAAAGGGACAGTCAAACTTATAAATCTAAAAGAAACTGACAACGCCATGGCTAAAAATGAAAAAGACAAACAAACAACAGCACACATGACACAACATAGAAAACCAAAGAATAAACAACACGAACCCCACCAAAAAACTAGGGGTGATCTCAGGTGCTCCGGAAGGGTAAGCAGATCCTGCTCCATATATGGCACCCGTCGTGTTGCTTATGTCACATTCTTTTAACATTCTTTTAAATACTATTTTTATTCTGATTGCCACATCTGCACAGAACAACAGTTTATTACATCATCGTCAAGTGAAACATTGTCTAACGTGTATGTACATTTCATACAATTCATGTCTATTTAATACTTTTAAAACTTGCATCAATATATTTTGTTTAATATGAGCTAAAGAATAACTAAAAAATTCATAAAAATAACGTCAATACGGTCTACTACAAAATTGCGAAGTCAATACATGTTTGGATGTACAAAAATGTATTATCTCGAAAATAACAGTTTTAAAGTCTAAATCTTATCAAAGATAACAGGCATGTATTTTGATACAAGCCACACGCGTAATTGGACTTCATATAAGACTCTGGATTCAGCACTCTTATTTTCTTGGGCAATAATTGTATGACTAAACAAAAGCCTATCAAAAATGGTCAAACATCGACTTGTTACGGGTTTTTTTTCCGTCACTTTTAATACTTTGTCATGAGTTATTTTGAACTGTAAAAAGTAAAATCACAAAAATACTGAACTCTGAGATAAATTCAAAACGGAAAGTTCTTAATCAAATAGAAAAATTCAGTGATAAAACACATGAAACGAATGAACAGGCATTTTGAAATGTAGAAAATGGTGGATTAAACATGTTTTTGTTAGCGCTAAACCTCTCACTTGTTTGACAGCCGCATCAAATTTTATTATATTTATAACGATGACTGAACAAAACAGACAAAATAGGTAAAATCGTCAAATTAAGGATACAACAATCATCACCGTGTCACAGTCTCAATCAGAACAAAAAACAAACAAATATTTAACAAAGAAGCACAAAAAGGTGATATATAAGATTTAACAATCACATGCATTGCTTTCTTATATATGTATTTAAAATCAGCCCAAATATTTGATGTCTCGTGACTGTATGACAAGGTTCACATCAACTCTAGTTGAGGGTCGCGTGTTTGATGTTATAATTCTAACGTCACACAGGAAGAGATATACACTAATTTTGTCGTTCAAAAAATACTATTACATAAAAACAGAGTAATTGAAACAGTAAAACGGCTGCTTTAATAAGGGTTTACTTGATGTTCAAGTATAAAGTAAAATAACACAAAAACTCCAGCGAAAAATCAAAACAGAAAGACCTTTATCAAATGGCACATTCAAAAGCTCAAATACATCAAACGAATAGATAACCACTTTTAAATTCCTGACTTGGTACATGCATTTTAATATGTGGAAAATGTTGATTTTTACCTGATTTTAAAGCTAGCTTTCTCTTGTATGACAGTCGCAACAAATTAAAATATATTGACAACAATGTGTGAACAATACCATCAGACATAACATGAAAAATGTCACAAATATGGGTACAGCAGTCAACATGTTTAGAGCGTGGTTGAAAGTATGTAAACTGTTGTAGGATACATTTGTGTTAAAGATTTTATGACGGGAAATCTAGAAAGGTAACAAAAGTAGTAGGTACTTGGTGGACCTGCCAATCTTTTTAAGCCCTTTCCCTTTTTCCATAGTCCGTTATTTTTTGTTTTCTGTTTTTCTGTATACTATGAAAGTACATATTATATAAATAAAGTGTATTTACTATCAATTCCGAGAATACTACCCAAGGCGACATCCATGTAGTCATAATCTGGAGACTCGATCTCTATATAATATCAGTGAAAGCCGCGTACAGTGTTTTGGAATTGTAAGTAATATATATGATCATAGTATGCAGAAAAACACCAAAAAAATGGTTCTGTCACCAAGTACGTATAAAAATGATGTGAATTTTTTTAAACAGTGACTATGCTAAACGGAAGTCTTGTCCATGACTTAAAAGTCCGTCCGATGACAGAAACAATATTTGGGACGCCTTTATTTTTGCTCCAAAATTACCAAAAAATTATAATCTTAAGCGAGTATGAGAAGTGCAGCTATGCATAGTACATATTGGTCACAGGCATGATAATTAATTTGATGTGAAAGAAGAGAAACAACACAAAAAATGATGTATTCCCATTTAATAGTACAGATTTTAACACTGTATTTGTGTTGATTTGATTAAATGAATAATATGTATGCACACGAATATGTTTCTGAGATTTTTGTTAACCAATTTATTTTAAAATGAACACTGACAAAATGCAACTCATCTTTTTACGGAAAAGACTGATCTTTGAGGCTTTCCGAATGGTGAAGGTTTTATCAAAACATAGCTGACCGTCTATAGATACGCAGAACCTTTATCATAAAATTACTATTATCGTTAGCTCTGTAACTACCAGTAGTTTGTAAAGAAAATACGACAGTTCGATGTATCTGTCGTCACATACCAAACTTTGACGTCATTCGTTATATTACACAACCCCTAATGACATTTTGGAGCCATTGAAGTCTTTTATTTGAAAGGGATACAGCATTGATAAAAAGCTTGTATGAACTCAATCATGAACATATGATCAAATTAAATGCAGTTTTAATGTAACAATTCTTTTCATCGGCTAAAATTTACCATAAATCTATTTAACTATTGACATGTCGTGTCTAAGGAAAAAAACGTCATGTTTACGTGTATTAACAAATGTTCGATTACTACAATGTAATCGGGGGTAAAAACACATACCTTAAATATGCCGTTTTGGTAAAATTATGTCCAAACTTTAATTGTAAAAGTAACGTCCCCATATTCTTGTAATACATAAAAAATGGAATACAAGTGCTGTAATTGAAATCTCTGTCGTTAATTTTTATTTGAAGGTCACGTTGCAAGAATAAACGGCATCTATGATAATCAGATTGACAATCAACGGCAGCAATTCTCCAACAACTTTACTGTTATTCCTTGTAAATTTGTTTAATAGTTGTTTCAGCGAAGTTAATTCTTTTTAGGAAATATATGAGGAGCATAATGGCAAAAGTCTATCATGACTTTAATGCAAAACAAAATTACTAAGATAACAATACTTAATGATCCAATGCATTTTGAGGAAGGCCTGTTATCTGCGGCTGACATAAGTGAACGTTTGTATTTGCTTGTTTTCTTAATTTCCACAGTTAGTTCTGTTCTTAACTGTTCAATCTTTCGGATGAGTGCATCGTCTGGTATTGGGATGTAGTTTTTATTATCACATGAGCAAATACACTGAGATTCTGTTGAAAGATCTGTTTGAATCATATGAGCTGTTGGTGGTGTTGTCATGGCTGTCGTGTCATTTGATCCTGGAATCGCCGATGTGCATGCTACAAAACGATAAATATTATACACTCTATACTATTTAGTATTTCAAATTATCTATTTATGTAATATTGTTTGAGTGGTACAATATGACACATTTGTTTTCATTATTCATAATTTCAAGTAATGCCTAATTGATTGTCCCAGTTTGAGCATTCCAAAACCTGTTGCAAAATTCTATGTAGGCTCCGGATGATGGATACATGGCTTTTAAATGGAAATTATCAAACATGTTCATGTGCTTTGATCAATTTCAGATATCATTTCGACAGCAAATATTTGGTATTTGACGATAAGCAAGAATAATCATTGAACAAATCTAGAAAAAAAAGACAGACAGCTGTTTCCAAAAGAGAATATTGTTATAATAACAACTTACATAACAGCAAGAATTAAAGCAACAAAAAAAATGAAAACAATAGACAAGAAATGAGGTAAGACAGAGTTGAAACAGAAATCTACCAGAAAGCCAACACTAACCATTGGCACTTGTTTATGAAATCGCCAATTGGTTTATAACGGATGATTGGTAGCGGTGTCAATAGAATTTACTTTTTTTCTGTATCAAAATATTTGTTCTTATTCAAATTGCAAACACTCAATTGTTCCATGCATATACTCATCATGGTCACCGTACAATTTTATCAGCTGAATATGAGCTTAATTTTTATAAATAAAAAAACTGCTCATGTAATTGATTTACCGATCATGAAAGGACATACATTGAATCAACATAGATATCTTACTTAATCAGATTTTGATATAAACAAACTATGATATACCATGTTCTTACATGTGACAATTATAGATTATGGTTGGTCTTCTGAACGAATTTTCTCGTTCGATACCCGGTACGGGGAAATAAGAAAAGCAATTGAGGTAAGATGACTTATGATTATCTGTGTATCACTATTTAACCTTTGACGAGATTGTTTATTTCATTTACAACGGCAATGTTTTACACCACTCTACTGTGATGAGAAAGGTCAATATCTGTAAGTAAGATTAAGGTCAAATTTCGTAAATTAGCTATATCATAATTACATGTTCTTATTAGACATTTCAGGAAATCAAAGTGTGAGCAGATATCATAAGAACAAACTATTAGTCAACAGAATCACTTGAAAAAGTCAAACAGCCACAAAAAAACTTTTATGGAAAAAAGACGATGGAGCAATACTCACTCCACCAAAAATCAGTTAAACCTTATCTGCTCCAAATTGGTTATCATACCTTCTTTTGTTGATTGAAATGTCTTATCATAAACAATTCAAAGGTCTGTAATGAAAGCCATAACTGCATCTTCCTTATTGCTTATTTTGTTTTGTATTTGACATGCAAGTTATAAATATTTGACCAAATAAAGTCTTTCGAGTTAACATTCATCATACATTAGTGTGAAGAAATATTGATTTTAAGGATGTTTTCACATATGACATTAATATTTACCATTCTTTGAGTTTGCGGGATAATCAAACATCCAATAGGCTTGATTGATAGAAGCAATTTCAATGTAATTCATTCCATTTAAAAATAAGCCGAAGTACTCGATAAATATTTTTTCTCCAATATATGTCCCAGTTCCCGCCTTGAGGATTGGTTGAGTCCAGGAAATCCATAAATTTACATAACAGTTACAATTTACTAGTAATCCTGATCTTGAAACATTCCAAACAGTGAAAGGTGATATTATTTTCGAGACTTCTGTTCCAATCAGTACTGTGTAAATGGCTAGTTCGTTGTTTATTTTATAACGTAAACCAATGCTTACTTCACTGCAGGCTTTTATCTTAAAATGTATTGACGTTTGACCTGTTACATTCAATCCGTAATTGTCGTCTAGTACTTTTGTTTCATTTTTTGTTTCAATATTAATTTCTACAAAAACAATTAATCATTAATACAGTTTACGACTTTTTCACCTTCATATTAACGAGTTCTTCGAAAATATCTTTCAGTAGCAAGCATATCATTCATATGCAAGACGAGGTCTATTTTTAAATTGCTATAACACAATGATGACTGCTATGTACCAATTGTTCATACACTTTCCTATTATGGCTGTTTGTTTTGCTCACCCTTCGTTGTCAATATATAGAATTTACATACGACTGTCATACAAGCTTTTTAAATGAGAGATTTGACAAACTATTACACTAGGATCAATCAATTATAAGGAAATGCATGTACCCAGTCAGGAATATTGCAGTTGTTCTCCATAAGTTTTATGAGTTTGTGGTATTGATTTTGCCATTTGTTGAAGGACTTTCAGTTTCAGAATTTTTCATGGAATATCGGTAATTTAATTAATTAACTTTTAACAATAGAAGATTTTAAGTGATATTTTTAAAAGATTGAGTCTACCAGAATGAATGGAGATCATTTAGATTACCATTGATATTTATACTGCAACTAGTTGTGTTTATTTTCAAAATATAGTAACAAAGCTATAGTTTGAGCATTGTCAATTTCATCTTTGAACACTTTCTCCACAATCAGGGGTCTATTGAGGGATGAAAAAAAGACTTTTGTGTAACGATTTAAAAACCTATCAATGTAATAATTTCAGCTGCAGTATGAAAACAATATTAGGTCAATGTCATATAAATATAATCTTTTTTTTTTTTGTACTCGGCGCAAAACTGAGGAAAGGCTTGGTAGAACCTCGCTCTTCCCCAGTTTCTCAACCTCATACAAAACAGTTTATATTTTCTTCCATTGACCTAATATTATATATGTATTACTAATTTTCTGTTACATTGAATACGATACGGTTAACTAATTGACAGTTGATTTTAAAAGGACAAAATTACTTTGCATTTTGATCACCCTCGAAGATAAAATTCGAGTGATGTTGAAACACGGCGATTTTTTTATGTCGAATTAGTTCACATAATATAAAAAAGGTGAAGAGTGCTGAGGATGATCATTCATGAACGCAAACTTTAAATCATTAGATCCCTTAGTGTCCCTGTTCTGGTATAACGGACATCATATAAGAATGGGTACATTTAAAGGATCTTTTTTGATAAGAATGAAAACAACACGTAATTAATTTCATGCTTCTCATGCACTTTAATGGATTTACTTTCATCAGGAACGCTCAAAATCGAATGTTTAAAAACGTGGAAGGCTCTAACCTATAACATGTATAAACCAAAAAGGACAGAAAAAAAAATTAGGCCAACTTTGCCTGATGGAGTTGAAATTTAGATTTTGTATAGTTTAAAAACTGAATAAGATATTATACATGTTATAGGTAGCAGAACGTAACACACAGTTCTCCGTTTGCGATTCAATTACAGTGAAGGGAAAATGCTGTATAAATGAGTAAATTTCACAAATTATTGATTAGATTGAGGAGGTTATATTCGTGTCTCCTTGATTATATTAACACTTTTAAGTCTGACTGAATATTTTAATTTTAAGGAGTAAGATAAATCAATTCTTTCAGGTAATAGTCAACTAATACGTTCGTCTGCATCATCATAAAAAGTAAACTGTGAGGTAAATAAATGTTTGAACAAACGATGTGAGGCTTTAGCCATATGCATTCCTAAATTGTGTAATATGTATAATAAAGTTAAACATAAAAAAAAAAACAATTTCTTATAAGTTATTCACTGACTGAAGGTATAATAACCCCATACACATAACACAAAGACATGCAATAATCGTGTTATATGTATACATATTAAAGGTAAGAAAATTCATAAAAACACAAATAACGATTTTGACTATCAACCCCTTATTTAATAATATGTGATCATATGACAACACATACATCGCCACCCGTACTGCCAGAACATCAGCATATAATTTCTTCTTCAAATCTCCCAATTTGTTTGATAAGGAAGCCAAACGATTCTAATTCATCCCAAAACAGTATGATACCTTGCTATCTACTGAATATAAATGAAAGGAAATGTGTTCATAAATCAATGAGAGAGACACTCGACAACATAAAAAGTAAAATACATTAACACCTAGTCTGTGATAAGGCTGATAAGTAAATCAATTATTTTTATTTTTTAATGGTTGCGTTTGCCAGTCCCAAAACATCTAATCTTAAATGCCTTCTTGAATTTTTTTTGCTCATCACGAGTGACATTGTTAGTATATTCGTATCACTACTTCTTAATCGTGCACATTATATATTTATATATATAAGAATTAAATTTTAAATATATATGCAAACATAGACCGCATTACTGTAGGATTCATGTACGGAAAACCTGTTTTTTTATGAGCAACTACTTCTTGTAGATCAGCGAATTAAGCTTGTACATTGTATACAAATCTTCCGTAGAAATATGTTTCTTCCGTAAATCTATAGTAAATGCAAAACGTATGAACTCTTATAAAAAGAATGCCGAAAAATTTAATTTTAAAATGTACAATTGGGATAAACAATATATTTTACAAATGAACAACTATCATGCATATATAAGTAAAATAGATAAAACAAATTTAGCATACATACCACAATAAATAGAAATAACACAGAAACATAACACTATTTTCAAAATAAAAGGCATGTTTTATTCCAAACAATATAAACTGCTTTTTGAAATGACGTTCATATACCCGCAAACTCGTAGTTGGTGTCTTTTATACAGTCTACGCTGTACTTATATATTGTATAAATTAGCTGACTAAAATAATGCATATTCGACAAATGAAAAAAAAAAATTAATTATTCGTAAACATGTTAGTAACGAACAGTGCTTCACAATTACAGCTTAATGATAAAAGTATGTTTAACCTAACTTGTGTTTTATTGAATTTTTTTTATAGTTGAAGGCTATAAATAAAATGTGAATAGATGACTTATTATATCAGACTGATTTTGCTGATACAGACTTTATCATTGGCCTGAATAAAGTTTACATATTGGCGTGTTAAACTATTCTCCTTGTGTCGATGACTCTTGGAAAGATTCATCTATTTCGCAATCTTATTAAAAACCGATCGCTCATCGCTCCAGTTTTCTCATATCTCCCAGGTGACATATCAGAAAACGAGAGCGACGAGAGATTGTTTTTTTTTAATTAAATTGTCTATTTCGCAAAAGCCTAATTTCTTTAGAAGATTCAGGAATTGGTGTTTTTGAATTCTGTTTATAGATCAATTATGACTGCTTCAAAATGTTATTCATTTATTCAGAAATGAATTGAGCTCAGCTTGTAAACTAAATAAGAAGTGTTATCATGACAATTATTTACTAAAATGAAAAATAAGTCCGAATAGTACAGCTATTACTAGTGGCATGCTCATATAAATACACATGTTTTGGAACGATCAATTACTATAAGTAATAGGCGGTAGAAAATACATTAATTCAATGACATCTTAAACAGACTTGCCAGAATTAATAATGTTTAATAAGTACGAAAAAAGGTTGAAAAAAAACAAATGAATCGCAATTGACAAAGAATGTGCTTTAAATGATACAAAAACAAATCACGAAATTACCTGCTACGGTAATCTATCGGCTCTCAAATCAGCACTTCAAACATGTTAAGTAGTTAAGCTAAACATTTGTCGTCAAGACTGCGATTTAAAAGTACACATTACAATACTGTTGTCAGGTCATTAAAGATTGCATATTTTGGCTTTTATTAATATTGATTCACTTATAGGGTCTTTGCATCGGAACTAAACACATTTATTTCTTTTTTAAACACAGTTATTGGCATGACACAGGTTATGTTCTTCTCATATATTTTATTATAGTATGATACTAAACTCCTAACGGGAGGGATTGTGCCTGGTATTCATATGAGGAAGACATAATCTTTCAATCAGTTTAATTGAGGTCTGGAGCTGGCATTTCAGTTAACTGCTAGTAGTCTGTTGTTATTTATGTATTATTGTCATTTCATTTATTTTCTTTTGTTAAATCTTTTGACATCGGACTCGGACTTCTCTTGAACTGAGTTTTAATGTGCGTATTGTTATGCGTTTACTTTTCTACATTGGCTAGAGTCATAGGGGAGGGTTGAGATCTCATAAACATGTTTAACCCCGCCGCAATTTTGCGCCTGTCCCAAGTCAGGAGCCTCTGGCCTTTGTAAGCCTTGTATGATTTTTAATTTTAGTTTCTTGTGAATAATTCGGAGTTTTGGTTTCACGATATAAATGTTATACTAATTGCAGGTAAGTACTTGTTTTGAACTGGTTTTAAAGAACACATATAATATTGTTTTAAACTATCAGAACCCGCCATAGAGATAGAACATACGCCCTTCTATTGAATATATATTCATAGAAAACATTACACACCTGCTTTCAATTAAGGCAAAGATGAATGGTCTTGAGTTTCTAGTTATATGATACTGTGATTTAAACAAATAGACTTGTATCAACTGTAACATAAAAAAAACAGTAATTTTAAGTAAACTTATACATTTTGTAATTAGAATTTTGTCATGATTCAATATTTCCTGCTAATTTATTTGGTAGTGTGTTGCGGATTATTACTTATTGAGGGACGATGGGCAAAATAGTAAAATCACAAAAATTCTGATCTCCGACCAAAATCAAATCGGAAAGTCCCTTATCACATGGAAAAATCAAATGACAAAATACATAAAAAATTAATGGACAACAACTGTCATACTCATGACTTGGTATAGGCATTTTCAATGTAGAAAATAGAATCACAATCAACCGACGATGCAATATATTATTACAATTGGTATCCCAGAAAAATCTATTAATCACTGGGTTCTAGAAGACTGTATGTTTAGAATATATCATATTTAAGAATGATGTATTTTGATTCAAATAAAATTGAAAAAGCATTTTTTTTTTTTAAATCAATCCATTTTACAGAAAAAAAAAGCAACATACATGTCTTCAATTCGTAACGTTCGATTGAAAAAGCGGTGGTGTGATGCGATTGATAATAAGATACTTCTTTGATATAGCAAAAATGACGTAGATGGTTACATCAATATGTCATTGTGTAGTCTTCCACGATTTAAAAACCCATACATATGAATGAACAGGTGTAAAACACATCAAGCAACAATACTATAAGGGTGACGTTTGTATATGTTCCGGACCATATGAGTATTTGGACTATACGCGTACGGTCATGACCATATGCGTATACTCATATGGTCCGACCATACGCGTATGGTGGGACCATATGAGTATAATATTCGTTTGGTTATTAACGAGCCTGACCATATGAGTATTTGGACCATATAGGTATAAAAAAAATTAAATTGAATTTTAAAAGTTTCAATAATACAAAACCTGTATAAAAAAAAATGATGGATACATGACAATGTATTTTTATAATTCAAATACTACGTAAAAAATAAATATTGATGCCATAGTTATAGTTTCGTCGCTAATTACATTCTTGCATGTAGACTTGGGGTGACATTTACTTCCACACAATCCTTTTCATTTACACCATTTGTTTGCGAGTGAAAAGCTAGCCTAATTTGTACCTGCGTACAGTGATACCGCGGTCTTAGACCATTTCCGATATGTCTACGGTGTTTTTAAGACGCTCTAGATCTCAAATATCGTAGCATGACTGCAATACACCATACTTAAAAGAAAACTTAAATAAACTATTACTTTCCAGTGACTTCTTGTGTAACAGTTCATTAAGAAACTTTTTTATTTTTTTTTTAAGTCGACATATTGCCGTTCACTCGTAATAACAAATTTGTAATGACCATCGGTATAAAACGTGTTTATTATAGTTTTGACAAGTAAGTAAAATTAACTGTGTGAAACTTCAAATTTGTATTTAGCTAATCGTGTTATTATAATATAATGATAAAATTACCTATATGATAGCGTCTGAATGAACAGTCATACCATATGAAGAGTTTAGAAGTATTAAAAGTAAAATATGCGTACGGTTCAAATACTCATATGGTCCGGAACATATAAACCAACAAACGAATATCAAAATAATATGATTTACACAATTTTATTATTGAACACACGGTTTTTCGTAGTGAGAAAAAAATAAAAGAACTGAGTGATTTTTTTTTGTTTGTTTTGGAAACCACTGTTCGAAAGTCACAAATCGACTGAGGAAAAAAACAATTCTAGGCCACACAAGAAAACTGAGGAAAACACATTAACTAAAAGGGGAAAACAATGAAACAACAGAAACACTAAAGTGCGAAAAAAACCCCGAAAAAAACACGCCAATGCAACATACATTGAAACGAACTATTAGATAACAACTGACTTGATACAGGAAAATTTCAGAGAAAATGATGGGTTGAACCTGGTTTTGATGGTTAGACAAAACCTCGTGATAAATGGAAATGTTATAAATACCGCTAAATTGACAACACCATATGACAAGAATACAATTCAAATAAATGTAAATAGTTATCAAAGGTACCAGGATTGTAATTTAATAGGTCAGACGAGCGTATATATACATAAGACTTATAACTGAAGCCCAAATCAAAATAGTTGTACAGCCAAACAAGTACAAAGTTGAAGAATACAGTACAAATAAATGCAACACTTAGGACAGAGAAATATAAAAATAAATAATATAATACTACTTTTCATTATTTTATTCACTGAATAACAGTGAATACTTAAAATGAATTAAGGACATTACACAAAAACAGCAAAATCAAAACACGAGTTGAACGTCCCACGAACGTTTCAAAGCAATAAAACAAATAACATTTAATTTCAAAAATTTTGATAAAATCGGTTTTTTAAAAGTTAAAAGTTTGTAATGATGGTATTTGATGTATTTTATAACAATTACAATACTATAAATATCAAAATCTCTTAGTAACTGTGTTCAGAATGTGTCACAATCTTCCTAAAATTTAACGGGGACACTGATGAAGCTTTTTTTTTTTATCTTTTTGTTGAGGATTGTCAATAGGTGAAATACATACATACTTCATACTATTGATTGTTATTTTAACTTAATTTAAACTGACTATAGTGGACCCATTTTATTGACGGATAAAGTCGGAGTACTTGAGGTAAACGAGTCGTTGGACAGAAACATTTACAATCATTGTCAATTGCGATCACAGTCGAAAACACCATCTAGGGGCGGGGTTCAAATTCAAAACCTTAGTGTTCAAAGGCTAGAAATAAAGGCTAGAAATAACTGTTTTTTAACTTCTCCGATGCTATTTGAAAAGAACATTATACAGACAAATTTTGTTAACGTTCCTAATCGAAGTGTGCAGTACTGCAAGAACCAGGAAACAATAGTCTTGTTGACAAATAAGAATTTAAATTGGATATATATGAATAAAAATAATTTATGATTTAATATATTCACATTTAAGTCTTCCGTATAGTTTTATTTTAACACTAACTTTCCGTGAAAAAAAAAATAAATTCATTTAAACATTCAAACAGCAATCAGAATTAATCTACTAGAAATCGGAAAATTGAAAAGTTATGTAATATAATCACAGGCACTTGTCTCAGAAAAAGATACCTTTATACCTTAACATAACACAAGGTACTTAACTTGCATTTTAGAAAAATGTCAGGCGGTGACGAAATATCATTATATGCCGTTTCTATGCTGACAATCTCACTAAAACTTTTTATATCGTATATCTAAATTGATATATCTTTACAACGGTGTATAACATGCCTTCATTTGTGTTCGGAATCATCCGTAGTAATCCTACCCAAGTATGTCAATCGTAATAATTTGTCCATCTCACTCTTTTCTGTATTTAACACTGAATTCTTTTTGTAGACAATTATACAAGACTTGCTTAATTACATATAAATAAGTAAATACAAGTGATTGTCTTCAGCATCAAATATTAAAAATATAACGATAATATGATTGTAATATTATAGATTTACATAATGGCAACAGAAGTATACCGCAGGTCTATAGTCATAATTTAATTGAACAAATATAAACCCGAATAACAAACTTAAACGAGGGAAAACATCAACTTTAACAGGGAAAAGAAAGCAACTACCAAATTCCAGACCTGGTACATGACATATTAAGAAAAAATGGGTTGAACTTGGTTTTATGGGTAGTCAATGCTCCTGTTTATATGGCAATGTAAAAATGACCGATAATATGACAACACAACGTGACAGGAACAGAATAAAAATAAAAGCAAGACAACTCAGCATACAGATTTTTAACACTTTATCTTCATTTTCTGTACAAAGGTAACAACGTACTACATCATGCATTGATAACGACAATCATGTATCTGTAAAGTATGGTTTAAATCGGCGTCATGTTTATGACTTAAGTATTTTAATTTTGTGGCATTCTTGTTACCGCATTGATCCTAGTACTGAACAAAAATAATAATGGACCGATTTTTGTTAAGGTTGATCATAAGTAAATGTTTTTTGAGACAGAATTTTCTTATGATTTGCCAAAATGAAGATTTTACTATGCTTTTTTCAAAAATATAATAAAAAGTATGGGTCACCGTGCTATTTTTCAAGCTATGAGTCGTTGAAAATTGCCTAAATTTGGTTAGTTTGTTCATGAAAAAACACATAAGAGTGCATTAAAAAAATTCTATGAGATAGAATTTTGAAATAAATTGTGAGAAGATAGGTTTCATAATATGTTTTAAGAAAAGAAAAAGAAAACATGGTGTCACCGAACTTGTTTTCTTGCCACAAGTAAAAATAAAAAAAATCCCTATTAGCCCAGTATAAATTTTTTACTAAAAGAATTATCTCCCCTTAAATGGCGTATTTGGAAAAAAATGATTTTAAAAACCAAGAAGGTTGATATTTGTTAAAATATTTTGAATAATACAACAAATGAACAAGTTTTCTTTATATAAAGAAACAGTTTAACCATTAAATTGCAAATCTGTTTCCAAATTTGCTGATTTTGGCAAATAACTAGACCGATTTTATACTGGGATTGTTCAATCCAAGATGGCGGTATACCATGAATCTACCTTAAATATCCCGAATTAAGAGCAATTTAGGGTATCAGATCAAATCAGATGATACACAAATCAGGATTAGTTTACGATGTCCAAATCTCGTAAATATATGAGAAGAGACAACCTTTAGATAACAAACGATCACTAAGGGAATTTCTTTATTTTCTATCTTTTAGAGGATTGCCTTAACAATTATAGTAACGAGACCGGATGTATCATCAGTGTTATCGTCAACTGCTAAGCTCGTACCAGCCGCCGTGCCAATGAACACGGTACAGAATGTGAAAAAGTCTATATTCTATTTGTGAACTTCAACATTATTTTAAAAAACATGGATGCAGAGAGTTCAATCATTGTATAAAAATAAGTCGCAGTGACATATATTTTTATTTAAAACAAAACACATATAAATACTGTTTACTTGGTTCTCAATGCTCTTCGTACTTTATTTGGCCTTTTTAACATATTTTGATTCGAGCGTCCCTGCTGAGTCTTTTGTAGACGAAACGCACGTCTTGCGAACTTATGAAATTTCAATCCTAATATCTATGATCAGTTTATTTAGAAAGTAATTTCATTTTCACAAATAATTATAAAAAGCTCATCACTGTTAAATGAAGTATATCTTGTTTGCATCAAATATCATACTATTGCACACTTATTAATATGGAAGTACAGTATAGAACAGTGAACTGCACATAACACAGTAACTGACAACATTTTACTATACATAAAAATAATGCATTCAAGTCCAATATTGATTAGACGATTTAACGGGTTTGAAATACCATGACCAACACGACGGATGCCACATGTGGTGCAGGATCTGCTTATCTTTTCCGGAGCACCTGAGATCCCCCCTCCGTTTTTGATGGGGCTCGTGTTATTTAGTCTTTAGTTTTCTATGTTGTGTCATTTGTACTATTATTTGTCTTTTTCTTTTTTGTCCATGGTGTTGTCATTTTTTTTTCGATCTTTGAGTTTGACTGTCCTTCTTGTATCTTTAGCCCTGTTTTGCACTTATGGTCAAAGTTAAGATCTATTATAAACTAGTCCAAACTAAATGTCGATAATAGATGGCGAACAATTTCACCATAAAGGAATTGTGTCTTGTAAATGGTGTTACAAAATTAGCTTTGTGCAAAATGGGCCTTAACAAACTCAAGCAAGTATCTCTCAAAGAAATGATAAATTAGAGAATAATTAATCGAATAATTCAAACAGAGAAAATATTCAAGAAGTGAACAGACACATTAATTCACGAATGAACGTTGCGCATAACTTAATTATCTCTGTTGTTTGACGTCAATTATTTTGACTTTTATTTCACAATTATTATTAATTTTTATGATAATAGTACACATACATCACTTGGTAGTCTCAACCATGAACCTATGCATATCCCAGAATAAACCTTTGAGCAGATTCTATATGAATGTTTAAGCACTTGCTTAGGACATCAAAGAACATCCTTATGCAGATTTTTTTTTTTTTTTAATTTACTGAAAAGCTGATTTAATGTATTCATTAATTCGATCTAAACAAACAGGAAGAATAGTATAGCATGTACTTTCATTTAATAGTTCATTGACAGACTAAGAAACAGATTTCGACCAAGAAGTTGTTAACTCTAAATTTCATTGATATATATGTTTCGTTATACTCTTGTACCATGCAGATTGACAAATTCAAAATAAAAAGTATGAATAGTTATAAATTCGACAATTGATCAGAATATTTTTTTTTAATTAAAGTAAATAATATTTCAAAATTATCTTTAGTGGTTGCAGATTGTAACATTTGAAATGTCTAAACAATGTGATCCAAACATGCCTTGCAAATTCAGACGGAAGTTAGCTTAACACATGTAACAAATTGAACATAATTTCAATATTTGTATAAATGACAAAAACAGTAAAATCAGAAAAATACTGAACTCCGAGTTAAATTCATTCGGAAAGTCCCTTATCACATGGAAAAATGAGATGACAAAACACACCAAACGAATGGACAACAACGATCATATTCCTGACTTGGTACAGGCATTGTTAAATGTAGAATTTGGTGGATTGAATAAAATTGAGAATGGAAATGGGGAATGTGTCAAAGAGACAACAACCCGCCCAAATAAAAAAACAACAGCAGAGGGTCACCAACAGGTCTTCAATGTAGCGAGAAATTCCCGCACCCGGAGGCGTCCTTCAGCTGGCCCCTAAACAAATATATACTAGTCCAGTGATAATGAACGCCATACTAATTTCCAAATTGTACACAAGAAACTAAAATTAAAATAATACAAGACTAACAAAGGCCAGAGGCTCCTGACTTGGGACAGGCGCAAAAATGCGGCGGGGTTAAACATGTTTGTGAGATCTCAACCCTCCCCCTATACCTCTAACCAATGTAGTAAAGTAAACGCATAACAATACGCACATTAAAATTCAGTTCAAGAGAAATCCGAGTCTGATGTCAGAAGATGTAACCAAAGAAAATAAACAAAATGACAATAATACATAAATAACAACAGACTACTAGCAGTTAACTGACATGCCAGCTCCAGACTTCAACTAAACTGACTGAAAGATTATGATTTCATCATATGAACATCAGGCACAAACCTTCCCGTTAGGGGTTTAGTATCATACCATCATAACATATATGAGAAGAACATAACCCGTGTCATGCCAACAACTGTTTTTAGAATAAATGTGTTTAGTTCCGATGCAAAGACCTTATCAGTGACTCAATATTAACGCCAAAATATGCAATCTTTAATGACTTGACAACAGTATCGTAATTATATCCCTTCTTAATAAGTCTATTCAAAGGTTTTGTAAGTTTCTGAGGTGAATACTGACACCTTTGTGCTTTATAAAGAATATTACCATAAAAAATTGGATGTGAAATACCTGAACGTATTAGAAGTCTGCATGTTGAGCTATATTTACGAATGATGTCTTTATACCGATGATAAAATTTAGTAAATGTTTTTACTAGTTTGTGATATCGAAAACCCTGGTGTAATAATTTTTCAGTAATACATAAATTTCTCTCGTTAAAATCTAAAACATTGTTACATACACGAGCGACTCGTACAAGTTGAGATATATAAACACCGTAAGATGGTGACAAGGGAACGTCACCATCTAAAAACGGATAATTAACGATAGGAAATGAAAAATCATCCCTTTTATCATAAATTTTAGTATTCAGCTTTCCATTAGTGATATAGATATCAAGATCGAGAAAAGAGCAATGGTCATTGTTAGTATTAGCTTTATTGAAAGTAAGTTCAACAGGATAAATTTCATTAATATACAAACTGAAGTCGTCATTATTGAGAGCCAAAATATCATCCAAATATCTAAAAGTATTATTAAATTTGTTTATCAGATGTTGTTTCGATGGGTCTTTGCTTATTTTATACATTGTAACTCATAACAATACAAAAACAGGTCCGCAATAAGTGGTGCACAGTTAGTCCCCATTGGAATTCCGATAATCTGACGATATACGGAATCCCCAAAGCGAACAAAAATGTTATCTAGTAAAAATTCAAGGGCATATATAGTATCAAAGCATGTCCAATTAACATAGTTTTTTTGTTTATTGCTACTAAAAAATGACCTAAAAGAGTTTGAACATATATATTCACATTCTGATTTTTTGAATACCCATTTAATTAGGTGTGTGAATTTTTTCTTAATGAGAATGTGAGGCAATGAAGCTGGTTTTATAGCGCTAAAACTCTCACTTTTACAACAGTTTCATCAAATTCCGTTATATTTACAATTGATTGACTGTACATTTATCAAGAAACAGTCTTTAAAAAATATGCATTTACAATGGAAAACATAAGTGATCTTAAAGTTCAGCATTATTCAGAGTAAGTTTCATTTTCGAGTCGCGCAATAATAGCGTTATTAGTTTTTTTATTTAACTAAAAGGTAAATAAATCCTTACTTAAGGATGTCTGCTGCTCTAATTTAAAATAACAAGGATTTCATGTGGTTGCTTAAAATGAAAACAACTTTGATATTTAAACAAAATAAAGTAATAAAATCATTAGTCTCGTGTGTAGTTTTCAAAATACGAGACATTTAGAAAATGGCGGGAAAAGGGTTTTCTTCAGACTTTACTATTTGTTAACATTGGAATTGTTTTTTACCCTTTAAACCAAGAAAAAATAACAAGGATTTCATGCCGCCGGATCACTAAATCTGAAATGATCTATTGAACAGATTTATGAAGACAAAAGTGGGGTGTCGTGTAAAAAAAAATTTAATACATTTGGATGGATAAAACCTGAGAAAATCGAAAATATGACAAGAATTCAAAAACATGACCAGCAGACATCCTTAAACGACATTCTAAGAAAACATGGTCAAAATAATGTTTGTGCTAATGTAGAGCAAAATATGAACCATCTTGGTTTATTGCACAATGCCATGCAAACAGATAATTTTGATATTGATATAATTGTAGTTTAAAAATTATGTAACGCCTATGATATATATGTTAACAAAAACAAGCTTTATAAGGATCACCTATTCACTGTTTTGTGTCAGTTAAATGGTTTTTATCAATAGACTCGGTTTTTTTACAGCTTCAGTTGACAAGTTTTAAAACAAATACAAGTTGTTATACTGGAGTTTGATGAACTGTTCAAACCATACCATGAAACCGATTTCGGGTTGCAAGAAATGTGCCTGGTTACTGTGACCTTAAGACATGTTCATATCAAAATGTTAGTTCCAGACTAGAATTTGGAAGGGTGTGTCTTGTGTCCTAGAAAAATAATGCGTTTTTCTATTTAATAGCATTAAATTATATTAAATATCCTAGATTATGCAAGACTTTTTGTTTGTAGTGTCTTGATATTTAATTCTTGTTTATAAATATATAGGAAGCACAATGCTGAAAGTCCAGCAAAACGAACACACTAAATATTATTACCAAGACAACAACACCAATAGTTCTGATAAATTTTGAGGAAGGCCTGGTATCATCTATTGATATAAGTGAGCGTTTGAATTTGTTCGTTTTCTTTATATCCACAGTTAGTTCTGATCTCAATTGTACAATCTTTCTGAATAGTTCAGGGTCCGTTAAAGAGATGTAGCTTACATCATCACATACACAAGTACACTGAATATCTGTTGATGAAAGATCTGTAGTTGTACTGCTTGTATTTGGTAAAGTTGTTGTAGTGGTTTTTGTTGTTGTTGTTGGATAGGAACTTCCAGGGATACATGCTACAAACGATTAATATTGTATAGTCAATACTGTGTTATATTTGACAAGTCTTCTGTCCATCAAGGCATCAACTAAGAACAACATGAAGGGCATTCAATAAAAAAAATCTATTTCATTCTTTGAAAATTTACATTTAAACATAAATGCACCCATCATCTAAACGGTAAGTTTTTCTTCCTTTATGTTAACCAACAAAAACCATTGAACAACTGTCGGAGGGTAAAACTAGGTTTAACCCACTGTTTTCTTCAAAAAATGCCTGTTCCAAATTTTTTTTTTTTTTTCGATGGTTGATCTGATTTTATCAGTTTTTATGGACTTTTTTCCTGTATTAACATTTAGTTTGGTATTATGATGACATAGAGGTCCGTGCAACAATTTTTTGTTAAGTTGAAATTGGTTTTGAACTAGCTTTCCATACCTGCAGGTTAATTTAAAATTGGTACTTGTTTTTTCTTGCATTGACTTTTATGTATTGAGTCATACATTTTTGTAGTTTACAAGTACTGGATCATAATTATATTTACCCGAGGTTGAGTTTGCGGATGGTTCAAATAGCCAATACGCTGGACTAGTGGATGTTATTTGAATGTCAACTATAGATGCATCGAACCAGTGGTCAATCCAGCTGATGAACACAGTTCCTCTAATACTGCTACCCGTACCTGCCTTGATGGTTTTGTTAGACCAGGAAACCCATAAAGGTACGTAACAGTTGCAATCTAAACCTGACCAGGAAATATTGGCATTTGGATACGTCGAGGTCATTGATCGTATTTGGGAATATTTATTTTGATTTATTCCAAACAGTACATTGTACCTAGATGTTTCATTGCTCATTTCATTAAGTAAGCCGATGCTAACTTCACTACAGGCTTTGATCTTAAAATCAATTGAACCTTGATTTCTTATACTCAATCCGTAATTGCTCGCTAGCTCGCTTGATCCATTATTCGTACTGATATAAATCTCTACAAAAAAGAATTTGAGTAATGGATACGCATACGATGGTCATCTTTTGATATCTACTGAATAATATTTGAGTAAACCCATGTGGCAAACAGTTAATTCACCTTCAGGCCGTGAACAATCAAACCATTAATATTATAATTTTATTTATAAACTTGATCGATAGAGATGATCGGCTATGATGTAGCTTGTCGCTTGATAATGGTGTCATATCATGGCAGACATTTTACATAACAAGAGGCCCTTCAGAGACACATTACCGATATCTTGAAACATTTTAACCATGGCGTTATCAGTTTATTTTCATTTTTAGAGTTTGACTGCCCCTCTAGATTCGTTCGTTCCTCTTTTTTGAAGAAAAGTGACGAACTATACTAAAGGGACATTGAAACTCATAGATCGAAAATAAACTGACAACGCTAAAAAGGAAGAGACAAACAGACAAATAATATTACATAAAACATTCAAAACTAAAAACTAAGCAAAACAAACCCCACCAAGGTTATCCCAAGTGATCTTAGATGTTACAAAAGGGTAATCAGGTGCTCAACATGTGGCACCCGTAGTGTTGCTCATACTACTGCTGCCTTGTTCATGTTATTATAAACCAGGTAAATAGTCTAATTCGGTAGTCAGATTAGTGAAAAATTAACGGAATTTTAGTTACGATATAAGGAACATAAACGATATCATCTGAGAAACAGATATTACATAACAGTCAACCAATTGCATTTACAATTTGGAACTCTTGGTTTAATAACTTCCTAATGAGCAGCAACCCTCGAGCAAAGACATCATAAAAGGGGATACCATATCAATTGGGAGATATGTTCTCCTTATGCAGGCACTGCTGGGATGTTGTTACATAGAAATAGAAAGTTCGCATGGAAACTTGAATCATCTGTTTTGTCTTAAAGTTCTGTTTTCAACCGACCCTCATTGTCAATTTCTAGATGTAAGTAAAAACATATGGCTGAATTAACTTTATGTGGTGTATCCTTTATCTCTAGTTTGATGGGAGAGATGCGTTCAACGAAGTCACCAAATTTGGAATTATTTAGCTGAATTATTTAGTGAGAGAACATCATCTTTATAGCGGAAAGTAAAATTAAAGGGAATCGCTAACTTCTTTTCCTTCAAAGTGATCTTATCGAGAGAGAAAAAATCGTAAAAATCTAGATTTTATCATGAAATGATCGAAGATTTTAATAAAAGATTGTACCTTATAGTAATTCATGAATTCAGGGAACTCGAACATTGTCGAACTTAGACGGAAGATGTCATTTATGACTAATGTGATCGTTTAGTTTTGTAAAAGAGGGACTTAAAGCTTGCACTCTATAATAATTCTTAAACTCCAGGAACGGGAACGTTGACGGAAGATTGCTGCAACTTAAGTTAAACAAATTGTACTTGAAACTGTATCAAAGTATCATTTCAATTAAAAAATAAATAATGATATTTTTTTTCAAACACATGTTTCAAATACATTTATCATAAACTTGCAAAACATACTGATATCAAAAGAATACATGACATTTTACAAAATTGATCATGAGTATTTTTCTAATAAAAAATATTAAAGAATACGTACCACACAAGACAGAGGAGGCACATAAAGTCAACAATATGTCCACAAGTAAATGCATTATGTATTCATCACCATAAGTTGCGGTATGAAATGATTTTTCTTTTATCCCACAATTCCGTTATCAGGTACGTCTTCTCAATAGTAGTTCATTGTGGAGTTTAATGGATTGATATCTTGCATATTTAAAAAAAATCAAACGATATTGCTACATAATTATTCATGTAGCAAGTTATTACGGGATGCGATTCACAATAACAAGTTAATGATAAAGATAGGTTTAGATTTAACAGCAACACTTTAGAAGAAATAAGTTTTAATAGTTATTAATGACATGTTTGTACTGAAACATAATTTTAGAAAGCTCTTTAAAGATGTGGACGAATGACCTATTTTATCAGTAAATGGCACCACTTCTTTATGAACTGTACTTGTTTTAACTAACAATGTAACTACTTGGGACATTTGTGAAGATTATCGTCTAAGTACAGATGATTATTGCGCTTGATTCGTTGCATCGCGTAAAGTTATGACGTTTGTCAACTGCAGTGACGTTGCCAACTGCAGTGACGTTTGCAATTACGCATGAGTTAATATGCAATATTTGTCATTAGTCGCATAATAATTTAACTATTGCTTTTTATCTACAGAATACTTGATACCACATTATGTATATCTGTTATTACTAAATAGGGTTACAATACATATTACAAACGGCGCAAACGGTGAATAGAAATATTGTCATTCATAGTATGATATCTGGCAGTAAAATCTTTGCCAAGCTTGGCATCGGTCTGCCACATTAAGTCAGAATTAGAACGTGAAACATTATTCCTGTTGTAGACTTGTAGAGATTCCCACTATCTCTGTACATTAAGATTCCTGGCTTTACCCTTTAATTGGTCTATTGATAGCATATATATCTCTATTAAATGAACCCTCATTTTTCCAGTGGCAGTCAAATTTTTTCCGGCCTTCATCTTAGACGGTCTCTCTTACATGACCCACCTATTGTATGCATTTTAAATAAGGTCTCGTCTTGAACATGCATAAAACAGTTGACACTGGCATGGACTATAAGCAAAATAAATTAACTTTGAACACTTCAGTCATTGCTCGAGAAAGACTGAAATTAAGAATATTCATGTATTTAATTTAAGGGAACGACCCATTTCTGTTCCGGACATGTTGGGGAAATTAAAACGAACTTCTATGATTATGAATTAATTTTTTATCATAGGACAAAAAAAAATCAATAATAATCTCATTCTTGTGGTAAATCAAATATTTTAATGACAAATACTTAAGTGCAAATTTTAAAGTAACATAACTTAAATACCGAGCTCCGATGAAATTTTCAAAACTATAAATCGATTATCAAATGGTAAAAACAAAAGATCAACACAATCAAACGATTCGCGAACTACTGTCACATTCCTGACTTGGTACAGGCATTTTCTTAATCTAAACAGTCATATGGTCTTGCAAAAAACAATATTGTGTTATACGGCAAACTAGAATTACATGTTTGCATATTGTGTAATTGTTATTTATTCGGTTAAATATTGAGTAAATCGGCATTTAAAAAAGCCATTTATATGGCTGAGTAATAATATTATAACACTATGAAGTTTTACACTAGTGAAATATTTTTTGTAAACTGCATTGTAAAGTGATGTAAGCAGCCATGCTCCTAATTTTAGTCAGTACTTGTATGTATTATATACGGCAATCCGCAACTTCTATGTGTACCATTAACAACATAAAGGGTATATTTTTTTCTGCACCAGTGCAATGCGCATTTCGACAATGAATGTTACGTCTGTGATGTTCGAGGACAAAATATTTAAAAATCCAAAGTATATTAAAAGAAAAAAGAGCTATGAACCCAAAAGGACAAAAAAGTATAACCAAGCTTGGCACGGAATCAGAGCTTTGCATGAGGTAGATACATCCCTTAATCTTCAAATAATTTGAAAAATTTTGTAACAGCAACTTTTAATGAAATACATTGTATGTGTGAATATTAATATGGTGTCTCATTGGCACTCATACCACATTTCCCTATATCTGTATTTCTGTATACATACTTGTTTTTAATATTGGTCAGTGAATGAATGAATGGATGATTTGATTTTCATAACCTAGTATATAGTTAAAGAGAAAATAACTTTTCATATATAAGACATAGTTTGTTTCGCATGTGTGACAAAAAAATATATAATAGTATTACAGTAGCTTCACAAACAATGCATTTTGATAGAATGGGACCGTCACTTTTGAAATATCACATTAATATTTGTTTTGTATAGTGGACAAAAGTGGACAAATAAAGTGCGGTAAGATGAGTGTGAAATTGTGAAATTTTCTTTGAAAATGATGTACCATAAATGAAATGTTAAATAAGTTTCACTGGAGATATGTATATTTTCACACGGTACACGTGTACGTAGAGTTTACAGGTTAACAAATATTCAGTTATATTGATATTCATTCGACGATATTAAGACTCGTGTATTTGTGTAAAAACATGAAAGAATTATTCAAAGTATGGTAGAAATATGACGCGCGTAGAACAGCCCCTCAAAAGGAATAAACATTAATATCCCCGTGGTCTTTTTTTTTTTTTTTTTGAAAACAATCTGTGCCAGAGTAATATCCTACATGTTGTTTTTTCTGTAGATGTTAATTTTTTTTTTTTTAAATATAATGAACAGTTGGAATTTTGCATCATTCATTTGTATTGAGTTGACACGCCGGCACATTCATCTTAATTGTATATAAGTAGGAACTATTCACTTATGTTTTAATTGAGAATATTACAAGCAGATTTTCAAGTTAAGAAACAAGTAATTGTGACATGAACGTCGGTCAATTTTATCTTAATGTTGCTTTCATTTAACGGCGAGAATTAAATTTATAAATCTTGCCAAAAGTATAATTATCAAATGTCCAAAATATATTTACAGCTATCCTGAGCAGAAAGGAAACATTCGCTTTGCATCTGCTTAAACATGTAAAGTGTTACAAAAATGAATTGATAATTGAAAGATGAAATATTAAAGATTTAAAGATTATTTCTTAAAATATTGAACACAAATAAGTTAATACGATCCAATCGACTATAGAATTTAGCGAGACGAAAGGACCAATATTTTTCATTAACCACGATATTCCAGTATATAATACCGCGAGAAAATCGATAACAAATTACTCATTCTGATCTTTAATCCAATGTATTGTTTATATTTATGTAATAAATTCAACTTCTTTTTTTTTAAATCAGTATACATTTTTATAAATCGACAAAAATATAAATGATAAAAGCATGACATGTTTGGGAATAATAAAACTTCCTTGTTGAAGCCGGAAAATGATGCGCCTATACGATAATTTACCTTTCATCAGTTTTTGAATCAATGTTCAAGCACTTGATTGCTGAACTAAAATATATTAAAGAACAATCTTATTTAGAGATTAGAAATTTCTTTGCGTTGAAACCAGATTTCAATGCATAAATTAATAAATTTAAATGAATTAACTACAAGATAAGCTTTGTACTTTAAATGAGTTTCTAACCATATTTTCTGAACCAGGCTTTTCGTCAAATTATACAGCGATGCGGAGCGCCAAAGTATTTTAAAACCAGAAAGTATACAAACCTTGAATCATACTTAAAGAAACCAAAGTAAACCCAAATTGTCACATAGTATCAGAGCAATGAACGAGAGAAATAAATGTCATTATAATGTGTCCGTTCATGCCAGCAAAGAAGAGCTGTCTTCTGAAGAAATGATATCCTAAAGGAAAACCATTAGATCAGCAGATGTATTGTTAATTATAAAATGGCTATATGTACTAATATTAGTAAAATGAAATAAGTATGCAAATAGAGAGCCAAGCAAAACAGTGAATAATAAGAAATGGCTTCACTACATAAGAAGTCACAAAAGAGGGGCGAACGATACAAGAGAGACAGTCAAACTCATAGATCGAAAATAAACTGACAAAGTCATGGCTAAAAAAGAAAACCACAAACAGACAAATAATAATACACAAGACCCAACATAGAAAACTAAAGCAACACGAACCCACCTAAAATTAGGGATGATCTCAGGAGCTCCGGAAGGGTAAACAGATCCTGCTCCGTGTTGCTCATGTTATTACAAAGCCGGTAAATAGTCTAATTCGGTAGGACATATTCGTGAAAGGGGAAGGTGATTGTAGTTATGACATATTGAACATATTCGATATAGCTGTATAGCTGAAATTATAACATATGCATAAGCCTAGGGTCCGTGTTAAAGACTATTCCTTGACTCATGATGGTTTACTTTTATAATTGTGATGAAGAGTTGTCTCATTGGCACTAATACCACATCTTCCTATATATAATAACGTTATAGTTTGTTTAAATTGGCTTACCTTTGTGCACATTTCATTTTTCCAAAACGAACACTAGCCAGACGCCTGTTGTTAAGTGGTTGTCGTTCATAGGTATTTCCTGGGACTTTTTTTTAAGGTAGGCTGTTGATTTTCCTGTTAACTGAAATGTTTATCACTAGTACTTTAGGACCCTTTTTAGTTTGCTGGTCGGTTTGACCGACGGTTCTGTGATGAAAAATGTACTTTGACCTATAACTGTTAACTTTTTATACATTTTGGCTTGAAAATAGAGTTGTCTGATTAATTTAATATCTTAGTTCAACCAAGAATATTTGTTCTATAAAAATTATAATATAAAGTCAATTGTCATTCAAAGACTCAGCATTACATATGATAAAATAAAGTTCAATCAATTAAATAATGACAAACCTGCCTCGACGCAGTTAAATTAATTACGGTCTTATTGACTATGTAAACATAATATTGGCCTTGCTATTGTACAGTAATAAATGAGTTAACCAAATTTAGAATCAGTGCCCATGAACTTGAAATAGAACAGGGAAAACACAACATTCCAAGACAAATATTTTGTAAATTATGAAATAAAGACATTATTAAAAAGGATGAAGGTTTTATTTTAGATATATCCTTTAAATTGACTAATTTAAAATTTCCAAATAACCAATCAATAAAGCTGCTAATAATATTATTATTGTTTGACGTAAATTTTACATTGAGGTTCTGAAAAAGGAAATCACCAATTCTCCAACATTCCAACTGACTCCATTTTCAGAAAACGAAATCTGTAACAAACATAAACTTTTAGCCACCGCTTTACAAGCAGAGCCAAATACAATGAAAGTCCCAACTATGTATTGGCTTCCGAAGCTACACAAAACCCCTTACAAATATAGATTTATTTCGTCTTCAAGCCATTGTTCAACTACTAAATTGTCTATTCTTCTTACCAGCACACTTGGTACAATTAAAAACCTGATAATAAATTGTTCAAATAAGGCCTTCGAAAATAGTGGAATAAATTACTTTTGGAGTGTCAAGAACTCGTTGGAAGTACTTGATAAATTGCATGCTTATATTGGTGATTTTGAATCTGTTCAAAGTTTTGATTTTTCTACCCTGTATACCACATTGCCTCACATTCTCATTAAGAAAAAATTCACACACCTAATTAAATGGGCATTCAGAAAATCAGAATGTGAATATATATGTTCAAACTCTTTTAGGTCATTTTTAGTAGCAATAAACAAAAAAACTATGTTAATTGGACATGCTTTGATACTATATATGCCCTTGAATTATTACTGGATAACATTTTTGTTCGCCTTGGGGATTCCGTATATCGTCAGATTATCGGAATTTCAATGGGGACTAACTGTGCACCAATTATTGCGGACCTGTTTTTGTATTGTTATGAGTTACAATTGATGACAAAAATAAGCAAAGACCCATCGAAACAACATCTGATAAACAAATTTAATAATACTTTTAGATATTTGGATGATATTTTGGCTCTCAATAATGACGACTTCAGTATGTATATTAAAGAAATTTATCCTGTTGAACTTACTTTAAATAAAGCTAATACTAACAATGACCACTGCCCTTTTCTCGATCTTGATATCTATATCACTAATGGAAAGCTGAATACTAAAATTTATGATAAAAGGGATGATTTTTCGTTTCCTATCGTTAATTATCCGTTTTTAGATGGTGACGTTCCCTTGTCACCATCTTACGGTGTTTATATATCTCAACTTGTACGATTCGCTCGTGTATGTAACAATGTTTTAGATTTTAACGAGAGAAATTTATGTATTACTGAAAAATTATTACACCAGGGTTTTCGATATCACAAACTAGTCAAAACATTTACTAAATGTTATCATCGGTATAAAGACATCACTCGTAAATATAGCTCAACATGCAGACTTCTAATACGTTCAGGTATTTCACATCCAATTTTTTATGGAAATATTCTTTATAAAGCACAAAGGTGTCAGTATTCACCTCAGAAACTTACATAACCTTTGAATAGACTTATTAAGAAGGGATATAATTACGATACTGTTGTCAAGTCATTAAAGATTGCATATTTTGGCGTTAATATTGAGTCACTGATAAGGTCTTTGCATCGGAACTAAACACATTTATTCTAAAAACAGTTGTTGGCATGACACGGGTTATGTTCTTCTCATATATGTTATGATGGTATGATACTAAACCCCTAACGAGAAGGATTGTGCCTGATGTTTATATGATGAAATCATAATCTTTCAGTGTTTAATTGAAGTCTGGAGCTGGCATGTCAGTTAACTGCTAGTAGTCTGTTGTTATTTATGTATTATTGTCATTTTGTTTATTTTCTTTAGTTACATCTTCTGACATTAGACTCGGACTTCTCTTGAACTGAATTTTAATGTGCGTATTGTTATGCGTTTACTTTTCTACATTGGTTAGAGGTATAGGGGGAGGGTTGAGATCTCACAAACATGTTTAACCCTGCCGCATTTTTGCGCCTGTCCCAAGTCAGGAGCCTCTGGCCTTTGTTAGTCTTGTATTATTTTAATTTTAGTTTCTTGTGTACCATTTGGAAATTAGTATGGCGTTCATTATCACTGGACTAGTATATATTTGTTTAGGGGCCAGCTGAAGGACGCCTCCGGGTGCGGGAATTTCTCGCTACATTGAAGACCTGTTGGTGACCCTCTGCTGTTGTTTTTTATTTGGTCGGGTTGTTGTCTGTTTGACACATTCCCCATTTCCATTCTCAATTTTAATCAAAATGTGTATGGTTGATGTGCAATGAAGACCCAAGGGTTGATACAATAATGATAATATTTATACATGGTAATGAATAGTTTTATAAATATGAGAAATGAGATAATGAAACTTGAGAAACATCATGCCCTTCCTTCAATAATACAACGATACTTATTGTGTTCACTAATTTATTTTACTGTGAAAGTACTTAAATTCGTGGGTATCAATTTTCGTGGTTTCAGTAATATTTACATTTTCGTGGGTTGTTAAATTCTTGGACTTTATTTGTCTAAAAATAATTTAAAAATTAAAGCCATTAGAAACGAAGGTTACAAATTGTCTGGATTGAAGGAAATTGCAAAGTTAACATTACATGTGAAAATCGTAGTGATCACACTTAGTAACCCGAAATAGAGTGATCAACATATTAAAGACCGTCAAAGGTGTTAGTTAGGCCAAACACATGTCACCTACAGAAAACAGTTACATAAACAATTGCTATAAACATATCTTGAATTGTAAATTAATTCTTATCAAAAGCATCCCCTACATGAAATTATCCAGTTTGTTGTCTCCATTTTTCTTTTAGTTTATTGTTATTAACTATAATAGTTTATAAAATAGTCACCACATTCATTTGTACTTTTTTATTCAAATTAATATTGTTCTGTTCTTTGAGGCGTCATTGGCACTGATATCACAGATTATTCTTCATATTGTCAAATGATAAACAAATAACAAACACGAAATAAGTTCAAAAAAATTTAAGACAGGTATCACAGAATTTATTTTAATCGTCAAAATTAAAACTATTGGCTAGCATCCAATACATGTTATAAACAGTTAATACAATATTTGCAGAAAAGATCATCAATATTTTTGGTGAACTGGTTCAGAAAAAAGAAATTCCGGACAAAATATGCAAAAAGCTACGTATCAAATTATTAGATCTGAGAATTCTTTTTTATTTCCTTACCAATTTCATGTTTTGCCTTAACATTGTCAGTTTATAAACGACATTTAAGTTTGAATATCCCATATTTTTCTTCTCCTTTTCAATTAGTCAATTTTCGAAGGGAAAGAGTTCAAATATTTTCACTTCGTGTTGACGACTAGTCTATAAAAGAAAAAAGTGTTACACGTAGTTATCTGATTACAATAAAACCTTAGAAATCTTTTTTGAAAACCTTCTAAATTTATTGTATTTTATTAATTTAGAAACTGTTAGACATAAATTTTATATATATTTATTGTATATTACATTTATAATAATAATAAAGATGATCAAAGGAGGTAATTTCTGTTTGGATTAAAAAATATCACGTTATGAGTAAAGTTTTGTTAATGATGTTATGAGCATATTGCATTATATACATAAAAAAAACTAGAACTTTCAACCATAATTCAAATATCTTAAATGTTGTTCAGATATTTTATTTATCAAAATATGGATAGTATGTTTAGCAATTAATGTTAACATTCACATATTTGTTTTGTAAAACTAAGAATTTTGTCATATTTTCCAAAGTTTTTTTTATCAATTTAATCAAAATAAGTTTTGTCATACAAGAAGCACTTTGATAAGTTTAATAACCTTGAAACAAGTGTGTTTTACGGGTTAACAGAACATCCTTTTTCTAAAACTCGTGTATTTCTTATCAAGTAAATCCGAAAGGCCTTGTGATTTATATTTTACCGGATGATGTAATTTCAAATGGATGTTATTTAAATGTTTTACTGACCAAGTGTGATCTTTTTAATCAGTATGTCCCAAGCACAATGTATTACTTAATAGTTTTCCCCTAATCAGGAGAAAAATAAAATTCATATCTTTATTTTCTTTTTTATCGTTTTTTTAAATGTTTATTATAATAAGAATATTATAAGAATAGATATATTTAATGTGAGTGATTTTTTGGCTGTTGTTACCTATTATAAAACTATTGTATTTAACCATGAATACTATACAGTTTTTTTCATTTGGGAATTAAGGAACATCAAGTTTTGTTTATAAATACACATGCCAAAAAATAAGCACCTTAATAAAAGGAACAGTTGTATACCGCTGTCTTTTTTATTTAACAAAAATCAGACGTTAAAATTAAATACTTTAATTATCTCGATTTCATTAATGTGAGAATCATGTTAGAATGTAACAATCTGTTTGACATGTACACATAAAAAATCATATGTTATTTTTGTGTTACATATGGACTATACTCCCATTATAAAATGATATAATGAAAGATATGCATTTAAAACAATTAATACCCGGTCGTTTACATATTGATTTTACTCCCATTATAATGAAAGATGTGCATTTAAAACAATTAATACCCGGTCATTTACTTGGTTTATGAGACACATTTCTATGTCTATAACATTTCCTAAAATTTGTTTTTTTATACAACTTAAAACGATATAATTTTATTTTATTGTGAGTTAAAGAGAAAGTTATCTTAACAATCAAAATTATAAAAAGTAAAGGCTATTTGGTCTAGTATGGTTCAGACTGGTAGAGTATGATTCAGACTGAAAGAAAAACAAGGTCGAGAGCTGGTAAAGCATTAGTCAAGTACAGGTCTAGAACGGGTTAAGACTGTTTCAGAGTGGTCACATACTAGTTCAGACTATTCTCACTAGCAATGATGAGGGTCAAGTTTAAATCAGTACAGTTGAGTATGGTAATGATTGGGTTGAGTAATATTTAGTCAAATTCAGACCAATTCTAAATCGTAGAGTAAAAGAAATCAGTACAGTAGAGTACAGATATAAACAATTTAAAACTTTTACTGGTTTGAATAGACAATAAACAAAATACCAAAAAATACCACTTTGAATGGCTGAACATACCACTCGCGTCTACCTATTAAGTGCAATATATACATTTTTTAATCGCTTTAACATGTTTAATTAAAAAAAGAATAATATGAATTTGTGTATTCTACTCAAAGATATTAATTTCAATCACAGATTAGAAGTACAATTTCAAACATTTTACAGTAAATGCTTTTACATAAAAACATTTCTTTTACAAAATGTTGCGCGTGTAATATATATTGTTGACTTAAATACATGTACTTGAAATTATTACAGTATCATGTGTAGGTCGATACATTTTTTTGTTTTTGACGTCAAAGTGTTATCACAGTCGATCTTTCTGAACTTCCGTGTCAAATTAATCTTCACATATTTGTGTTTCAATAACTTTTACATAATTATGGTATATATAGATAACTTTAAGATGTAAAACGATTGACAAAGAAAATCCATCAGCGAATAAATGAAGGAGTAGGACAAAACTAATAAGGTCATCGAAAGCCTTATCAATGTACTATTTTTTTTCAATTTTCTTTCGGGGGGGATCCAAATTATGGATCGTATGATTTTCTTCTATTATATTATTTGTAATTTTTCAGTATCTGATTTTTGTCAATTTTTTTTTAATATATAGGCACCAAAATGCTGTAAGTCGAGCAAAACAAAATTGCTAAAAACAATAAGTAAGACAAAAATGGCAAAGCATCCGATACACTTAGAGGAACCCCTATCATCAGCCATTGATAAAAGTGACCTTTTGTACTTGTTCGTACTTTTTGTATCCACAACCAGGTCTGATCTTATCTGTTCAATCTTTTTTAAGAGATCATCTTCTTTGAATGAGACGTTGTTTATATTACTACACAAACAATAACAAGAATCATTCATTGATGAAAGATTTGTTGTTTTAAAAATATTTGGTTTTCTTAATTTAGTCATTGTTTCTGTGGTGCTTACAGTTTCCAACTCTGAAATAAAATCAAATATATATGGATAAATACATACTGATGAAGGATATCTTTTATCCGACATATTTAGAGATCATTTCAATTAATGTTTCTTTTTTATAATCGGTGTTGTTTTGTACACTATTTACCCGTTTATATACAAGAAATCGAATTATACACATGCCCCATACGAAATAAAACCGTCAGTACATTTGTTTCATGTGTTTAATACCTGTGTTAGATTTGATAGGAAATAATCCAAGTATTTTCAGGAACTTTGTATCTTAAGTATGATTTTTGTAGATGGAATTGACGTCTGGCGTAAACAATTTGTATCCTTGTTTAATGATAAGTTTGTTTTTAGATGTCTTTGCTAATATGTAGAAAAAAAGCCGAAGTTCACTTCAAATACACTATAGCGGCTTTCTTACAATTTTAAACTGAGCGTCACCGATGAGTCTTATGTAGACTAAACACACCTCCGGTGTAACAAAGTATAAGCCTGGTACCTTTGCTAACTCTTTTTCACTGGTGTAAAATTTAGATTTTTGCGGTTTTTATTTTGACGGATCCCTAAATTACCTATTATTATGCTTAAATGATGACAGCCAGGGAACAATGGTCTTTAGCATTTCTATCAAAAGGTCAAAATAAAAGACTGTGCGGCATATTTTCAACAGTAATATGCCCTGATCTTCTAAGAACTTAACTTATAGTACATTTCTATTCTACCCCTACCCCCACTTTTGGACCTCCTCAACATTAAATTGTCGGCCCTTCCATGTTTTTCTATATTGTTAACATTCCCAAGATATGTTTACGAGTTAAAAACCAGAATTCAAATTTGGGAACCAGTATGTTAACACATTAACAAATCTATGAATATTATTAGCCATATTGTGCATTTCTTTTTTGAATTTTGGGTCCTCAATACTCTTCAACTTAATACTTCTTTAGTTTTCTAAATATTTTGATCTAAACGTCACTGATGAATTTTATAAAGACGAAATGCGCGTCTTGCGTATCAAATCATAAGCCTGGTACATTATTACTTTTATATCTCCCATAAGAGGCGATGTTTGTGAAACAGCAATATTTACAAAGTGCAACCTTTAAGAAAAAAATGTCTTACAGTTTTAACTCAAAATACGGATAATACTATGTTCAGGGGGTCTGTAATTCAGTTTGACAACAGTTATACTTATTTTTGACCTTTTCACACTAGTCCAAAATCACCACTTAACCTTAAAAATATGCCCCAATTTTTTTTAAACGTAATTTTATCCATGTACTTACTATTCTATGCATCAAAATATAACGAAATCAATTTGGGAGGTATATGAAAAGTATTGCAAAAAAGGAGTGAAAGATACAACGGGGACATTAAAACGCAGATCGAAAATAAACTGACAACGCCATGGTTAAAAAAGAAAAAAGGCAAACAGACAAATAAAGGAACACACGACACACCATAGAAAACTTAAGATTAAATATCACGAACCCCACCAACCACTTTGGGTGATCTCTGGTGCCTCAATAGAATAAGCAGATCCTACTTTTTCGAATATAAAACCCAAGGCTGTACATATACTTGAAAAATTGTTGAGCTTTGCCTGACCTAAAAACCTAGCAAATCCATCTAACTGCAGTTGGATTTTCCTCATCATTTCAACATCTCTAGATTTATCAAGGAATGTGGTAGATTTTTTAAACTTAAAATTTCAAAAACTAAGGTTGTATTATACGGAACCATTGATGTTAGTGAAATATATATTTCGTGTTTTATGGTCCATTTGAAAAGTTATGATATACAATATAAACAACAACAACAAAAAGACACAAGCTTCTTGAGCAATCAGGACAGTTTTTTGGTTTATGAATTATTTTGATATTGTGTATGTGTTAAAACGCAGAACTTCAAAGCATGATAATTCTGGAAATATCCAATATGTGATCAAATCAAACGTAAAATAACATAACAGGTCAATTGGACATCAAAAAGAACCCAAATAAATATATGCGATTAGGAAAACGGGACATATTGATAGATTTGAAACATTAACTTATTTGATTTTTTAAATACAGGACATAACCTGCACATAAGAGAATCATCAAAAACTCCTGATGCAAATCAGATCTAGTCATAGACATCGAATTAAATACATCATTAGCCAATTCGTAAATATGAAATATACTAATTTCTACGCCTTACCTAAATTATATGAACATTTACGCATTACATAAATTAAATGAACATATACTATATGTGCATTTACTAATTCTGGAGGTTGAAGATTAGTGGAAGTGTTGTTTTATGTATTTGTTTTTCGTACATTTGTCCTATCAGGGCCGCTTGTAGCTGACTATTTGGATTCACACTTTAAAGTCAGAATAATTTCATGTTTGGCTACTAACTATTTACGAACACTACAAATTGTTGTTGTTATGGTGTTTAACGTTTAGATAGCGTAGCCAAATATTTATACGAGACATGGGATCAAACATTTCTATTTTGACCTACTGTGTTTAAATGCCAGTAGAAAGACCATATAATGTATTCCCGACCTTTGGTCATTGTACTAACACGATCCTAATGAAAGGAATTACGAATATCGATTAAACAAATCAGGAGTAAATACAGCCGTATACACTATTTCTAATTACACACATTTCGATTTTTAATTTACCTGTGATTTCTTCTGCAGGAAAATCAAATATCCAGTCGGCTTGATTATGCGAGAATACCGTAATATTATTTATATTGGCATTAAAATGGATCCCAGTTAAACTGATTAATATGCTTCCCGCAATCTTGGTACCTGTTCCAACCTTGATGGTTCGATTCATCCAGGAAACCCATAAAGGTACGTAAGAGTTGCAATCAAGTCCTGACCATGATGCATTGGTTAGTTTCAGTTGTTGTCCTCCTGCATTGCCATAAGTAACAATATTTGTTCTGCCAAAATGTACCTCGAACATATGGAATAAAGCAGTAGGTATGTCATCAAACAGGCTAATAAAAGCATCATCACAGGCTTTAACCTTGAAATACACTGACTGTTGACCTGTTACATGCAGTCCGTGTTGTCTCAATATTGGACCCTCCCCATTATTCGTAAGTATACGCACATCTATAAATAAAAATCTAGTTAGCAATATGGTTTATTATTTTCTAATCTTCGAGTATCATCCAATTATTTCAATATGATCTGTATATTTTGTTTTTAAACCAGATTTTTGTGGACAATGTAGTTTTGCTATACCTGCAAAATCCTCGTATAAAGTGTTTCCTTTGAGTCATATGAAACGATCATCTTGATTGTGAACGAAATTATTGAACCAAAACATGAGTTAATATGTACTTAGCTAAGTAATGTACATTTTGTAAGTCTTGCATGCACTTTTTTATATACTTATTACATCTATAACTTGTTACCGACCAATGATATTTCATTTGTTATTAAATCCAAGCTGAATATTTTCCGAGTTTGTTGTCGATATTTTCCGGATTGTGCTTTTGATGTACAGAACACGTAAAAAGAATAATGAATAATCGATGTAAGTCCACTTGATTACCATGCTACCCCCAATCTTGGTACCTGCTGCAGCTTTGATGGTTCAATTCAACCAGGAAATCCCGTTTTATTTTTACGAATAAGACTTACCGAATTATACTATTTACCGTGTTTGTAATAACATAAGCAACACGACGAGTGCAACGTGTGGAGAAAGATCTGATTACCCTTCCGAAGTACCAGAGATCACACCGGTTTTAGGTGGGGATCGTGTTGTGTAGTCTTTTGTTTTCTATGTTGTGTCTTGTGTACTATTATTTGTCTGTTTGTCTTTTTCTTTTGTAATCATTGCGTTGTCGGTGTATTTTTGATGTATGAGTTTGACTGTCCCTCTGGTATCTTCCATTCCTCCTCTATAACGACTTAGTCGATGTCTCTGCCCGTGGACATTTTGCTACCGAGGACAACATCCCCCAGTAGCAATATTGCTTGAATTTACGAAGATCTAAGATGATGCTGGCTCGCACGTCACCCAGTATAAAACGGTCCGACACACGTTACAATAGACGTCATGGACACGGTCCCGTCTGATTCATCTGATGTCCCTTCATCACCAGAAATGACAAATATTCAAAACATAAATCTTTAGGATCAACATACTAGTGACAATAGTAGTAGTATACATACATAGTCATGTTCAGTTCGCCTGAAAGACATTTTGGATTGTGATGACTCTGAACAACACTGTCTCATTTCGAAATGTGAACCCAATGGCTGCAACATAAGTGAGATTTTGCTCAATTTACTAGCAATTCAACAAAAACAAAAACGTCTTCTTTTACCAGAAGTTAAGATGATCTGAATTTGAAATATATAAATATTGTCTACGGCTAACAGCGTAACCTTTGCCGATTAGTATACGTCGTTCAAATGAAAGGATGGCTAAACAAACGCATGTGCGGCCATAGATTACACATTAACCACAATGTAATAGTAATTTTATACCAGCATTTTAATTAATCTGATCATTCCATCGTTTCTATGACAGTTCGCATTATCAAGATAAAAATATACCACAGGTCTAGTAATCCTCATCTTGCAACGCTTCTCCGTAGACAAAATAAGGACTACTGGGTTCGACAATTGGCAACACATTCATTACCTCTTTCAAAACTTATTGTTTGGAAACCACTGTTACAAACCCTGAGTCAATACAGCCTTTCCACAAACGCCTCAATGGCCATAGGAGTGATATCTCTAAGAAGCCACTTCTCCCAGTTTCTCAGCACTTCAGACAGTCGGATCACAAACCTGATGACTTTAACCGCATGAAAATTCTAGTGATTGAACAGAACATTCACTGGAGTGATGCCCAGCGACAGGTTCGGGAAGCTTTTGGATAAAGGAACTTAATGTACATCATCCAAACGGCATCAATAAGAAATACTAACAGTTTTGTTTTTCACCCATTTTTATTGTTAATATACACAGTCACGTATATTGAGTTATAGTGTTTTGTTTATATAATGATATTCAGGATTTTGGATTAAAATCAATCGACCAAAACTTACCTGTTTTATTACTGATCTATTTTTACACCTTATACATTATGTATCAATATAGTTAAAACTTGTGACACTTGAAGAAGGCCATTTGTTGAGCCGAAATATTTGTAAACACGATTTAATAACAACATGTTCGTATTATAACATCTTATATCAGTACCGTTGTGCAAATCTTTAGACTGATATATATATATATATATATATATATATATATATATATATATATATATATATATATATATATATATATATATATATAATATATTTAAATACTACTCAAATTACGGTTTTGCGATATGTTCCTGTATAACTATATTGTCTGTATTGTTTAGAAAGAGGCTATTATAAAATGTGTTTGGACCTTAAACTACACCTACGGAGCTATGATATCATGAAAGGTGAACATAAGATGTAATTGTAAAATAGTCATGTAATTTCCACGTTTTTCTTTAATATTTGATGGATCATTGATTTTATTACCTGTTGATTATTGACACGTGCCATCGAACTCAATATTTAACATGTTTAATGACAGAACCTATTAAATAACGCCAACATGACTATTAGAAGAAGAAGATGAAGAAGAATTATGTGTTATAATTCAACCTGAATAAACAATATAATACACAATAATCCCCCGGTCAAATAGACTTATGATGGATGCAATTTCTAATACTAATTGTCTATTCTGAATCATGAAAATAACTTTGAATTCAAAATTAAGGTTTGATGCTAAAATGAAAGAAAGGGTAAACGCATTTACAAACAGATGTTATAAGATATATAATCGATATTGAACTTAAAATCAAGTTATATATATATTGTTTTAATGGAAAGTTCTATGAGGGTCTGAATTGGGGCGAGGGGTGTCCTTCATTTCTGTATTATATTTTAGACTATTTTTCCCTATTCTTTATATTTGTGTCCATTATTCTCAATTCTTTACATCCAAGGACCTTCTTATGCCCATTTTTTTTTATCGATTTTTCTCTATTCTTATATTATTTGCCCTTAATTTTCTATTCTGTAAACCCCGAACCACATCCTCCTCTATCGGGTGGTATGTTATTTATAGTGTTAAAACTGTCCCGTCACGGTCTTAGTGCAGTTTCAGAAGATAAGTGCACTCAGAGACATGTCTCGGGTGACCTGGTGCGCCCTTGGGGTTCAGACGCACCATTCTACGAGGTAAGAAAAAAAAACTCGCACGGCAATGATTATTAAATGCTATGAAGTCATTTTCAAGTTTAAGAGGAAAGTATCGCAAGATAACTAAATTAACGAAATGAATCTGACATAAAACATACTTGTATTCGGCGTTGATCGTTCCTGATGAAGTTTAATCCAGAAAGTGGTTCGGACGCATGAAATTTATAAAGAGTTGTTGTAACTTTTTGTAAGACGAAAAACAATTGCTATACACATTTTATTTAGATTAAGGTCTACATTTTTTTACCGGATTAACGTTATTTAAAATTTAAGTGTATAACACAAATGTTTTCTGAATAACGATTAAACGGTAAACAGATTCATCACATTGTC
This sequence comes from Mytilus galloprovincialis, assembly GCF_965363235.1. Taxonomy (NCBI): domain Eukaryota; kingdom Metazoa; phylum Mollusca; class Bivalvia; order Mytilida; family Mytilidae; genus Mytilus; species Mytilus galloprovincialis. The sequence continues at coordinate 67,276,283 of NC_134848.1, forward strand.
ACACTATCCGTTTATTGTAAATATGTTATAAACGGTAACTTTCACAACCCTTAATTAAAATACATGTTTACATTATTATCCATAAAATACAGGCGTCAACAAAGTATTTGTGAAATTTAAAAAAAATTGCAAAATACAATAATAAGTAGATAAATACATAAATTAACATAAATTAGAAAAATAAAACCATTAAAGACGAATAATTATTTCCTCCACAAAACAAATTAGAAAACGTTAAGATATATTAATTCCGTTATATATTTAGAATAAAAAAAAATCCGTTATCTCTTTAAAATCAACCAATGACTTCATGTTTAATTATTCAAAAGTGACGTTTTAATTTTAGCATTTATATTATACATTTTCTGTAATGTATTATCAAGACGAAGGGGCGAAACTCATAGTATCTTACTAACACACTGAATGGATCTTAACACGATCTGAAAAAAAAGAAAGTTACTTTTTATGTTTGGTCTTAATTCGTTCAAAACCGTCTTAACAGATCTTAATCGAACGCCAGAGCCTTCCGTCTTGTTTATCCTGACATGACTGAATAAAACCGAAAACGATATATCAGAACAGCGTCTGAAAGTCTGAAAACAGTCTTAACGTTTTTCACTTGCGGTAAATTAAGTCGATAAAGACTTGATCAGACCAAAATAGATAAAGGCAGATGTGGTGTGAGTGCCAATGAGACAACTCTCCATCCAAATAACAATTTAAAAAAGTAAACCATTATAGGTTAAAGTACGGCCTTCAACACGGAGCCTTGGCTCACACCGAACAACAAGCTATAAAGGGCCCCAAAATTACTAGTATAAAACCATTCAAACGGAAAAACCAACGGTCTAATCTATATAAACAAAATGACTGTTTTAGACTGAAATCTTGCCACTAGTGCCACCCAAAAATGGTCGGTGATTTTTTAGTGATTTATTTCAGTCTGTATGAGATTATAGTTATTAAAATTGTACGTTCCAATTGTGTGACAAGACTTAAGAAACCATATCCGAAATCAATGGACGAAAGAGACAAATGAATTAGCAAGCTTTATATTTTTTTCAATGAACACGTGTCGTACGCTATGACAGCGATATGATCATACTTTTGTATTACGTTAACATAATCTTATCATATAACACTAATAATTCAATATAATAGTATGATGATGGAGCGCGTGGTCGATGGTTATACCTTATGTTGTCTGAATTGATTTGCTTTGGTTTTTTTTAACTTCTTCCCATTATATGTAATATTTATGACTTTCAAATATACGCAGTTTCATTCAAAGAGGATCAGCCTACAATTGAATAAATGAAGCTAATAATGAAACTGACGGAATTTTTGTTTTTTGTTTCGTTATTATTTGGGGAAAGTTCACATGCTCCTGCAGGTAAGTGTAATCTAAGGTTATTATAGTTGATAAATGTTGAATAACAATATATAATTACATTTCTTCAAAAGGATATTAATATTTTGCTTCTTAAGTGATGATTAAGGTCTAAATACACGTTACATTAATGTGCTAACCTCCTATTACTGACAAGGTATATAATAATGTACAAGAATATTTAAAACAGGAAAAATATATACTCAAATTAACCCGTAATTTACTTGTTTTGTCATAAATGTAATTATAAAGACACTTCAGAGCGTCATACCTACAAACAAATGGTCCGAATCCACCATTGTCGTCCCTTGATTTTCGTTGTTCACAAATATAGTCCCTAGTGTTGACAGTGGGTTACTTGCCATTATTTTTTATACCCCTTCCAAATTTATTTCTCCATGTGTAATGCTTTAAATTGCAAGTAGGGGAGGGGGGGTGAAATTACACTGTAAAAAAATTTGGGTCCAGAATTTTAAAGGAAAGTAGTGATTTGGTCCAGCTGAAAAAAGGTTTAAAATTAGCACTTCGGAGGCTGTAAAAAGATTATAAGACGCCCTAAACATAAAATTGTTCATATTTTGAGTTAGGGACGATAAAGTTTTCTATAATTTTGATATAATTTGTCCCAAAAGTAGTACAACACACTGTACAAGTTTCATTGAGAAAGCGCAGGTGGGATGTTATTTTCATTTATGTTCTAAAAGAAATGCACTACGAAATAATTGTGGTCTCGGACCAAATATCCAGATTTATGTAAATTTACCTGCTAACTTGCTCGTTAAAATTATAATGTAAAAAAAATTGTTCCTTGTTTTTTTTTAAACCTCTGATTTTATAAATTTTTCTAGTTATCATATCAAGTTTGTTGCAAATCTACAACTTCCCCAGAAGCGTTTCTTTTCTTGGTGGTGATATTACATTCCTTCCATCTACCACTTTCCAATGCATACATGATTTGACTACTTTATATTTATTAGAAGTAAATTGAGTATGTACTCTTGATTAAAGTTTATATCATTACTGAATATTATTATGTACTCACAAGTCACTGACATATGCATTTTTAAAAGGTTCCCTTTATAAAAACACTGATAGGGGAATTTTATTATTATGAACGACTGGAAAAAAACATACGCAATGTGTTTCACCATTAATAGGTTTAATTATACGATGCGTTTGTATTTTAACCTATGAGAGTTATGTTTGAGTGGTTTTAGATGTTAGGATACATTGTAGTTTAACTCATGAAATATATGTTTTAGAGGTTTTAAAAGTTCGAATACCATAATTACATTTCTTCACAAGGATATTAACATTTTGATTTCATAGTGATTTGTTAGGTCTAAATAAATGTTACGGTAATGTTGAAACATCCTGTTATTTACAAGGTACAATTTAAATACCCAAAATGAATAAGGATTATAATTAAATCTTTATACACCGAGAATGAACATTATTATAATGATTTAACATCAACATGTCCAGTTTGATCTTAAATGTTACAAAATGCTAATCGATAGGATATTGTATGTTTCGTCGCAATTGAAATCACTACATGTTATATACTGCAACTGGTCCTACTTTGTAAGTAAAGGTAAAGATACTGCAACTCAAATTGAAGGTTATGAAATAGAATGGTAGTAAACTGATGATTTATCTATATGCACTAACGACACATGAACTACTAATACGGTAGGGGTAAACGTTAGAATATGACAATGGTAATAAAACACAGGAAGTACTGCACAATGACTATTTCGAAAAAGAGTAAATATAGATTGAAAATTCAAAATATCATCAGTTTCATTTCAGATGTACCATCATGTTCCCCCAAGCCGAAAAATATTAAAAAACGGAAACTGACGGTAAGTGTTTATTAAAAGATTTTTCGATGATGTCACCTGTTTATTTTGCACGACACATTTTTTTTCATATTCTGGATGTCATAGTATGTTTCATCTTCTCATGTAAAACTTTATGGAATTGATAAAATAAATGTGCAAACACTGCTTAATTTAAAAGCTAATGTTATCTGCTACTGGTGAACTAAGTCGTTTTATACTCAGTACCGTGAATGTTCTTTCTCAACATATACCAATGACTGAATGAGTATATATGTAGTTTCACAAATAAGTATGTGTAATTTGTCTCCCATTTCCTTTTTATCATTCAACGCATCATTTTATTTGCATAGTATCCAAAATACAATTAAATAATTTATTGTTTAAACTTGCATGAGCAACACGACGAGTGTCATTAGTTGAACAGGATCTACTTATCCCTGCAGAGCACATGGCACCAACTTAAGCTTTTAGTTGGGTTCGTTTTGATATGTTTTTAGTTTTCTATGTTGAGTGTTGCGTAATGTTGTTTGTCTTTTTGTCATATAATATTGTTGGCACGACTTCGAGTTGTGAGTTTTAAAATACTTTTATATCTATCAACTATCTTTTACAAATTCAATGAATGATTTGCGTGAAAGCAGAATAAATATACAAATGAATATATATATAATTTTAATAATCAATCTAGATTATAACTTGGAAAACTTCGTTCTATTAATAGGACGATATGAATTTCAAGCACTCGATGTGGGAATTGAAAATAAAAAATGCGGCACAGTGTACTTGTATTTTTCGTTATATACATGAAATTTTAATCTTACTTCCAACAGACAAATATCTCAGTTTTTTTCTGATTTGAATACCCTATATCTTAAAACTGCTTCATTGACTTCATAAACGAGATTGTAAAAGTGCGGGATAATTTTTAAAGTTACTTTGCTAAATATACTTTGACAAATTATTTATTTACAGCGATCCATGAACTAAATATATGTCTCTTGACATACAAAGAAAATGTATTATGATATATGCGGATTAAATTCAATCTGACATTTGTTGCTAGAAGCAACAGTTATCGCTACTTTGTATTTCTGGCGTACGAGGCAAAGGACTGCTCCACAAAGAGATAAATTTCACCTTGTGTAAAATTTTATTATAGGAGGGACAATTTGATATATAAGGATTTCCCAGGTTTCGCGGTAATGAAGCACTCGTTCGAAATCTTATGAACTCCGTGGAGGGCGATTGCGATTGCGTTTGATTAGTTAGCGATCCATTTGACTTATTCAAAAAAGTTAGGGTACTTTCCCCAATGAGGTTAAGAAAGAAATGGGTAGACGACATATGTGGAAAACAATCTGCGAGACAAGTTGGGCTATAAAATCTGATGTTTTATTCAATTGTCTTCATGCATACTCTGTGGTATGTGATTCTCTAGAAGATATCGAACAAGATTTGGATGCAAAAGCCAGAAGTTACCAATGTTTTATTTCTTTGATGAAGTGGTCTTAGTTGAAATACTGCAAGAAAACGTGAATCCGACGACGATTGGGATACATTGTACAACAGTGCGATCTGCCCATATAACTGATACACTTTCATAAAGCTAGAACTTGACCACTTTAAATTTTGATCTAGTCAAATATGTATACTTGTTTGCTTATTATTGTGACAATTCCAGTGACCACTGCCACCGCTGAACGCAATTTCAGTGTTATTCGCGGGATACAAACCAGTGATACAAACATATCTGCGTTTATAAAAGCAGGAGGTTTGGCTAGCAACAAAACCAGGTTCAACCCACCATTTTTTTCTTAAAATGTCCTGTACCAAGTCCGGAAAATTGCAATTGTTATCTTGTAGTTCGTTTTTGTGTGTGTTGCATTGTCGTTTGGTTTTTTGTTGCAATTTAGTGTTTCTGGTGTTTCGTTGTTTTCCTCTTATATTTGATGTGCTTCCCTTGGTTTTAGTTTGAAACCCGGATTTGTTTTCTCTCAATTGATTTATGACTTTCAAACAGCAATATACTATTGTTGCCTTTATTTACCATCACAAGAGAACGACTTTTTGGGCTATGTATACTTCACGGATACAAGGAGAAACCCATTGATATTGACTGTTTTGCGAACTAAAAATTAAAGAGGCTTGCTTTTTTTTTTTTTTTTTAAAGTTACTGGTGAGAGAGATTGACCCTTTTAATACTTCTTCAACACGCATATGGTCTTATCTGAGAGTCATGCATAATGATTTATTAAAAATATTGCTAAGCTTAAACACGATATTTGCCTAATATTGCCAAAGGAAATGGTGAGCTATCACATTATATCAATTTGATCGTCTGTTCCATTTGGTTTACCTCGTTAGTTGTTTCCAGCTGCCCATCAGTGAGTATACAAATAAAACGATGTGGTATGATTGCTAATGAGACAATGATTTTCAAGAGACCAAACGATAGACAAATTAACAACTATAGGTCACCGTACGACAAGAGTAAAACCCATACCTATAAAACTGAACTCCTAATTGTAAAACAATGTATACGAGAAAACTAACGGCATGATTTATGTACAAAATAATAAACGAAAAACAATTATTATCTACATGAACGAACGACAACGATTTTACTGAATTGGTTTATCAACAGAAAAGCGCAGACTACATTAATTGGGTTTCCGTTGTGGGGATTAAATTTAAACGTTCCATTTTATTCTTTTTATAGAATTATAAATATATCAATGTGATATATATACTTTACAGTTTATATAAAATATAGTAATCACACAAATGTTTGAAGGAACAGGCAAACAGAGTATAAACTATTATTTCCGTAGAATCGTGGCATGTAAACAGAAACTAATATTACAGCAGCTATATGTCATTCCCACGCGCTTATATTTGTATCGTTTCTTATAATCACAGTGTTTATGGTGATTGAGTACATGTGGCTATGTTTACTTTCAGGTATCAGAAACTGCCGTTACGTCAAAGAAAGTTTGCAACCATGTTTAAAGCTTTAATTTGCTTTTGAAGACATTTTCACAACTGCTGCATTGCAATTTTATAAGAACATGTCGACGACGTTATATGTTTTGGATTTTATTCCTGCACGACCTTACTAATCTTCCACGGTAATCTCAGATGATTAATAGATGTCAACACTCAATCTAAAAGTAGACGATCTTTTACAGTCCTTGGATGGTGTAAACTTCCCACTAACACCATACATCATTACACCACTCACCATACACCATTACACCATATATCCTGTGACATTACACCATACACGTTATACATTTGCACCACACACCTTACAGATTACACCATAATGCAATTTAACTTCAAAGAAAACGTTCGACTACAGAATTATGCATTTTTTTATGCAATCTAAAATTTTCAATATTGTATTATGTATTTTCTGTTGTATTTGTTGTTGCCTTGTCAAATATAGATAACCATGAAATCATTATGACTTTATGTTGCAAAAATGACTTCACACGTGTTGATACTCGATTATGCGCAAATTCTCATATTTCTTTAATACAGAATTGTTGGCTGGTATATCTGATATCCATTATAAACAATACACGTGATGTAGGATAAAGTTTTGTTAAGGCTAGTTTGTTGGTACACAAATTTTGACAATGTTTCATTAATTCAGACATAATTTATGTCTTCACCTGAATGTTTTTTTTTTATACTTATACTTATTGCTTTGTATACAAAACAGCTTGATTAACACATGGAGTTCTTCATATGGGATATTCCTTTGTATCTGATCTAATGTAATAGCAACTGAGTTTTTCTGAATATTTGTTTTATTCATGATTCATGATATGTCGTCATTCTGTTCTGCTGTGTTCGAAATTCGTATGTGTTTTACAAAATGTAAAATTGGATGCTATCTTATCCGATCATTCAATAAAGATAATATTCAGTTACCAAGTGTTCTTGACATGTTAGATTTCGTATATTGTGAATATAAATAAACAAATGAATGGTTAGTCAACAAGAAAAAAAGAAACAAATAATATAACACAACAAAAACAGAGCTATAAACAAACAACCAAAGCTCTAAAGGAGCAAACGATAAACAGGTAGCCATACCTGTACAATGTATGTACAGTAATACTATTTATATTCTCAAGAAGTATTAGTTTTACCAGAATACAAATTTATCCCATCATATGAATTAAATTCACTCAGCTTTCTTCACATTTTTACTTTTTAAATCAGACATTCAGTTCATTAAATAGCTAGATTCCATTTAATTGATACATTTGAACAACCCATTCCATATAGTCAGTTTTGAAGGCCTCGACATTAAAAAAAAAGATACAATTCAAACGAGAAAACTTATGACCTTTTAATTACTTAATGCAAATTTGTTTTTGAGATCTTAAACCTTCTTTCCCTGGAACATGGTTTCATAACACAACATCAGAAAAATTGCAATACAAATTATATCAATAAGAACAGAAATACGACAAAATATGAAAAACATGCAATATCTTGTAAACCAGAAAGTGTTCGTTCTTGACCATTCATGGTGAAATTACAAGACAATGTACCGTACTAAATTTAACGATTGGAGAAAAATATACAATTCCGAATGGTAAATGATTTGATTTGATTTTTGGTGTTTTATGCCACTTTTAAGCACCACATTTAGGCTATTTCGTGGCGGCCAGTTTTTATTGGTGGAGGAAGCCGGAGTTTCTTGAGAAAATCACCGACCTTCGATAGGAACACTGACATTCCTAGTCAATTGATTAGAATCGAATGCACCAACACGAGCGGCGGGGTTACGAACTCACAACCTGAGTGCTGACTGGCTAGTGATTACAGAAGTAACTACTTAGACCACTCGGCTTCCGAAACACCTGAGTGGTAAATGATGTAGCTGTCTGTTAATGGGCAGTTAAAATGCAATTTCGTTGTATGTCTCTCTAGTATTATACCGATAACCTCTGATTGTGTATTATTCCGCTAATAATAAAACAACACAGAACTATATCGGTTTTGTCATATATATCAACAACCCCGGAATTGTCTTCATTTCACGAAGCATTGATACCATAAATTACTATTACGCGGTAAAAATCAATTTTATTTTATATTCTGAATAGTGAAATGTTATCTTTTTACAATGATTTGAATACCTCGAATATCAGCGTTCTAGAAGGCTCGCTTGATATTCTAGTTGATAATGTCAGTATTAAGAACATAAATGCCATTGTTCTATATTAATATGGACGTAAATAAAAAAAAATATACAAGAATAAAAAAAAATGTCCATAGCACAAACACATAATGTTGGGATCCAAACATACCGAGCTCCATCAAAAGTATATTAAAAAATTAACAAAATACATACAAAGAACATTAAACATGTAATTCTAATGATCAAAAACCTCACACTTAAAATGGTTTCGTTCGTTAAAGATTCCTGTGCTGAGATGACCTTTTATGTCAAAGTTAAGGTATCAGTCTACAAATTGGTCGCAAGAAGCCATGATTTCCGTAACATTTTTAATGTTTTTGCTCGACAATTACATCATGTACATCGTACGACGATTCATCAGCACATTGGTGACTATACATTTACGCTACACAAACAATCACTCATTAAAACATAAAAACTGTATGGAAGCAATAATATGAAACGATTTGTGCAAATATTTAAAAGAAGCACATTGTCATTTACAAAAGTTTTAATATACTGTCTTTGAGTCAATATTTTAAACTGATCCAAAGAGTTATCGCTGATAAAGTTTTCTGGAAGTAAATCCAAGAGTAGAACTGAGAACTGGCTAAAGGTTTGGAGTTACTGATATAAATTAATTTTGTGATTGTGAAGGACATTATTACTCGATTGTTGTTATTACGAGTTTAGAGAGAGTTCCATTTTAGATGGTCAATCATAGTTTTTTATTATTATATTGTTATTTTGGGAGGCGACTTTCCTGATATGGAACTTGCGCCCTTCAATCATAGTAGTGACGGTACTGGTTTTATAGTACATATAGCTGTTTGTGACGTTTTGTGCTCTTCCTCATTGTAATTTTGTAATATAATTATATTTATTTGGGTGTTATGAGGCCAAACGGAAGAGTAGAGTTCTGGGTTTGTTCGTACCATAGATTTAAAATCCAAACTGTTAGTTTCTTTTTTTTTAAGAGTCCAATATCTAATTGTGTAAGCAGTGATGTTGTTAATATTGTTAACCCATGAAATTGCTAAAGTGATACCAAGATATGTTACTGCGCTATGCTCTCCACATTTATGCAGGTATATGTGTTCGTATTGTTATACGTTTACTTTTCTACATTGGTTAGAGGTATAGGGGGGGTTGAGATCTCACAAACATGTTTAACCCCGCCGCATTTTTGCGCCTGTCCCAAGTCAGGAGCCTCTGGCCTTTGTTAGTCTTGTATAATTTTAATTTTAGTTTCTTGTGTACAATTTGGAAATTAGTATGGCGTTCATTATCACTGGACTAGTATATATTTGTTTAGGGGCCAGCTGAAGGACACCTCCGGGTGCGGGAATTTCTCGCTACATTGAAGACCTGTTGGTGACCCTCTGCTGTTGTTTTTTTTTTTTTTGGTCGGGTTGTTGTCTCTTTGACACATTCCCCATTTCCATTCTCAATTTTATTCAATTTCCCACACATCATGCTGAACGTCTACAAACAGATATGTGACAGATCAGAATCTGGGAATCCCGCGATGCAAAATCGTTGTCATAATAACATTTACATTCATAATCATTACCTGATATCATTGACAAACAGTTCATTCTCAAACATCTTAATTACAAATTACAATTGCATTAAATTGTGTTGAAATAAGGAAATTTAGCTAACTCATTTATTGGCAGTTATAGTATGGGATGAGGATGTCGATACGTCGAGTACATATACAACTTCACATGTAATGGGAATGGACATGTATTCTTATTTTTTAGAATGAAACTCAAGTGATAGAAAATACAGATCAAGTTAACAGAAGCGACGAACAGTGACCATATTAAAAGGAACCATTGTTTTAAAATGTTTTGCCCTAAATTATCCCAAAAAAATGAGTTAATCTATCATATACAAAAGAAATAGCCGTAGAATAATATATCATTTAGGATAGACTGGTTACATGCATAATCTTATATTAACAAGTAGTTTTAAGTGTTTGAAATGCGCGGGTAGGTTAATGCGGTTTCAAATTGATTTTTGGTGATTGCATCGGAATCTCATCTTTTACGTCATTTTTGAAACTATTCGAATTCTGATTGGCTAAATCGGACGTTGGGTAAACTTGCTATGGAGTGGTGATTTTTTGGCTACAACAAGGTCAAAGATTTATCAACTTGTTGTTTTTTGACAACGGCATTGCGACGTTAAGAATGTCTTCATCTATGACCATTGTTTCGTTGAACACATATAGTTTTAAGTAAATAAATCGCAAAAAACTAATAATACCCCCCCCCCCTTAATTCTCCTTTGGTTTATTGTATGCAATAAACTAAAACTATCTATTAATGTATAGCTCCATAATTTGGGTAGTAAGGGTAGCATGCCCTATATATCAACCCAGTACCTCTCTTTAGGATTAGTAATTTTCTATACCTTTATATACCTCTCTTTAGGCTTAGTAATTTTGTATACCTTTATATACCACCCACACAAATGAACAGTGTTGTTTTTTTTTATACAGAGAAAGACATGGTTTCAATTCAGAATATTTTTTTTTCATTGTGATTTGAGCATGAATTTCATGAATATAAAACTTGGAATTGTTACACAAACTGTATTATATCCATAGTAATTTTCTAAGTTCATGAGAAAATACCAGGCACACAAAGACAAATAATTTATAAATGCATGTACAAACAAATTAAATGTACTATTAAGTCATATGTAAGTCAACAGGCTACCGAGATTGTAAAAAATGAGAGAATTTGCACATCTTAGTTAATATATTATCAATTTAGATCACCACTTTTATTCAAATGACATAAAGACTATTTAGTACTTATAGGATTTACTTGATAACTATTAAAATGATATAATTCAAATAAGTGATTATTAAATCTACTTCAAATGTTGTGAATCTACAATTGATCAATATCATACAGATTAAATACCTAATAGTCTTTGTTTTTTACAGCTGATTTTCAAATGCTTGTAGAGTTAAACTTTGGTTGGCTTGTTTGCTTTGCTTGTATAATTATTTATACAAGCTTTGACATCTCCAAACAATTAATATGACATAGTTAAACCTGTACATATCATATTTAAATTTAATTGGACATTATCCCAATATAATTGTACAATAAACAAACAAAACAAGCAAGCTAACCAAAGTCTTCCTATGCATGCATTAGGAAATTAGCTGTAACTGTATCTCTTACATTGCATATTTCTTACACTATTGATGTGTTTATTGCTTTAAAAGTTTTGATTATGCAACTTATATTTGTCTTTTGCAGAATTTTTATTCACTGGATTTTTCTACTGCTTCCAAGTGACTTGACATGTAGGAAGTCTGCATTATGTAAGCATTCAAATATTATGATATTGTTGAACACTTATTTTATAGTCACATGTAGTCATATTAAGCTATAATGAGTTCAGGTTAAACTGTGTGTTACGAAAGTAAACAAACATTGTATTTATTTTATTACAATCATGTAAGTTTACTATTGGTTTTACTTATCACGGCTTATACTATAGGCTATAAAGCTTACTCAAATTTGATATCTATATATCTTTATTCTCACAAACCAAAAAACAAATGTATTGAAATTCTTTTTTTTTTGTATCAGAATACTTAGAATAATATTATGTTTATGTTCAAAATATTAATAACATGACCAAAAAGAGCATATAAAGCAAGTACAATGATTGAGGTTATAGATAATATTATACATATATATAGCAATGGGGCTTATACTTATAATGTATGTAATTATATTATTATTTTTTTTGCAGAATATTAAGATGAATGGTAAACAATGGCTACTTCTAATACAATAGCACATTTAATAAAATGAATAAGACACAAGGACTGCATTTTTCATTCTAAGGAAGATCAACAAATAAAACCCAAACAAGGATATTGTCATATTATATTCCTGTCATATCATATTCCTGTATATCATATTCCTGTACATGAGATATAAAGAGAAATTTAATTTTCCTGAAAAAACAACTCTTTACTTATACATATGTGTGACAAAATGAATAAAATCAAGACTGTTTAACTGTGCTATATGGAATACAAATTAGAAGCTAATTGTATTGAAAAAAGTGAGAAACATAATTTACTGCATGAAAAAGCAGGTTCTACAAAAGGAAATCTGTTGAAATGAATGAATAACTAGATGCATTGATTATTGAACATGTATTAGTTCATATTCAAACAAAGGAAGAGTTACTTTTTAAGAAAGTGGAATACATATATATGATATGTGATATTGTGTCCTTATTGTGATCACTGAAAAGAGGATGTTTCACAGAACTTTTACTTCATAAATGTGTGTACAAATTGTTATCTCATCAGTTTGATAAAGTATTATTTAGATGTGCACCATGGAATATTAAATCTAAATTATTAATATTGTTTATTAAGGCGAAGTGTACGTAATTGCACGCCTCTAGCGGAATACGGGATTAAAAACGTTCGTCGTTAGTTACGCAAGTTATCTCCCTTACTCCAAGAAAGGACACACGAAAGAGAAACTACTTTCTGCGGTCTATAATGAATCCAACAAGCACGCCTGTGCTGTCTTAAACCTCATAGAAATTATCTAAATAACTCCAATTAGAAATCACAGCATTCTGTACGTTGTTCTGTGTGGAGCCTGACTTAAAAACACTGGTTTTGTATTTGTTTTAGACGCGTAGGAGAAGGCATTTCGTGTTTATGATATCAACAGAAAGAAAAAAACGCCTCACAACAAAATTATAAACAAATAAACAAATAAACATGTAACAATTTTTCTTCTATTGATATCAAATTAATTAAAATGAAACCTGAATTGACCCAACAATATCGTTTTAAAAAAAAACCGTAGTCTTGAACGAAAAACACAGTACTCAACGTAAAGTTTTATAATAGCCTGTTACAAATAATTAATGAAAGACGTGTGGATTTAATTGTTTAATTAAAAAGACGTTGAAAAGTTCGTATTTTGTGTAATTGAAAATTTAACGACATGATTTATATTCATATAAGAAATCAGACTATACCAAGAGAATAATTTGACCACTAGTGCAAAACTTACCATTAGAAAGAACAAAGACGGAAAACAAACAAAAAATAAACAAATTAGGCCCTAAAATTACTCAGTAACTTAAAAGTTGTCTCACTCTAATATTTATCTTAAAATAAGTAAAAATTATGTCATTCAACTCCCAGTTTTCAACTTTTTCTACATGCATGTGCAGAAAATAAACAGGTGTCTTCTATTCCGTCCGCAATTTATGGGAAAACTAAATCTAAATTTAGAACCATATTGAAATTGAAAGTACACATGTAAGATAAAATATAACATGTTATTTATTTCTTCTTTCACAAATTCCAATTTCGAAGAGAGATATAGCGAAATCTGTTTTCTTTTATTGTGCCTGTGTGCATCATTCAAAATTAGAGAATGTAATTTTGAAGTATCAAGTCTCAATTCAAGATTATGAATGAATAGAATATAGAATTACAGGGGGGGGGGGGGTAGGACCTTTATCGGAACTCCGGGATCGGGTGATTTTTAAGCTCGGGATTTCGGGATTGACCTTTTCGGGATCCGGGAATTCTATTTCCGAATTTCCGGTAGTCGGGATTTAAATTTTTTTAAATTCGGGACCTCGGGATTTTGTGTTTTTAAGCCCGGGATTCCGGGATCTGGATCCCTCCTTCCCTCCTCCCTCTATTATGGTTAAAGAAAAGAGGTCAGGGAAGTTTTGTGAAACTTGTAACTACAATTTAATATTATATTTAGTGGAATGAGAGGTGAAATGTGTTCAGACTATTACATTTCGATTTTTTTTTTTAATTTAACCCAAGTTTACTGCAAGGGGTGTTTAACGACCTCGATGATTATCCATGAGGATCTCGCACTCGGTCAGCTCTATAGGTTTTCACCTAGTTCATGATCATACAAGAATTGAGAAGCCTGTGGTTTGCTAGTCTTATAATATGAGACTTTGGAGTTCATATAATTTACATTCAACGTTTTTTATCGAATATTTCAAGGCTTTTTGACTATCAATGTTGACCCCTCCCCCAATTGATTGGATAAAATGAATAGATTGCCGCCCCTATTTCAAACTGAAGTCCTATAAACTGACTGGTATTCGAATTTGTTAAAAGAAATAATTTGTATCTCTGGACAGGGGCGTAGCTGCCGTTAGGCACTTTAGGCATGTGCCTACACATAATTTTTTCACATTTTTTTGTTTTATTAAAAATAAATTAATAAACAATGTTATCTGAAGATGAAAGCCGGTGAAGTTGTCAAAACTCTATAATTATCGAATTTCATGTGTACACAGTTGACTGAATACCTAGCTACGCCCCTGACTCATATTGATTCAATACCGTAATGCCGAAAAAAATCATTTGTTTTCGCGAATTCCGAACAGCTAGAAATATATTCCCGAGTTTCAATTTGAGTAACTCGAATAATTCAAGCCCTTTCTATGTCCGATTTTCTCCCACACGAGAAATGTAGCATGCGTACATCAGCTGAATAATACGACTGAATTATTCGGGTTACAATTTGTGTAAATCCCGAATGCACATAAAAGTAAAGGTCCAGCCCGACTTTCGGAAAAGGACTGTTGTAGATTTCAGATTGATTTCCAGAAATAAAAATCATACAAAAATGTTTCACTCAAATATTCGTCTTCAGACGTGTAAAGTTATACAACGGTTACTAGCCGGTCTGGATTGTGATAAAAAGAAGCGCATGTGATGCATAAAATATATAATGTCGTGGCTCAGGAATGTGTTGAATTATAGAGATGCTTATGCGGCACAAATATAAGATTAATTTACCCAAATGTACTAAGAATTACCACACAACTTTAATTTACTTAAATATTGATTTGTTATCCTGTGCCAGACAGATGGCTGATATTCTGAGAAGAGACCTTGATAAAATGAAGTTTTATGGGAACAAAGATTTTGAAAACACGTCGCAGTGTTTAGATTTTAACAAAAATAAGGCACCAATTAAGGTAGGAAATAGTTCTAGTTTATAATGGAAAAATGTCAACCGTTTTCTAGCTTGGCGATCTCCGCACGCACCCGAATATAATAGACAAATACAATACAATAATACACAAAACGTAACACAAAGAACTAAAGACCGAGCAACACGAACTCCAACAAAACGGTATATATTTCATACAAGTATAGAACTATATGAAGCGTCGTACCTAACTGTTGCTGCGACGTCAATAACGTTGTCGTTGTTTTTTGTTTTTTTACACTCAAGATTCAACTTTAACAGTGTATAGCTTGAAAAGTAGCACGGTTGCTAAGGACTTTCTTTGCACCAATCGATTCCTCAGACATTTTAGAATCGTCTCATAAATTTAAAAAAAAATCGATTGTCTAATATAATAGAAAATCTTTGAAATGTAACAATTCCTGCCGAATTTCACGATTTTTCCTATATATCCTTTGTAATTTTGGTGTATGATACTGTTAACTTCAACAGCTCGTATCTCAAAAACGAAAACGGTTACCCCCTTTTTTTATTTTATTTTCCGATTTATTTTTACAAGCAGAATCTACATGTAAAATTTTAAAAAAATCCATTGTGTAGTTTAATTACGTACACTTCGCCTTAATATAAATGTGAAAGAAAAGCAAAAGTGTCAGGAATGATGAAATGTTTTCACATACAAAGTAGCAAATTGATTCATCACTAGGATCACCCATTCCCTAATTTTATTGATTGTGAAACATGTTATTGTAACAAAAACAAAAATTTCTATGTTTCTGGGTTCTGATGGTCAGTTGTGACACATTGAAAATCATACCATATAAAGGAAAATAAGTCAGTGTTGCTGCATTTAATACACAATTCCAAATCAATCAATCAGTAAGTGTGTACTTTTAATAACTTGGATTAAATGAAACAACGTTGAGATTAACAAGTAGTTTTTTTCTATCAGACACTGATCAAATATTCCCTTACAAAGTCATTCACCCCCCTTTTCAGAAAGTACCAAGTAATGCTTATTGAAGAGCAATTATCAATAATTTAATTATCTAATTATATAAAGCTTAAAAAGATGAGAAATAGTATCACTTTTCTTATTTAACTCAACATGTGTTTAAACTGATGTCTGCTAATTTTATGATTACTTTGCTTAAAAATAAACACCTCATTGATGGTTAGCATTGCAATTATAAAAGATAATATATTATCGATATAAATAAAATATAGATAATCAAAACAGTTGTCCCAGTTCATGATTTTTCTAATTTATAAAGATTTAGGCCAAAGACACATAAATGGGGGTCTGAACTAGGGAGGGGTCAACTAACTGTTCAATTAAATGCATTGAGAGAAAACTTTAATATTCCAAGCTGTCATTATATATGGTGTGGTTGCAACTGTGACCAACGACCGAATGATGTACAATGTATGGCTCTGTATGATTTTTATAAACAATGAGCAAAACCCAAACATGAGAGTCACCCGGGCCCATCTGGCAAATAGAAAACACTATTCAAAGAATTGATTGATTGAATTGTGTCTAACAACACTTTCCGCACTATTTTGCGAATACACGGAGGTCATGTTTTATTGGTAGGTAAAGCTACAGTGTCCGTAGAAAAGTTTAAAATATAATTGTATTGTAAAAGAATAAACACAAAACAGAAGATAAGGGGCTTCATACCCCAAGCCGATGTGTGATAATCATTCTGATCTATTCTCCGAGTAAGATATTTATTAAACAGTTGGTTTCTTTAATTAAATCAACTGATTATGGAGAAGATGCAACAAAAATTACATTCAAAAAGATCAGAAACAATTTCCCCATGTGTGAAATTTGTATTACTGTTCACAGAATTACTTCCCCTTGAAAGTCACTTGTGCGTTTGTAGACAATGTCGGACCAGAAAACTTATGAAACACGTCAACTTTGACTTAAAAGTGCTAGCATGTTGTTTATGCCGTTTAAGTATCAGACGTTATAATATCTGAAGGTCATAGTATTTTTGGCACAGTACAGTCGAAAATCTCAGTTTATTTAATTAATCTTTTTATTCAAAGAGGCGAGTAGCACTTTTCTAATACTTGAGTACATAAGCTATCCACAGATAACAATTAATACTAAAAAAAATTGACTGTCTACACGCTATCACTTTTGAGTTTACTATTTTCATGGTTAAAAATTGATTTTGAGTGTCACGTGATAACCACGTGATAATTTGAGAATTTTATTTTTGAAAACAAAAATTCATATCTTCAACATTCTAGCAAAACTAAAAGATATAACAAATTACACCAGAAATGAGTCAAAAAGTCTTTTTTTATTCAAAGTTGAAATTGTAGTATCATTTTTTTTTTATATTTTTGAAAATACAGCATTAACCTTCCTGCGCATGTTGAATGGTCGATTCAGATGTTTTACCATTATTTTTAACAATTGTCGCAATTCCTACTAAATGTCTGTCTGAATGAATACGATTATAGGTATTTTTGTACTTGATTGTTGTAATAAATTTCTTATCATGTCTAACTTTCGAGATGAAAGTCTAACATTGGAAAGCCAGACAGATAAGTCAACGTCTGAATGTCACGATAACGGTATACAATATACAAGGGACTATCATTGTTTGTTTTAATGACCCCAGTCTACATTTACAATTTTATACACACACGAAAACATGGATAAGATGCATTGTTGGTATCGTAAGTATGATATTCATTTGTTATTTAAATATCCACAAATTTTTGTTACAGTGTTAAAACATGTTACCAAAAATAACACATTTCTTTTTAAATCGAGTATAATGTCTGATTGAATTTCTGACATTTAACATGTTTAAGACAGGTATTTTTATCAAATAATATTTGCTTTGCTACTCAAAACTGGGAATACATTCATTACTCTACACAATACTATATGTGCTAATTTTTTTCATAGCTGTATACTTTAAGGAATGGTTTTATAAAAACATGCATCATTATTTTTTTTCAAATATAAGAATGTATGTTGTTTCTATGTGTAAATAAAAAAGGTTTATTGCTTTCAAAAATGCAGATACTGTACATATTAGAGTGCAATTGTAATAGCAAGCAATTTGTCTGAATGGCTTATATGTTTCGTTGTTTGCTTTTATATTTGATTTGTGTTTCCCTCAGTTTTAGTTTTTAACCCGGATTTGTTTTCTCTCAATTGAATTATGACTTCGAATAGAGGTACACTACTGTTTGTTAATGCATTTTAAGGCGAATCGCGGGTATAATTTTTTTTTCTAATATAGGATTTCGCTTTTTTTTCTATAAGTAAACTTTATCATTTACCTAATAGAAAAATTAGATAAAAATATGGGGTCACCGTTCATTTAAGCTCATAATTTGCCTTTGAAAGAAGAATGCATTTTTATTTAGGTACTTTTTTCTGTTGAAAGATAGGAGAAAAAAGGTAATTTCGAATTAAAAAAAACTAAAATACAGAAATCGGTCAAATTTTACAATAGTTTTGATTAAGGTAGATGGGGTGTCTAAATTATAATCCATAGAATCTTTTAATAATTTGCCAAAATGTAGTTCATATCCTGCTTGTTTAAAAACATTAATAAAAAGAATGGGTCACCGGACTTATTTTCACGCTACAGGTTGTTCAAAATTGTCAAGATTTTGTATAGATTATGCATGGAAAACCCATTTTTCCGCCATAAAACGCAAACCACACCATAGAATTTTGAGATAAAATATGAGAAGATAGCTCCAATATTATGCTTTCAGATAAGAAAAAGAAAAAAATGGGGTCACCGGACTCGTTTTCTTGCTACATGTAAAAATGGGTAAATTCCTAACACATTCTATTGTAAAAGTAACACTATCTGAATTATCTGCCCTTGCATTTGAGTTGCCTCCCCTTATTTGACAAAGTTGGAAAAAAATTAATTAAACAAAAGAATTCTTATTTTTGTAAAATACAATCATAAATATGATGAAACATGGCATTTTCTATATTATAATGAAAACTCTTACACATGAATTACCTACTACTATAAAAATTTGCACATTTCATCAAAGATCTAGACCTTGTTTTCTAGTATTTCAAAATCCAAGATGGAGGAAGACACCCTATCTACCTTAAGTACTGTTTATATAAATAAAATAATAATTGATGAGTTAGAATGCGATTTTTTTTTATGTTTTCACCAAAGGGAGATAATTTGGAGCATTTTCAATTATATAAACATTTTAAAAGTCATCTGGATCCAAAACGGATTGACTTTTTTGATAGATTTTTGTACCATAATAAAAAGTAACAGCTAATAGTGTAATAAATAAGATTGTAATGGAAAAAAAAAGATTTAAATATTTGCTGAATTTTTTGTACTCTCGAGCCTCCTTAATAATTAGAATTTTTGTGTGTGTCCTGAATTCAAACACTATATTGGTTTTTCTCATTATTGAAGGCCGTACGTTTTTTTGTGCCATTTAGTCTCTTGAGGTAAAATCACACTTATACAATATTTAAAACTTTTGTTTGTATATTTATTTTTAAAAAATATTAACTAATTGATTAAAATATTCGAATTATCCATTTTTTTTTTTGTTACAGTGTTAATGTGTATATACATTATCCTGAATATGAAAGTTGGTGAGTCCAATTAAGTTTCGTCATTTGTAAAAGTTTATTTTGCCTGTCCATTTTTGTTTTATCATAAGGTTTCTTGCGTACAGTTTACATTTGTTTTTATTTTGACCACACGTTTATTTGTTGAAATACATTTTAACACCTCGGTCATTCATGCGTTAATTCATAAAATAAAAAATATTCAAAGCACTTTCATACCCGTCATTGGCATGCTTACTACCAATATCAAACACAATTCATATTTTTTAAATGCAACATTAACAAACGAGTTGCTCCAATTGCAGATCTGAACATAAAAACTGAACTCCACTTTTACAAAATCAATTTAGGAACAAAGTCGCAACTAATTTATAAATGCCATATAACAAGAAAGAAGACAATTTCATCATACAAATAAATCTTACTGACGAATTGATTATAAATATATATATATATATAATATAAATATTTAAATATCACTTTTAAAAATGAATGCGAACATTTATTAAGAACAAAATAATTACAAACTGGGTAACAAATGAATAATAGATAATTAAAATCCGTAAAAACCAATGGAGTGTGATTCTATTTTAAGAGGGAGGACAAATCTGCATGAAATGTTCTCATGCTGCCCACCCTGATTGTGGAGAAGTGGAACGGTGCCAGGATTACGAGGTACAAATGTACATTATATTGATACTTGAGTATAATCTATCGTATTGCGTTATTCATTTGAAGATAGCAATATTTTTATAAATTATGTGTGTATAATTTTAATGCTTATACATGTTTTATGTACATTTTAACAGACAAAAATGTTTTATCATAGACATCATAGATATGTGGTGTGAGTGCCAATGAGACAACTCTCCACACATGCATTAATAAGGGAGTTGTTATTTGATTTGTAAGGAGGCTAGGATGAAAACTTTTGCCCTGCATTTTTAGTTGTAATATATGTCCTGTCTTCTTTTATCAGTTCAAGCTGACTTTTTATACATAAATAGGCATACTGCCATTTTGTTGCAAAGTGTCTTACATATATTCAGCTTTTTCACTCAAAACTCATGTCCTGTCTTTTTGCAAGCCCTAGCTCACCCCTTAAAAATCAAATGGTAGTACCTTCTTATATATCTCTTTTAAAGTTACCTTTTTTATTTTACTGCTGTTTCCTTTTACGCATTTTATTTCTTTGTAGTTTCCCACAGAAGCGTTTCGGACGCTGCCCTATAAAATATAAAGATAAAGTAGGAATAACAACAACAAAAATAACAAATAACAGCAAATATAAAAAATAACATAAAAACGTCTATCCAATCTAAAATTACTGTGTTTGTTACTTATTTTAATGGTATTGGGATAAAAGAAGTTCCACATAACTACTATTTATAGTGCATTATAAATATGATATCGATGAACATTAATGTATGAGTTTAATGAATTAGCAGGCTCAAATCAGTTTTTCGTGACCTTGTGGCACTCAAGTATGCGGCTCTTTTTTTCAACATCAAATATTAACTCCTTGACATCATGCTGTTTTAATTTATTTGTTGCCCTTTTTTATTCATATCATTGTCCTTTGTGTGAGATAGATTTTCATTAATGTTATGTGACCTGGGAAATGTACAGATTACACAAATCATCAGAAAGAGATGCCCTGCTTAGATTGATAAAATGCATAAAATCAACTTGTAAAAGAGACAAAAACAAAATTATGTAGGTCTTTAAGGCTTCTTTGCTCAATTGAAAAACAAAGAAAAGGAATGTATTATCGATGTCTTCAATTTGTATTTTGAGTGAAAAAAAAACATATGTTCTGACGGAGATATTCTTATTTTTTTTTTTATTTTGCATTCTCTACATTTTGATCGTGAAGCACTATAACTATCAGCACATGTGACCACTCTTTTTGGTGGGGTGCGTGTTGATAAGTCTTTAGTTTTCTATGTTGTGCCATGTGTAGACGAAACGCGCGTCTGGTGTACTAAATTATAATCCTGGTACCTTTGATACCTATTTACACCACTAGGTCGATGCCACTGCTTGTGGACGTTTCGTCCCGGAGGGTATCACCAGCCCAGTTGTCAATACTTTGGTTTTGACATGAATATCAACAATGTGGTCATTTTTTTTTAAATTTCCTGTTTTAAAACTTTGAATTTTTCGAAAAACTAAGGATTTTCTTATCCCAGGCTTAGATTACCTTAGCCGTATTTGGCACAACGTTTTGGAATTTTGGATCCTCAATGCTCTTCAACTTTTGTACTTGTTTTTTTTTATTTTGATATGACCGTCACTTATGAGTCTTATAAAGACGAAACGCGCGTCTGGCGTACTAAATTATAATCCTGGTACCTTTGATAATTATTATGTAGTTATTTGCCTGTTTGTAATTTTCTTTCTTTTAAGGCCATGATGTTGTCAGTTTATTTTCAATTTAAGAATTTAACCGTCCCTCTGGTAACTTTCGACACTCTTTAAAGACAATCAAGCAAACATCGACTTTTAATAAATTGACTTTTGAGGCTTTACTTCCAGTATTAAATATCACAATCATATTTGAAAATAAAAGGGCGCTTATTTCAATAGATATTCGCCAAAACAAAAATTAAAATAATGATATGCTGCACTTATAAATGCACAAAAACAACATTACAAACTACACTTATGGAGATATTATTTGTGCAAACTCTATATTTGTCAGCCATTATAACTTTTAAATTTGACAACGTAAATCAACCGTACAAATGTAACTTTAATATGCACATGTAATACTATCCAATCGTATCGTCATCAACATCTAATCAATTATGATTCTTTGATATCATTACACGAATATTATATCTTTTTAAGAAATGCTATGTTAGAGAATACCTTACACATTCTGGACGTGCATGGTTCGAATCTGGTTGTGCTGATCAACAAGTAAGGAGTTTATCTATTTATTTATATAATTTAACACAGTAAGTTATACTTAGTTGACATAACAATACATAGAAACATCTATAAAACATTGTTAAATGTATACAAAAATGTAAAACCATATTGGAAGAAATATGAAGTGTTATTGCTGGAAACTAAAGGCGTCAGTGCTGCTGATAAAATAGCATAAAAAGATTATTAATGGTCATCTCAACTCGAATCCTCTTTTCGTTGCACCGACTCAAGCGGGAAAAACGTTATTGTTGCTATTTTATAAAAAAAAATACCTTATTGACTGACAAATGGATAATTTTCACACTCAGCAGTGATATAAAAAAAACTATCGTTAAAAACTAAAGGAGCACAAATCTGATAATATATGTTGTGCATATTTCATATTACAAAAGCAAAAGCAAATAACATTTCCACTCTCTTAATGTGCGTGTATTTGGTATTTTTTTATCATTTGACATGGCGTTGTATTGTCCCCGAAATCCACAAATCATCAAAGGAGATCATTGAAACTAGTAACAATCAGGAACGGTTGTAGTTGGTAGCCCTTTATTTCAACTGAAGGTTCGGGTTCGTATTGATTCACATGAAAATTATGAACCAACCTTTTTGGTTGCTACTTTGATTTTCATCTTAGTATTCGCGTTTTGAAATTTGAACATCTTAGTTTGATATCTGGATCAAGAATTAGCTTGTATTTGTCAATTGAATCTCTTCTGTGATATATTTAGTGGAATACTTGCTCATGCAATTTATGGACAGTATATGCAAACCATTTGAATATTAGAACTACAATATATTGCTGCGTTTGCTTTTTTAGTTTATATACGTGTTTTCAAAATTCTCTATGTAGCAGGAGAATAACCAATTATAAATTCAAGTTTAATACAATAAGCGAGCAATCGTGAATGTTAACAACAACCGTCTTTGTACATGTGTTACTCTGTTAGCCCTATGCAAGGGTTATGTAGTGTATAAATTGTGTTTTCTATTCATTTTGTAAATGATATGGTTAAGAGCTTTACAATTGTGTCTATTATATCATCCTTAGAAATGTAAGTCTGACCCTGGAATTACTTCATCCGGATTTGGAAGAAGACAGACAGAAAGTTTAACAGTGTGCGAAAAATGTTGCAACGACACAGCTATTTGTAATGCAAAAGGACTATGTGGTGACATTAGTAAGTTTGATAACAATAAAAATAACCCTTTCAAATTTGTTTGATGAATTACAATTTCAACTTTATGGTAGAAATTCACAAGTACCAATTCCTTGATCTCGGAGTAGGTGGAAGCTAAACACCATAAATTTATTTGCAGACCAAATTAAGAACGGTTGTAAAAATGTGTGGAATAAGGTTTCAAAACCTGAATAGAAATCTTATTCAGTGCAGGTACATTTTCAATTGTATGTTGTCTTTTAATATTTTTATTTTGCAGCTTTTCAAACACCAGGTCCAATTTGTTTTCAGTGTGCAGATGCTTCAAAATCAAATGATTGTGATTTAATAACAACGTGTTTCAAACATGAGGTATAGTTTTACGACAAAATGTACTACAAAAAAATGTAAAGTAGGTAAATAGTTTTAGTTTATTTCACCTAGACCTTATTCTATTCAGAATAAACCGAAGGATTTTCAATCGCTCTATGTCGTATATCAAAACCCCAACCATTTGGAAGTGTCGTCATTTGTAGTATTCTCTTGATACTTTGTTTGCATTAGTTTATATATTAACTTTCCTTTTTTTTTATAAAAGAACTGTTTGCGATATATGTTTAATAGATATAACCAAAACTTTCCGACAGAGACCAATATGATTGAATGAAAATAACCATATATTGTAAGCGTCTAAAGCGTTACAACTGAATTAACTGCATCTTGAATGCTCGCGTATATATGTTAGCGGCAATACTTAACAACATGCATTAAGCTTAAATCCTAGGCAATAAGGTAATGCCTAGGCAATAAGCATATTGCCTAAATGATATTAGGCATTAGTATTAAATCCTAGGATCCAATAAACATGATAAAGCAGATTGAATAAAGGTGTGACTTGCAAAATTTCGTATCCTCAGTTGTGTAGTTTTTACCAGCTTAAACCATTCTGGCCATTGAAGAAAATATCAAAACAAACAATACATAATTAAATTATTACACGTGTCTAAACCAATCCAAGGAGTAATCAAGCATTTCTATAATTTCTTTGTTTTTGGGAAGACGTTTTGCAGTTTTCTGATCATTATAATTTGTAATGCGGGCTTAATTTTGACATTCGTAGTGTGTTCCCAAGTGTATTGGTGTCATGTAATTATTTAAGTATTCTTTCTATTGTGTTGGATTAAGTGTTTTATTGTTTTCATTCCGCATGGTGTTTCGGATATCAATTTAGGTCACACTCGGACCAAGGCCGTTCATCCTCATCAGGTGCTCTGGCCAATATTTAGATTATTTATTTGATCTAT
Organism: Mytilus galloprovincialis; assembly: GCF_965363235.1. Lineage (NCBI taxonomy): Eukaryota > Metazoa > Mollusca > Bivalvia > Mytilida > Mytilidae > Mytilus > Mytilus galloprovincialis. Next base: position 67,301,746 of record NC_134848.1, read on the forward strand.
TAATATGCTTGCTTTTTATATCGGATGCGATTATCTTAAAGAGCACGACACCTGGCGGATCTTTTATTCTATATACTATCTTTTCTTGTGTGTCTTTTTTTACATTCAAATTATAGTTTTGATGATGTAAGATATTCCTTTAGATTTTTATGTCGTTTATATGCAATTATAGATGGTTTTGGGAATAGTTGTTTTGCAGTTTTATTTTTCTCAATGATGTGCCAGTGTTTTCTTATCAGTCTGTCAAGTTGTTTAAACAAAGGATTGTATCTAGTTGCCAAAACTAGAGGTGGCGCTATACGTTTTTTCTTATTTTTATAAATCAAAGTACCATGTCTAGATCTTTTTAATGTTTCTTTTATAATCGGTTCAATTTCGCTTTCTTCATATCCTCTTTGTATTAATTTATTTTTGAAAAGATCTATTTTCTGTTGTCTGTCGATTTCATTGTTTGACGATCTTATTATTCTTATTGTTTCCCCAATAATGAATCCTTTGAAGACAGCATTAGGATGACAGGAGGTTTTGTCTAGGTATTGGAAGTTATCTGTAGGTTTCCGGTATAGTTTAACATCCAAAATGTTGTCTTCCAAGAATCTCTTTCCCTTATATATTGTTACGTCTAGGAATTGTATTTCAGTATTTGAAATGGTGTGTGTGAACTTAATTAGTGGATGAATGCTATTAGCAATTTTTATAAATTCCATGAAATGTCTTTCAGATTTATTAAAAATTATAAATCCATCGTCCCTGTAAATTGAAATCATTAGGATGTCCTCCGAATATTGGAATCGATTTAGTATGTCTGATATTATTTCAAACATTTTCAGATCTGTTAGGCATGGTGCGGCTGATAGTCCCATTGGGACACCCACTCTCTGCCGAAAAATATTTCCGTCAAATTCAAAAATATTATTTTGAAGAACTATTTTTAGTAGTCCCAAAAATTCTGTTTTAGGTGGAAGTTGGATTTCATATACACATTTATTTAGTTTAGGCCAAGCACGATCCACAGCCTCAATAATTTCTTCATGACGCATATTTGTGTACATAGAAGAAATATCAAATGAACACATAATTATTTCCTGAGGAAGTTTTATTTTTTCTAGTTTGTTAATAAAGTCTTTAGTGTAGGTCCATTGTTGTTTTACCACCGGGTTAATGAAATAATCGAGGAATGTCCCTACTTTTTCAAGTGGGCTATTGCATAATGATACAATAGGTCTTCCCGTAATATTAATATTGTCTAGCCACTCTTTGTTAACTTTTAGTTTATTTCTGTCTTGGTCATTTACTTTGTGAATTTTAGGTAGGAAATAAAGTCTTCCCTGTCTTGTATTTTTAGGAATTGATAGGAATTGATAGATATTTTAGAGTAGTATCGTCAATGTAAGATTTCCGGTACAGATTGTTTATTTTTTCATTGAGAATCTTTATAAGTTCTTCAAAGTCGGATTTATCCACCTGTTCATAGTGAATTGGGTCATTCAAATGATCCATGGCTAATTTGTCATATTTATCTTTGTCCAGTATTACTGTCGATGAATTCTTATCTGCTTTTTTAATTATGATATTCTTGTTATTCCTCAAAGTCGATAGTGCTATTTTTTCTTTGATGGACATGTTTGATTTTATTTTTTTTAGTATTTACTTTACCAAAATTGAAGTTTCGTTAAAAAATTCATATTAGTTTTTAAAAGATAATTTCAAAATATTATTTATCAAGAATAGTTCCAAAAATGTACATTTTTTCAGAAGATACTAAAAAATTTCAAAGTTCACTTATTGCCTAAAATGATGTATAGCTTATTGCCTAGGGTAAAGGTTTAATGCCTTACTTCATTTATTGCCACTAACATATATACCGTTATGCACCGAAAGCCCGTTAATCAATAAAATTACCCCATACCATATAGTGAGTTGTTGTAAAATGATGTGATTGCATTGAACAATACAACTAAGAAACACTACACGAAATCCCGGATTTGAAGAGGTATGCAAATGTTATGTAAATGTATTCAGAGACCGACATTTACATATATTTACAAACCACTGCATTTAGTTTATCTTGTCTTTACATGTTGTAAATATTAATATTTCTTGTGCTATACCCTCCTATGGGCGGTTATGAGAGACCGCGGTTTATAAAATATATAAACACCTAATCAAACCATTTTGCAGTTAAGAATTTATATATATTTATGACCGTCGCAAAACTTTTGCAAACTTAAGTATTTGTATACCTCTACAAATGGAAATCTTTGTCATATATTTTTCTATGATGTAAATTTATCCGCAAATGTGTTTCTTTGTCTAGGTAGCAAAGCATCATCATTCAAATGATTTTATATGGGTTATAAAGTGTAAGGTGCATCTACATTTTCCTGGTATGTAAACCAATTCAAAACGAGAAGTTTATAGAGGGGTGTAAGCATCATTTCCTTTAATCTACAGAGGCCTGTCAAATGTATTGTAAAGAAATAATTTTGTTAGTCTTTATTGTCGGCTAAAATGTATGTCAAATCAGAACATATCAAAAGCCTTTGAACATATTCCGAAATGTATGGTAAATACATAGATTTGCAGACAATTTGTTTAACTGAGAAATTTGGTCAAATGATAATATCAATGACATGTGTAAATATATTGGGCATATGTAACTTTAAATACATATGCAAAGAAATGATAAAGAAAGATATTTCAGACAGCTAGAAATGTATGTGTAAATATATTGGGCATATGTAACTTTGAATACATATGCAAAGAAATGATAAAGAAAGATATTTCAGACAGCTAGAAATGTATGTGTAAATATATTGGGCATATGTAACTTTGAATACTTATGCAAAGAAATGATAAAGAAAGATATTTCAGACAGCTAGAAATGTATGGTAAATAGATATATTTGCTTTTAATTTGTTACTATATTTGAAAGGTGCAGATTATATTGGCAAATATTTCCATAGCTTTAGTGGTCAAGCTATGATATGACAAATATAGCTGCTTTGGGATTGGTTTTGGCATATTGGTAATATCATTTATTATACATGTATTTTAATAATTTCGTTTTAATAAAAAAAAAAAAAAAGTCGGTTCTACATAATCGGTTCTTGATCTCTTCTCGAGCTCTGTTTGGTGTACTGCGTAAATTACTTTATCCATCAAAATCTTGTTTCTCGGTAAGTTATGATGGTTCATTCGCATAAAACAATCGTTTCCTTCGAGTATCGCTTTGAAACTTCTGGAATTGCACGAGTCATAATTCACTCTGTTTATAAAACATATAATTTTTTTAAAGAGACATATACTACAATATGTATTATATATGTTACTGCAGAGACATATATACTATATATATATATATAAGTACATTGTACGTCTGAAATTGCGAAAGCAAATTTACAGATCTAACATTGTTGGGTTGATGTTTAAGACGAGTTGTACTATATATATATATATATATATATATATATATATATATGTCTCTGGTTACTGATAGTTATAATACATATATATACAAATTAAGCCTGAACAATATTAGATATGCGGCCTCATTTTAAATTTAAATCGGTACCATTCGGAAGGTTATCGATCGATTTATCAAGTTTTAATAAAAAGTCCAAGTTTCTGAAATAGAAATATTCCTTCATCGGTAGAATAGTTGTCACATAATATTTGACACAAAACACATATTGAGAGAATGTTTTTTAAGAATCGGCTAGTTTGCACACATACTTAAACGTTAAATTTATTGACGAATATTTCAGTTTTGTAATATTTGTTTTCCTTATCCGTTAAGTCCAGTCTCGAGATGTTGAACTCCGTGTGCTTCATGAAGCTCTCTCTGCAAAAACTTTCTTGTGTGTGAGAATGAAAGTTAAACACTACAAACAAAGACCCAGTGAGTCACGTGTCATAATTGGCACACAATTTACCAATGAAATCAAACAAAATCGATAGATAATATCATTCCATCGACGAGATGTCGCCCTTCCTCCGATCAACGGGGTTTATCAGCAGTTAAATGTGACAATTATCACCTTTCACAGAAAGATCTGGTCCGAAAATATCAATAGAAGACCACCGCTAGTATCAATATCCATCAATATAAGGCACAAACAATTATCATTTCTTTATGATTAATAACATCATACATTGTCTTAAAACAATGCTCCCGTTGTCATTTGATTGTGTTGTTTTTAAATACGCAAAACTAAAATAAGTTATCGAACTATCAGTCATTCGATATCTCATTTATCGCCTATTCCATCCTAAAATTTTACAGCTTCCATATGTACTTTGACAGGAATCGTATTTTTTCTGTCATGATCAAATAAGATTTAATTTTTTTAATTTTTTATTTTTTCTGCAATAATTACATTTAACATACTTTGCACACTTTTTAATTGAAATAACATTGAAACAAGAATCGATGTGACAAAGTCATTTTGTTTTAACATAATTCAAGAAGATTTGTAAACGACAAATACATATTACAATTACTCTTCAATCTTTTGAATCTCTCTCTGGCAAATTTCAAACAAAAGAAAAGTATATATATTGGATCAGCATCTCAAAAACCTACAGGTCTACACAACATAAACTATACACAAAACACAAAAAACAAATTACAGTCACAATACAAGTACATGTAACTTACTCAAACAGAAGGTACAAAAACCTATCTTACAAAAAAACCATGGAAAACATATCTTTAAAAGATATAAGGCAATTGTACCCTGTACAACAAGACGAAGTCTAGACTTATAGTTTTAGCGGAAATGTATATGATTCGTGTTTGAACAAAGCAATATCTTGCACTTCTTTCTTGGACATATTTTACGCAAAGTCTTAAAATAACTACATGTATCATTTGTCCTTTAACAGTGGAGTCGGAAACATATATCATTGTACTTGCTTTCCATACAGGCGGGAAAAAAGGAAAGAGGGGTAAAATACATAAACTATCGTTATAGTTAAATCGCATTGATAAATGTTTAAAACTCTAAACAAGTTGCTTTCTTTAAAAAAGAATGCAATGGTAAACCCAAAATGCATGTTTGGTATTAAATATTAGATATTTTTTAAGAAAAGAGTTGGTTTCTAGGCTTAATAACAAATTAATGATTTTTGTGCTTATAAAAAAGAAATGCAATACGTGAAACTTAATAGCTGTTTTTATTGGAATTTGAGATACACAACAGCCTGTGTTTGATTTTGCTTTTTCCACCTGCCCACCCGTGCCCACTCTAGCTATAATCTCTTTTTTTGTAAAAATATTGATTACAAATGCTTATCTGCTTTTTTTTAAGTGATTGTACTTGCATGTTTTTTAGATTAAACAAAAGGAACTACATGCCCACTCCTATGGGTGGGCAGAGTGGACAAGGTAGAATTTTTGCCCACCCGGTGCCCACTCCTTTGGTGGGCCGGTAGACAAAGCAGAATCAACCTGAGCTGTAGTGTATGTTCATAGTTATTTGAACAAGGAAAACTCACAATTATGAAAATTGTAAGGTGTTCCTTTTATATTTGAACATGTTCTTTCATTAACTTTTAAAAAGTGTCTTTTACATGGTATAGTTACATTAATGTTTTATGGTATGTATGTAAGATTTTTTAAAACAGGTATATTCATAAGCACATGTTTTAGTCAGAAGCATGTTGTTTGAATTGTTATAACAGTGTTTTTGGTACCCTTAGTAGGATGCAGTTCAAAGTGAGCCAAATATTGAAGGCTGTATTATAACCTGTTATTCCTTACTTTAACTACACTGTATCTTACTGGAGAGTTCTCTTTGGTATTCCTACCACTTTAAAAACACATTTTCTCTCTGACATTTGATTATTTCATTAGAATAATCTAAATATTTAAATATAACTGAAGTAGGTTTCTTATATTGACCTATCCTTCTTCTCTAATACTAGTCTAGTCATTTGGGTGCACTGTATAACCTACTGATCACTGAGATGGTTTGTATTGAAAGAAAACAATGTAACCTGTAAATTTACATTTTGCCTAATTGTACCACATTGTGTCTTGAAAGGGAGTTGTGTCAATGACATTCATACCACATCTTCTGAATTTTAAAGCGAATCTGTTTTGAATGAAAAATTAATTGATTTCCAATATTGATTTTTTTTTAACTCAAACCAGTTGAATCTAGAGAAAGTAATCTCCAATTATATATGTCATTCAATGTCAAGTTTCTTGGTGTTTCTATGTTTGTTCAGTGTGAGCCAAGGCTATGTCCGTGTTGAACCCTTCAAGGACGTACATTGACCTATAATGGTTTATTTTTTTAAATTGTCATTAGAATGGAGAGTTGTCTCATTGGCACTCACACCACATCTTCCTATATATTTTAAGTGAAAGAAAAAGTAAATGCAAAAAACAAAGCAATTTAATACCAATAATTTTATTTTAAACAAACATTGTAAGTTTATTTAAGATAATACAAAAGCTCTGGTATAACAAAATAATAAAGATTCATATAGCCTTTCAAAATTAAGAATCTTTTGAAACTTTCAGACTCATACAAGTTATCAATTTATATGCAAAGATATTACTTGAACAAACTTTGATTTTGAAATTTGAAATTAATTGGAAAAGTGTTTAAATAAGAAATTGGCTAAGATATTGATTTTTTTAACCGGTTAAGAAATCCTTTTCTCTGATAAATTAATCATAATTAAGCAATAAACTTGTATTCTAATAATCTTAAACACTTGTGTCCTTGGTATTATTATAAAGTGCACTATAAAGTGCAAAATATTACCACTCAACAATTAAAGTAAGGTTCAATTATATATTAACACTTATTTTATCAATACTTTAACCTTAAAGATTAGGTATGTTTTAGCATTTTATAATTTTTATCTTTACTAGAACACACCCGTGATATCACGGATCCGTGACTGAATTAAAGTATACAACTATGCGCAAGCCTTATTTTAGTATTAGTATTGCCATCTGATAAAGTCATGTCGATTATAAGATACACAGTTTTTCTCTGCTTTCAAGTCTTTCTGTTTGAACCCGTTGAACTGGAACTTATCAGTTATTGATAATATTAATTATTTTGAAAACAAAAGGTCCTGGAATGGAGTATTTTTTAATCAACAGCATTGTCCTATATAAGTTATAAATAAAGTTGAATTCTTTGCTTTGCTGTTTTACGTCATGCCCACTAACAAATTGAAAACTGTACCTATACGCCTTATTTTTAGTCCAGATTTTTAGTATTCGTATTGTTATCTTAGAAAGTCTTACTGATTAAAATACTACAATAGGTAACAATTTGACAATTTAGTAGTGTCAACCCTGTGGTTATGACCCGTGTATATAGCATATTAGTCCTGAATACAACGTTTGGTGGTGCGCCTGTCAGATGCGGAACGTACAGATAAGGTAATAGGTAACAGGTGAATATATTATTGGTGTCGGTAGCGGACTCGACCCGGAACTTCTTAATTATTGGCAATATTAATTACGTGGAAAACAAAAGGGCCTGGAGTGGTGTAATTTTTAATCTACACCTTTGTACTTTATTAGTTATATATAAAGTTGAATTCTGTGATTCGTCGTTTTTACGTGATGACGGCTGACAAATTGCACCTCGTAATTTTAGTATTATAGATATATTTCTAGGATTAAGTGCTTGTGCATAATAAAACGGACTTATCTTTCTTGAAATCCAACTCCAACCTCATCGTTGGTGAGCTGGGGACTAACACTAACGGAATGAGAACTTATACTTGTTAATAATTGAACAAATTATAATTAAATAAGTATTATCATCTTTTTTTTTACCTGGGTTGACCTGTCAAAAAAATGCGCGCAATTGTAATCAAAAGCTGCGCGCAAATGTAATGGTACTGCGCGCAAACGTAATGCATCGATCTGCATCTGTCATCACTCGGTATCTGAAAATAGACATTTGATATCTTATCGCTGACCCTATTAAGTCTACCGAAATTGCATGCATGATTAATTTTAAGATTTATGATTAAAGCGGCACTTTTAGGGTGCAATTGTTTCTAACTAAAGTTTTGCAAACGTTTTGAGGCGTTTGTTGTTATTTTCTAACTGCTACAGAAGTAGAAACAGCGTTTAATAATTCTTTTCTGGCCCTATTTGAACTTTCAATAATTCATGCTCATGTTGTTGAAAAACATACTTTTATAAACGTAGAAAAAATTAATCTTAAACAGGTTGAAGTTAGAAACAAAATAATGTTTGCATGTAATGTATTAACAAACGAAAAACGAAAATTTGCATAGTCAAGTGTATTTTTTTTAAATATATTTTAGTTGTAGGTTTCCGTTTTATTTTATTTTTTCATATTCAATATCTATTTAATTACATTTTTAATAACCAAAATTTTTTAATTAAAGTTGCAATAAATAATCACAAAAAAATAACTGTAATTTAATCATATGCAAGAAAGACTTCCCTTTAATTTCAGTATAAAAAAATAAATAGCTTGCTTTTTACATCATGTACATCTTCCCTAAACTTAAAATCTAAAATAAAATGCTACTAATACTTTTTTAAAGATTGTATTTTTAATTATTCTCGTTCAGAATAAAAATCGCATTGTTTAAATGAAATCTTATCTATACACAGCTGGTTTCAACGTTTGACTCTAATTAAAATACACGCATGTAGGTTAATATTAGCAGCTTGTAATCGTGTGCAAGGCAATATTATATCATAATAAATTTCAGATCATACGTAAAATATCTCTATAGCAACTTAAGGATGTACTTAGGTGAGGTTTTGGAATTTGTGTCAAATGTTCGGACTCCTTGGTGTTTTTCCATACAATACAATGTAAAATATTTTGCCCCATAACACCCATTTATTTTTTCATATAAGACTTAATAGCTCATGAAAGGTCATTTACCAAAATTTTAGAAGATTCTTAATTTTCTTTCTTTTGTTTTGAGACCTGATAATACCAATGCAAATATAAGGTAAAAGTCAGAGTCAGCCTTTTCCCGCCATTTTCTAAATCTAAAATATCTCGAAAAGGAGGTCCATGACCTATCAATATTTTTAGCTTATTCTTATCCTTTATTGATGCTCTACCAGCTTATAGTATCAATTTTAACTTCTTAATTTATTAATTTTCACCTAACCTCACCTAAGTACATCCTTAAGATGCTAATGCTTATTCAACAGATTAGTTAGCTATTGCGCATGTATTTGAAAGGTGGTCATAGAAGCTATTGCGCATGTATTTGAAAGGTGGTTATAGAAAGAACAGAAGTGTTCCGAATAACATCTGGTGTTCCGAAAAACTACAGATATCGTCCAATATATACTGCGTAAACCCTCAGGGCTTTACGCAATAAGTTGATATATTAAAGAATATTTTCCAATAAAAAGATAAAACAAAAAAAGTGACAAGCCTTTGTGTCTATGAATATATCAAGGCACATTTCTGATTTTACAATCTTTAACTTGCATCATGCATGCTTTGGTACCTGGCGGATAAAAGTATTCGTCCCATTGGCTATCATACAACATCTTTTTTTACATACAACTCCTCCGTTCACGATGTTGTAATACCTATGCAGGTTGAACGTCAATTTAGAGGTTTATCTATTGAAGTTTTAGTTCTTTGGGTACCAAACGTGACCTTTCGAATTTAATTACTATAATTTTTAATTAGTTAATTATGCAAGTTGCAAATCTGGCAGAATCTATCGATGCAAATGCCTATATATATTCGATTGTATCTATACTTATAATCAATGCACATAAGTTATGGACTAGTACTGCACCCGTGTTAACTAGCATTGGGGGTCGCATGTCATTGTCCATATACATTTGTACTAGCAATAGTGTTTTTTTATTGTATTTTTTGTGTGTGTGTGTGTTTTTTGTTATTTTGTTTTTTTCTTTGAGGGGGGGGGGCTGTAAAACTTGTTAAGTTTGGTGAACCTATGGTCTAGTTTGTTAGGACAACAGTTGTGCGCTCGAAAAAAAAATGCAGTTGCTATTTTCATCAACTAAGATAAATATTGGGATGCCCCTGACCACTTTTACAATTTTTCAGTAAAAAAGGAATGTTGACACACATCATATGCTATGAGAATTCAAAGACGATTCAAGTAGATCAAATAAAAATTAACCGAGCGTTCCGAGAAGGATAAAGAGTACTCTAAGGGTTGCAAGCGCAACATGAGTTTAAGGGCTGTCAATCCTTCTAAGATTGCTACTAGATACACTCTTAGCAAATAAGAATAATCTTTGGCACTAAGATTGTGCCAAAACTAATTTATGACAGACTGAATGCTTCGTTTTTATCAACCAAGTTTCATTAACCATTTACACAAAAAAATAAGTTTGAATGTTAACAACACAAAGACAAAAGTACAGCAATGAAAAATGCTACCCAAGACGTCAGAGTAGAGAGGAGACATGCAACAACGCCAGCAGATGAATACCATGAACGAAAAAGTAAAAAATAACCTAAGCCTATAACTTAATTGTTGTTAAATGAAAGTCATAAAATGAACTATCCAAATATAAATCTTGTTTATTGTAAATAATGATAATCAAACTTAATATGAACGTAACTTTTATTGTAAATCGTGTCTTTTTTGTCATGTAATTTAAATTAATGAGAGAAAATAATATATTCCAAATCTATTTGTTCCTATGAATTACGGCGCTTCTTTCTTTTAAGAGTCATAGGATAAAAGAGGGTCTAGAAAAGGAGGGAGGTGGGTGTTCTTTAATTCTTAATATTATTTACGCCATACATGTTTTCTTTATTCTATACAAATTTTGCACGTTATTCTCTATTCTTTATATTCTAGAAGCCCACTATTCATTATTCTTAAATTGTTAGCCTATCTTTTTCTTTTCTATTTATTTTTTCATTTTCAATGCAGTTTCGTGTTCCCCTGCAAGTGGTCAATTTTTCTTTGTATTCCACAGCTGTGTACTAATATCAAGATAACACGATACTGAATGGCATATCTCCCGATTTCTAATTTTTTTTACACACACTTTTACTGCTTTGCATCGAGTTACATCGGAATGAAACAGATATTTTGTCTAGTGTTGTAGACTATATGTATATTAAGCAATCTATGGAATTACGAAAATAAGCTCCACATTGGTCAATTATATACTTAAAATATAGAATAGAATAGGATAGAATAGAATAGAATATTTTTATTAACCAAATAAGGGCCCCAGGAGGGCAGATAGCATACAGGCAATATTATTATAAACAATAACATATGCAATACACAGACAATACAAGATATATAACAAGTGTTAACAAAATAATTAAATAAAAGTAGCAATGTATTATTATTCAATGAATACTTTGTTGACATCAGTGACTCAAGTGCACCCGGTAAGTGTATTTTCACTTTGAAAAGACCAACAAGAGGCATTAGTAGTTTGTGGGGAGAAAATATAAAAACAAAAAACAAAAAAAAAAAAAACAATTTAAGCACTCGCACATTTGACCATGAGGTATACTGGTATACAAATAACAAGTATTATTTAATAAAGGATATTTAGTATAACTTATCTGCAGAAAGCACCAAGAGTCGGTGCTTAAAGGGAAGTCCCTACTTGTACTTAATGCAGATGAGTCAAACTCCTAAATTATTTAAAAAATATTTTAAAAACATATATTTAGGATTATAGATTCTGGGTCCAACCAGCAAGGATCATCAAGGAACGGTGCCAGAGAATTTGAAATTCTTCTTATGATCTGTACAGGCTTAACAGGGTATCCAAATTCATATTAAAGAGTTATATTGAAATTAGTTATTGTAGATTATGTTGTCCTTCGATCCTTAGTATCTTCTATATATTTATAAAATGCAAATAGTACATTGGGATCCTCATTATTCATTATCCAAATTAAGTTGTTATTAATATTTAAATTTTGAAATTTTGGACATGATTTTAATATATTTTGCATCAATTCCTCTCTTTTTAATAAATGCGTGTCACATTTAAAAAAAAATGAACTTCACCCTCAACCTCACCTGAGGTGCACCTGAGACAAATTCGGTTTTGTCGAAGAGTACCCTGGTATCTACCAGATTCAATTTGCAATTTGTGAGCAGATATTCTTAATCTAGTTATACATTTCCTTTGCTCAAAATGTCGCATTATTGACAAATAATTTTCAAAACCGACGTTGCACTTGAATGTTAAATAAGTTCGTAGTTTACCATCTTTATGTATATCTAGTTGTTTTTTCCACAATGCAGTATAGTATCCCTTAACAATCTGACCACAGTGTAGTTTAAATGTTGAATATTTTTCCGGAAGATGCTTTTCTATGCCTGACATTTTTTCCCTTAAAATATTAATTGATCCATACCAAGAGTTTTTTTTATATTTTTCAATAGATGGCTTTGTTCTTTTATACGGAGAAAGACTAAAAACTAACTTAATATCCAGGATTGTATACTGAATCCATGCATCTAAGATGCATGTTTTTTGTATTAGTTGTTATTAGCTTTCAACTAATTGTCAGTAACTGCGAATAGTCTAAGATCTGTACTTAAAGTCTTTTGTTTGTTCGGATGTATAAGTACCCTTCCATGTCCACTCTGTTTTTCTGAGATGTATTCAATTTGTATTCATCTGATGAGATAAGTGAACACAACAGGGATCCAGTTTATGCCCAAGGTTAGGGGAGGATTGGCTCCTTTAAACGAGTTTTAACCTCACCACATTGTGTATGTTTCTGTCCCGAGTCAAGTAGCCTGTAATTCAGTTTGTTGTTATGTAACATATTTTTTTTTCGTTCATTATTTTGGACATAATTTAGTTCGCAAGTTTTCTCGTTTGAATTGTTTTACATAAATATTATGTCATTTCGAGGCCTTTTATAGCTGACTTTATGCGATACGGGCTTTGCTCATTGATGAAGGCAGTTCAGTGACCTATTGATGTAAATTTCATTGTCATTTGGTCTCTTGTGGAGAGTTTGCGATCAAACCACATCCCCTTATTCATATATATATATATAGAAACACGTATGTCATCGTCCTTGTTTTTTTTTTATATACATTGCTTCAAAGTTGACCGATACGCTTAGAATTTGGCAGAAAACGTGTGACGTTACGGAATAACGTAATTTGGTAAACATTGATATTGAGGTACAATTTGAATTGATTGATAGATGGTTGCTCAAAGTCCGCAGGCAAATATTTCATGCATTTACAGGACGATACAGTGCAATTTGAATTGTTGTGTCTGACAAACACATTTTGTGCAGCAGTCAAGAAAGGTTAAACATTCTGTTAGTTGTGATAATTAAAAAGAAAATCAACATCCTGATACAATACAAAATACAGGATACTCTGTATGATGTAAACGTGTGGGTTGTGTGCGTAGTTAGTCGGATCCAGCCATTTAAAAAAAAGGGGGGGGGGGTCCCAACCCAGAGTAAAAGGGGGGTCCAACTATATGCCCCCATTCAAATGCATTGATCGGCAAAAAAAAAAGGTGGGTTCCAACCCCCCCCCCCCTCCTTGGATCCGCCACTGATCAGTGCCGACACACTTCTGATGTCATTGAGTAAAAACAAAAAAGAGACTCAAAGACAAACACCAGTTTTAAAACAAGTATACGACATATACATGAGGATGACAGTAAACCAAATGTATTTTACATTTATTTATGACTTGCTATTTTTTTTACCGGATTTCCAGTCCCGTTATTGATTTATTGTTGTACTGCTGACGAGCGGGCGGGCTGATCCAATCGTTTCCGTTCGATAATCTACGAACCTTTCATCCAAAGGTTTTCAAATTTTAATATGTTGTTACTCATGACAAAATGGAGGTAGATTCCGATATTGGCGATTAACATTTACATCATTCAGCAACAACATTATATAAGTTTGAAATAATTAAATGTCAATCTTGATACGAAAATGTTTTTAAAATTTGGAGCCTTCGATTGGAACAAATACATGTACTGCATGGGAATATCTCTTGAGATCATTATATCTTTAAATAGGATAAAGTCAAGATTGGAAAACAAAAAGGACAAAGATTTTCTATATCTATTCTGAATTGAATAAATATTTTCATATATAACTGTACAATCAGATTAATATAATAGAAGGAAGTTTATGGAAATTGATGTATTTTTTTCCATTAATGTTGGTCATGTTTATTCTTGTTGAAACACGAAATACAGAGATTATATTCAATTTAAAGGTTACATTATTTGCTTTGCATCGAATTTATTAAATCTGCTATATATGAGAAGCGGAGAAACGAGAATGCTTGTTTTTATATACAAAAGATAATTGTTTTAAAATACTTTTTCTGTATATAATTTCAACATATTTCTATATAATAAGCTTGTAAACGTGTACATTCTACTTTTAAATATGAAATGGTGTTTATCCTTAACAGAATTCAGATACAAATTATGCTACTGTTCTAATTTCTTCTTTAATTTTTTAGCACGTAAACTTTTAAATTATTTGCCTTTTTCAAAGTATTAACACATTTTCATGAATACAAACTGCATGTTTAATTATAAAAATAATCCCGATGTCTTTATCAACCATATTCGTGGCTTGCGTATAATTGGCATGATTTGTACATGTTTATATTATTAATCTCTTCAGAACGTCTGGATTTGATTATACCCAATTAGCGTTATTAGATCAATTTTGGTAATTAACACATACGGTTTTCCTTTTAAGGAACCCTGTAGTGCTAAAAGATGAACCATTTCACAGTCGGGGAAATCCATTCATTTACATACAAGTGACACATTTACCACCTATTGAGGGATACTTGATTAATGCTCTTACTTTCTTTATTGTATTATTATGCATTTTCAATTGTTATCATAATCATTCTGATAAAATACATGTACATGTATGTGCATACTCGTGTATTTTCAAATTATACGATCATGCAAAACATTGAAAACACACGCCTTGGCTTAAGTTATATTGAAGAAAAAAAAAATTCAATTATTCTCTTGATTAAAATGAGAAAAGATCACAAATAAGCAGAAACTAAACTAACTTTTTCCACACCAATATTGGTACTTTACCTTGGGTTGAGAAAACGTACCGCTTTTATCGATTTGATCATTATTTGTTCTGGTTTAGAGTTTATTCTAATAATTATAATGTCATTGAATTACGTCGTCTTTTTTTCATATTTGAAGTACAAAAAGTAATAAAGTAATGCTGCTTACAATTTAGTACAGTGTTATTATATTAGTGCATTTCTCCCTACACCTGAGATTCGTGTAGCATTTGCAGCTGGACGTTTACACAAATCAATCCATCAACCCATTCATTATGTGTCTTTAAGCTATAAAAAAGTATCAATTTACTATTACAATTCGTCGTATAAGTTAAAGTTTCCGTTCTGATACAAACAAGCATATCGAATTGTAAACCCTGCTGTAAGGAAAGATAAATACATTTTACAGCATTTGTGTTTTTTTATACCAGCAAGATCTTAAAAAATCCTCACTCAAGTTTTAAATAGTTTCCTTGGTTCTGGATAAAAGCTTTGAAGATTTTTTTAAGCATTCAAATAGAAAAAAATATCATCGGTCCGACATTTAAAAAGCAACCTGCCATTTTTAATATCATAACTTCAAAAAGTTCTGGTTTGGATTCGGGAAGAAAAATATCTACTTAATCAATTCAAATATTTTCACGGTCTCTGAAACCATCAATACGTAAAATTTCTTATAATATATAAGACACTTTCTAATTTTTTGGGAGTTGATAAAATACATTTCTTTACATATATGAACGATATCAACAAACGTTTGCAAATATTACACAAACATTTGACAGCATTTACATTGGTTGTAAATGTTTTATAAACCGTGGTCTCTCAAAACTTTGCATACGTCTGTAAAGATGTGTTGCAAATATCAATATTTATCAAAATAACTACAATACTGGAAAGTATTAGTAAATAAAATACATTTCTTTACATACGTGAACGATATCGACAAACGTTTACAAATATTACACAAACATTTGACAGCATTTACATTGGTTGTAAATGTTTTATAAACCGCGGTCTCTCAAAACTTTAAATTCGTCTGTAAAGATATGATGCAAATATCAATATTTAACGAAATAACTTTAATACTGGAAAGTATTAGTAAATAAAATACATTCTTTACATACATGAACGATATCGACAAACGTTTGCAAATATTACACAAACATTTGACAGCATTTACATTCACTTTGGTTGTAAATGTTTTATAAACCGCTGTCTCTTAAAACTTTGCGTACGTCTGTAAAGATATGTTGCAAATATTAATATTTATCAAAATAACTATAATACTGTAAAGTATTAGTAAATAAAATACATTTCTTTACATACGTGAACGACATCGACAAACTTTTGCAAATATTACACAAACATTTGACAGCATTTACATTGGTTGTAAATGTTTTATAAACCGCGGTCTCTCAAAACTTTGCATACGTCTGTAAAGATATGTTGCAAATATCAATATTTATCAAAATAACTATAATACTGGAAAATATTAGTAAATAAAATACATTTCTTTACATACATGAACGATATCGACAAACGTTTGCAAATATTACACAAACATTTGACAGCATTTACATTGGTTGTAAATGTTTTATAAACCGCGGTCGCTCAAAACTTTGCGTACGTCTGTAAAGATATGTTGCAAATATCAATATTTATCAAAATAACTATAATACTGGAAAGTATTAGTAAATAAAATACATTTCTTTACATACATGAACGATATCGACAAACGTTTGCAAATATAACACAAACATTTGTCAGCATTTACATTGGTCGTAAATGCTTTATAAACCGCGGTCTCTCAAAACTGCCCACACCTCTGTAAATCAGTTATGCAAATTTTAAACTTTGCATATATCTCCTATCTTGGAAAGTGCAAGCAAATCTATGGCATTTCTTTACATATCTTTGGAGAATGACTAAAGCTATGGAAATAAAATAATTATCTTTAGCAAATCTTTGACGACCTCCTAAAGAATGTCAAAGGAATAATTCATTTACATATACATTAGCAGGTCCGCAAATATATCTTGCAGAAAAGTAGTTACATTTGTCAAACATTTACATGACTGTCCAAATTATTGTAAATCTGCCTTTTCGTGTAGTGAAACCCAATGATTTGACAATAACCAACAACAACCACTAGAGTACACTCTCTCCTGCCTTTGAAAAGAAAACCCTATGTGGTAGATGAGACAGATTTATGAGCGCTCAATACATGCAAGTGTAAAGAAGTAGTCCGAAGGGTAACATAATAACAAATTAAAGTAATAAAAAATGCAAGGAATCAAATTGTGAATACCAGACGCTTGAATCGTCTACAAAACACTCATTGGTGCTACAAGAATAAAACAAAAGTTAAAAAGGTCAAAATACAGTTATAATTAGCAGATCTAGAGTATTGATGGCCCGTAATTCAGACATCTTATTTATACAAATATGGCCAATTTAAGTATTTTCCAAGCGTTTCCGATAGAATTTTGAATTTGTCCTTGACCATTATTAAATGATTTACATTTCTCTGCTTTTTTTGTCATGGTTTTCCACTCGTATGTGCACTGCGTGTTTGTCATAGTTTTAACGAGGGTATCGAAGTTATGGTACAACATTCTGTACGATATCAACGAAATAGTGTACGAATACATAAAACTTCAATATCAGTAGTTTATTGAAGTGTTGATAAAATGATGTTTGCGTTTTACAAGAAACTTCACGTATGCGTCTTATAATTGAAATTTAGGTATCTAAATAGTATATCAAACATATTGACCTTTTTTTTAATATGCAGTTTATTTGGATTTGAAGAAGTTTTATCATTCGATTTGTCTATAACATCCTTCAACCTATTCTCTTGTCAACATAGCATCAGGAAGAACAATGAGGGCTATGAATATATTGGTAATATTTTTTCATATGTCATGCGAATGTGATTGAACATTTTATGAATTCGTATGAAAATACCGGTGAATAAAATTTCGCTTAAAACATTCTTTTGATCTTGTCAATCATAAACATAGTTAATTGGACGCCTTGTCTATTTTCAAAGTAACAGTATTCAATTATAGGTTTCATAACGAGTGAGAATTAGATATCGATTGATATCAACTCGAGTTATTTAATTTCAATAATAATAAACGAGCCTATGGCGAGTTTATTATTATTGAAATTAAATAACGAGAGTTGATATCAAGCGATATCTAATTCTCACAAGTTGTTAAACCTATTTCTCTTATGGCAAAAAGTTGTATGTGCGTGGCCTATTTGTTGCGAGTTGTGTTGCTACGGCCGTTTTTCTTTGCAACGCGTACTGATCTTTCTCTTATGGTTGGGGCCTGTTATCTAATTTGTAACAAGTGTATTGACACGTTACTTCTACAATAATTAACAAATAACTCACTTGTTGCGCCTTAAAATCTTTTTATCAAATTGTATTACATTCTGAAGCGGCACAGAAGCCAGAAAACGCCCGGTGTTTATGTATGACACCGGAAGCATACCTATGACGTCACGTAGTGTAGGGACCCAACTTGAGAAGATAACATCTTTTCGCTGAATTTTCTTTAATGAAGATTTTACACTGAAATTGTGATTGAAATTTTATTATGAACTTGTTTTGCATTAGAATAGAGATAACTGTATTGTATTTGAAGCTTTGCGGACGTCCATCGGTAGTTTTACTGTCGCATACAGAGGGAAATTGAAATTGGAAGTTGTGCCAGTTATAATGCCCTTTGCTCCGTTACATAATCGTACACGGGTTCCTTTCTTTATTTCTTCGTCCATGATGAGATTTATATTAGATAATGCAGACTAAAATCGCGAAAACCGGAAGTAAACAATCAGTTGTCAAGAAAAATAGTCCCGGCATGACCTTTTCCAGTGAATAATGACCTGATCAACGGCCAATGAAAATATTGGAAATTTACGAGATAAGCCAATCATATTAACGTAATTTTGATATCACTTTTTCATATCACACTCCGTACGGTGTGATACGAAAAATATCTATTCACGTGGGAGTTAGATAACAGGCCCCAACCATAAGAGAATAAAGACTACTGGATGTCTCATAATTGTATTTTTATCTGTTGATTATTTTCAGAAATGCTTCCTACAGAAGAAACAAAATTCGTTCTCTCATCGGTATCATTGGTCATCTGGATGTGCTTCTGAAGTTGTGGTATAGCCTTAATTTTCAAAAATCTGACAAATCTATATGTTATGAACTTCTAATTAATTGAATGATACCTTTAACTACAGTTAACATTTAAAAAAAATACGTATTATAAATACGTTACAAAGTATTGAGAAAAAAAGAAAAAAACGGAAGCTTGGTGAAAGCATCTCTGTAAATGTCATTGAGCGATTACAACATACGTGTTAAGGGGGGAATTTCAATGATTTAATTTTTAAGATTTTCTTGCAAGGACCCATTTCTCATTTTTGTTTTCATTAGGGTTAAGTTCCTCAAGATGAATCATTATACTCCATTCTTTAAGAACGAAGGAGAATAGTGAGATGCGCTGGCCCGACTGTTAGTGTTAAGCTCTGTTTTCAAATGGAAATTTCATTACCGATTGACCTCATCTTCCAACACTATATAAACAACAATAGAACTGTGATGGTTATGATTACTTAACATACAGGCTTCATTGTCATTAATAAAAGAAAGCCTTTTCTTGGTTTGTGATGGAATTTATTTTACTATTATCGACCATTCGTATTTGTTTTGATAAAGGGGTATTCTAGTTATTAATTAACACATAAGCTGTTAGTCAGAATATTTATCATGTTAATCTACTACATTTTAGAGGTCTAATATCATGAGGTATTTAGTAACCGCATGCATCTGTATATAAATTCAAATTTAAATGTGTCAAATAGGCAATCTATCAACATATCATATAGTACATGATATATTGCATGATAGTTGAGCAGAGTGTTACTAATACGATCTGATTAATTGCTAAATAATTGTCGTAATAAATCTATTCTTGAATACTTTGGTAGTGTCAATTTCTACAACAATTTCAAACTGATGATAGACTTTGCAACTACTGCTGTGATGGAGATCTTTGTAATAGCGAATGTAAATATCATAGTGTTGTATTAACTACCACGGACTACAACAATTCATCATTGAAAACCTCGACACAAGGCAAGTGTTTTAAGGATGTTAAATTAGACTTTTATTCGAAACTGAATTTTTGAGATTATATGACTGTAAAAATAATTAGTGAAGAAAAAACCATATGACGGTGCACTTTTTTTTTTGCTATGGCCCTTTGAATATATCAAATGTTGATGATTTTTTTATAATTTCTACCGTTGTTTGGGGCTACACAGATTCACAATTAAACTTTTGTTCATAATTTCAATAAAGATGAAGTGGACCAATCTGAAGAAATTTAACTTAACAAAAATTATAGGTAGGTGTTAATATAAGAAAATTTTATCATGTATTGATCCTTTTTGTGTCAAGTTTACCATGCTGTAAAATTTGTAAATTTGTGATTTTTCCCAGCTTTAACAATAAAATGCATATTGCTTCAATTTTGTATATCAATGATGGAAAAAAATACATATCTAAGATTTGAAAAGACAAAAATGATATGGGATGTACATGATTTTTGAAAACTAAATGTTTGTACCCCTTTTTTTCTCAAAATTTTGGCTAAAACGACTGACTTGATTGGTCGCAAAATTTGAAAACTGGATAACTATTCATTGTAGATACTCATTTTTTCACACAGTTATATTTGATTATTATAACTTTGAAATTCATTGATATTTTCTACTTGTATCACATTTTTTTAAAAATAATTCAAGAACGAGATTTCAACGAGACAAAAACGTCAGAAGAATACATCCTTAATATAAAAATAAAATGCTCTCCTTTATACGATATGAAAGCATAAGTGTATTAACATTTCATTCACTACGGTAAGAATTGTGTATATTTGGATATTATAGTAATTGACTGTATTAGACTTCTGACTGTTAGTAAAAATTGGTACCGTTAATGTTATTACTACCATTGGGTCGATGCCTCTGCTGGTGGACTGTTAGTCCCCGAGGGTATCACCAGGCCAGTAGCCAGTACTCCGGTACTGGCATGAAAATACGGATTTTTTTTGTTATTAAATTTGCTGTTACAAAATATTATTTTTTTTATAAATTAAGGAATGTATCTCCCTCATGCATCACGGATTTGGCTATACTTTTTGGAACTTTTAGATTATAGCTCTTTATCTTTTATATAAGCTTTGGATTTTACATATTTTGGCCACGAGCATCACTGAAGAGACATACATTGTCGAAATGCGCATCTGGTGCAGAAAAATTGGTACCGTTAATGTTATTAGTAGAATCTTGGTATATATGATAATTTTATTTCATATTGTTTGTGCCAAACCATGCAGTGAAGAACGGGGAGCACTAACAAATACACACACCTTTTCATTTATATTAAATATACAGTGCATGGTTAATTTGTCAAAGCAAAATTCTTTCTATGAATTTCATGCTAATTGTAGTATATACACTTTCGGTATCTTCAAATATTTGTCCTAAACAAAAATTGGTATCGCATTTAAATATCGTCATGGCTCATTTAATATCTAGAAAACATTTTAGGAGATAAATATGAAGGTCAATTCTTGAGTTGAAAGACAAAATATCTATCGATTCACTTCAAACCAAATGATTTTTTATATAACTCAGTACAAATAAGTTTGATTCTGAGTTTGGCAATACCCTTCCATGAATCCCCCCTTCCAAGATAAGTCAACAAACAAAAACATAACACAAATACGTAAGGGTGTAAATATAGATCACGGTGGTAATATTGGAAATGCACATCGAAGCATAACTTCCGCTCCCAAAATGTAACAAGACAAGTGGTCTATAAAAGCTGATTAAGTCTTGAGGTCCTTAGTTTTCCCTGTCAAATCGAAATATTTTTAAAAAAAATATATTTGCCATTGTTTGAATTAAAAAGAAATGCCTTTTTTTAATTAAGACTGTGTATAAATATATTGATGTGAAACTATTCATATTTAGCGATTCAGACGTGCGTCACATACTAAGCAAAATTTTGAAAATTGAATGTTCCAAAACACCTTGATTGGTTTCAAAAACAAATATTATTATTTTTTTGAACATTTATTTCATACAAATTCGCAAAATGATAATTCAAAATGAAAAAAAAAATGAAAATGTAAAGCATTTTTAAACTGATAAGTGTGCATTAAATCTGACGCATACTTGTTATATATTTTCACATTATGGATTAATTATGATATATAGCGCCGTTTTAGTTCGGCCGATCGGTGAAAAAACTGTCCAAATAATGGGGAAAGCACCAAATTTGGCATGATGGTACCTTTTTGTGTACTTTGCAATATCAGTTATGAACCAAACCTAAACATTTAATATCGCGGCTTATTTCAAGAAAGTCGCCATACGTTCTAAAATACTTTCCAGTATTGCACAAACCACAGTGGATGTCATGCTGGGAGCATAAAATTCAACATGATTAAATGATTTGGTGTACTGAGCTAGATTTTCTTCTGATCTATCTTTTAAATGGCGGCTGTTTTCAAATTTGCTGCCTTGAAAAATAAGCAAATATCAATAATGAGAATTGATCTGAATTTTATCATTTTATTTAAGTATAGTGTCATTTAGTCTCTGTTCCAGTTCTGTCCTTTTGATTTTGCCTGACTTATAATTTCATATACAAAGTAGTAGCTTTCTTAAAAAGCTGCAGTAGTAGTTTTTATTAAAAGCTGCAATATGTTTTGACTTGGATCACACATAAAAGCTGTGATTGGAGATTTTTATGCCGTAGGAATTATTCAATGCCTATCTTATTTCTTGGGTTGCTATATTTTGCAAATTGAAATATTAAATTGTGATTTGAAAAATGTATAAACGTTGAGGACAACAAGGACAGAAACATTGCAATGGCAGAAACTGAATCACTTGGGGATATGGAGAAACCCACAGCTGAAGATACTTTAACAGAGAACAACTCAAAAATTACTATTCAACAATTGTACCAAGAATTGTTTAGCAGATAGGAAATATAATGCTCAAAGAACAGCTTACATTGACTGCATTATAACAGAGCGAAGCGCGAATTGACAAAATAAGTGTTGGTCTCATAACGATGTAAGCTGAACAGAAAGAGGCAATGCATATTAATAATGAACAGATGAGAACAATATTTCAGCAACGTCAGCAGTCTAAAGACAGGATAAACAATAAGGCTAATGGTAAGCACTTGGCGGAATTGACGGTCAGACCAATGCGAAATTAAATGTTGTGTTGAGACGGATGGACAAGCTGACAACACCTGAGGAAGGAGACACAGTCAATTTAAAAGTGCATTTGGACAACAGGGTACTTTCCAACAAATGGCATCTGTTGTAAGTGAATAAGGGACCAAGGATAATAAAGAAGTTAAAATTCCTCCAATGGACACATCATCTAAGCCAATATTTGACCTTAGCAAGTACATGCACGTCCTCCACCGATATAGTCATCAGACGAACTATTGGAAAAAGCCTAGAAGTACGAGGTATTATATAAGACCAGAATATGATTGTGGACACTGGTTACTGAAAAGATTATAAAGAACACCTCTCTCGACATTAATATATACATACCATGTGTGCAAAGCGCCGTTAACAGACGATGGTATACTTCGGCTAGATATTTTAGAGACACTATGCACAGTGATAAATCTGAGTACTCCCACATTAACCATCAACAACAAAGTGATAAATGTGGCATTTAATAACAGTGCAGGTGAAATTTCAACTCAGCAAGTTTGCACAAAACGAACCATCCCAGTTCTGTCAAACTCTGAAATGACTGTTGCCATTTAAAGTGAAGTGTTATATGAATGAAGGTAACTATTGATGAAGATGTAAATGTATATCAAGCTTTAGTACAAAATGGCAATATATCTAGGAGATCGCAACATGCCGTTTAGAACTATTTATTTATTTTTTTAATGTTTTTGTTATTTGATATGTTATTTTATGCATACTTCTACTACGAACAAATGGTTATGACTTCATTGATTTATTTTACAGAACCAGCCTCGCTTCAGATAACTATTGAAACAACTACAACTGTAAATGAACTTCTTCCCTGTGAAAACCGTATTTCAAATGGTATGTTTTTGGTTTTTTAGGAGCAAAACCTGTTCACCAATATTTCTTTTAGAGATCTGTATCTACTACTTTATACATGTTATACATTCTGAGGGTCAACAAAACTAAGTGATGAGAACTTGAGCAAATAAAAATGTACATTGTACTGAAGTTCATATCTGATAACTATATTTAAAAGTAAAAACACCAAGGTCGATGCGAATCAACATCCAGTAAACATAGAAATATTGAGAATAGAACATACACAATCGGTTAAAAAACTGATCAGGTTACTTAGTACTGTTTTTGGTATCTAAAGAACTTAAAAAACAATTGTATGGCGTTGTATTTAAGCTTATTATTAGTCAGGTTGCTGTAACTGCTTTAGACATATTCTTTTATTTTCACATTATGAATTGACATCTTTGTTTTATTGTGGTTTTTTTTTTTTTTTTTTTTTTTTTTTTTTGCAGATAGTGGTGAGTATTGGTTAGTTATAAAACCTAGCAAAAATATCCCATCACTTACCGTCATTAATAGTTGGTGGTTGCCGCATTTTATATAAACAGACTGCATATTACAATAAAGTGTTTTCGTACAATAGAGTTATCCTTTCGTTAAACATATCAATTTTCCGTACAAAAAAGGATCTTTTTTAGAACTTACAAGAGAAGGATACACATGACAAACATTCTGATCATAACTGAATGAAAACCGAATTTTTCTCTCATAAAAGATAACAATATAGATCAAAAACAAATATATACGAAAGATTTATATATAACATAAAAATATCAGACTAGAAGAGTTAATACGCACACATCACATGATAAGTCGTTCTGTTATATAAACCATATTAAGGGCATACGATATAGTTACAGGGGAGGTAATGACGTTGCTAACGTAAAATATTATTTTCGCAACGTCAAACTGTGACATATCGGGAAAAGCACATGAAGCTATATTTTTTATTACATATTTGATTAAATCAGGCAAAAAATAGCCTATATGGAAATTTCCATTAAACTGTAAATACGGGATAAAAACTTTATCGTACGCCCTTAAATCGACAATACAGTACATTGTAGATATTTTTTGAGTGGCATATTGTTGAGTAATATACGAAAGAACGTAAAAGTGCACAAAGCTTGAAGAGGAATAATACAATTACCTAAATTCCAACAAAGTTCTGACAAAAAAGTTTACATTATAAGCATTAGTATTGAAGTTAATGTCCGCTACCTTCTGGTTGTAAACAGACGATTCCATTCAATATTAGTTAATGCAAAGATATATTCAACTAGTAAAGTAAAGGGTTAAGGTGACCCATCTGCTAGTGGTATTTTAGTCCAGTAGGTATCAGATGCTCAGTTGTTTGTTCGTACTTCGGTTCTGATATGATAAAACAACTCTTTGTAAAAGTTTCCGTTTGTAGATTTTGAAATGAAATTATAAAGAAACTAGGGTTTCAGCTCCCTCAGGGAAAGTTAGTCTATAATCCACCATGTTCTGCATAAAAAAATACTGGTTCAAAGTCAGGAATGTGGCTGTTGTTATCCATTCATTTGATATGTTTATGCTTTGATTTTATCTTCTGGTAATTTATTTTTTGAATTTTTCTCTGAGTTTGATATTTTGGTTATTTTCCTTTTGAGAAGGATTTGGCTATTGACGTAGGTTATGTTGGTCATCAAATAGCTCTTCAATTGTGTCGGTTCGTATAGGTCTTCGGCTTTTAATAATTTTCTATGAGCGTTGCTGCAAAAGGTAAAATCGGAAAAAAGCTTCGGACGTTCATAACCAACGCTTATGTTAAATAAAAGCATATAGTAGCATAATTATGTTCATCATGGTTTTTTTTTTTTGTGTTTAGTTTCAACAATAGTATATATCTAATGTAGAAGTATGTCAGTTTCGCTCGTTATAATTCAGGCTTAAATGAATCGATCTGTACAGGAATGCGGATATAATTGAAGCTGATGTTTTCTCAGAAATAATTAATAAAAATATGTGGTTTGATTATGGAATAATTCATTGAGCCATCATTTGGTAATTTACACATGGGCTGGACCGTTATATTCGAATTCAATGCTGATGCAATATATAAATTTACAATAATTTACGATTCTAATAGGACAAATACGGTCATAAAAAATTAAGCGAGGGTGGGTATGCCAAGTGTCTGACTGTTCTATTTTATCCACTGTTCGATATATTGTTTTAAAAATCTAATAAATCTGTAGCTTGCTTGAAATGTTTTTTTGAATAACCGCTAGAGAATAAATTGTTTCATTCTTTTTTAATTCTCAAATATAACATAAGCCATTTTTAATTTATATTTTTTTCTAGTAACATACCGTCAAATTCAATGTTGACATTTTGTAACCATTGAGCCGCAATGCAAAGTTAACTTGCTGAAATTAGAATAATGGACTCAAATAAACGAAATAACACCTACCTCAAAACTTTATTTCATTGCAATATCAATCGATCTTAGAGGGTAAACTTAATGGAAAACCACTAGCGATGACGTGTTCATTCGAGTGACTTCATGATTTGAAATGACATTTATGCGCAAAAATATTAAAAGGAATTTCGTAGATTTTTATATATTTTTATTTTGAACATTTTCCTCGAGCTCTAATGCAAACATTCTTTTTGTTATGCCTTAGAATAACAATCAAGATTTTGTACGGTTTTCATTTTTTTAAACAGCGCCATCGGCATATCGTAAGCACATATAATACGAAATACGTGGATGCACGTTGGAGGTATATTTTTATAGCCATTATCATGTATAGATCTGAGGCCGTGTTCCCACCAAACATCGTGTACAGTAAACATGTTTATAATTAGTTTAATGCAATGGACACTGGTTTCATATTAAATTTGTACACATCTATACACCTTGTTCATTTACCTGTTGATAAGATTTGTTCACACTAGTAAACTATATTCTAAATAGATATAGGATGATGTGGTGCGAGTGCCAATGAGACAACTCTCCATCAAAATAACACTTTAAAAAAGTTAACCATTATAGGTCAATGTACGGCCTTCAACACGGAGGCTTGGCTCACACCAAACAACACGATATAAAGGGCCCCACAATTACTAGTGTAAAAGGATAGGTTAACGTTTTTTCAAGTGGTAATTTAACGGATCTGAGATACTAGACAAACATATCATTTACCTCATACTTTTTTGTAGTAATGCATGTATGCGTTGTTTGAGTTAAGACAAGTGTCGAATATTTCTGTGTACGTCAAGTCGATTCGGGAAGACTTTTTCAAATGAATTAGGTAGCAACTAATCAATGTAAGCAATATATATAATGGCAGCTGAGGGTAAAACAAACAAAAAACAGGGTCAAAACATTTTCTTTCTCCAAAAATTGGAAACAAACTTTTTTTTCCAAAAAGAAAACCATAGCACTCCCCCCCCCCCGCTTTTAATGTTTTATATTCTACTATAATAGGCCCCCCAAAAAAAAGTCAATTGGTTGCTGCCTTATGGGTTCGGCAATGATGCTGCTTTGAGTTTCAGGGGTTAATAAAGTATGTTAATTGTTTTTAAAACAAAATAAGCATGTTAATTTTAGACAACAATTTATGTAAAGAACTTTATTAATATCAATGTTATTCAAACTTAGTTTCCTCCTTAAATATATACACTGTAAAACTTATGTCCTAAATGCATAGTTTTGTGTACACTTAACCTAAAACAAGGCCTACATTGACTATTGTGTTAAGTTTACGTATGAGTTACACTAACACAACACCGAATTTAGGTCAATGTGAACACGGCCTTAGTGTAGATATATCGCACATTTTATCAATGTGTTGTTAAGAAGCTTAGAAGTGCGTCATATTATAATTGCCAATGATATATTCCTACACCAGAGCCTATCTACATATCGTGGAGGCTAACTATGAAATGTGTATGACCAGTGTTTTATTAATCTTTAATAATATGTTTGGCATTTATTGTAGATCGGCAATGGGTTGCAAATGTGACTAATTATTCGTCACAATATGGAGGGTAAGTTGTCCTTACCAACTATCTCTTTTAACATGTTTAAGATAGTGGTTTACACGTAATACAATAACTTATTCTGTGCAAACCTGAGGAACAGAAGAGGATGTTTCATTGTTTATCCTTGTGTATATCTATTACTGAAGGTTTACTGTTGCTTATAATTGTGTACATTGTATGGCAAGTGCTATAATTTTCATCTTTATGCGCACGTTATCCTTTTATGTGCGCGTTGGTTGAACATGTTGAATATCTGATTTGTATATGGCAATATAACGGAACAATAAATAACTGTCATACAAGTGGGTGAATGAGCTTGCTATACACACAGTATTAACCCATTGTTTTCTTTGAACAATGCCTGTACCAAGCCAGCAATATGATAGTTGTTTTCCAATCGTTTCATGGTTGAAGGTTAAGGATGTCGGTATTTATGGATATCCCCTTTTAGAATTATATTTAATATCGGTGTTTTCTTATAAAACCCGTTGATTCTCGTTACTTTGTAAATTGTAAAATGACACTTAAAGTCCCTGGTACATATCGAACATACTTATGTTCAGAACTCTTTTGAATGCTTCATTGTATAGCCATTAAAAAACATCATGAGTGTATCCTGGTCATTTTCAATGTGAGCGGTTTTAATGAGACTTTTGCAATATATCTTTACTTATGATTGGTGGCGTTTGATGTTGTCATTTTTAATGGATGTCCTCTTTTGGTATTTGCCCTGGTATTCAGTAATTTTGTTTTACTGTTTACATATATAAAGTTTTTAGTATAGCAATTACAGTTTTACATGACTAGATATCTTTCACATGTTTTCATTCTTTCCATTTTAAGAATTTTTTTAACTACCCATAGCTTTTATTTTGTTTTAACTAAAATAATTCCATAGACATATATCTTGCCTATTGTGATTAACATTTGTGCGGAATTGCTATACTGTCTTTGTACTAAACTCATTAAAACAAAATTTTGCAAAATATTAAGATCACAGGCAAGTTATTCTAAGTGCCACCACTCGGTAATAGGCGGGTCTAATAATAATCATTGTAATAAATTGTTTGTAATTATACTGCTCTCTTAGGGCGTCCTTGGATGACAGTAAACATATTGTATTGTATTGTATTGTATACACTGTATACAATGTATGATCTAACAAATTCCTACTTTGTAAATACTTTAAAAATATATACGAGAATTTCTTTTGTAATATAGTAGTTGGCCAGCAACTTCTGTGATTGGACCTCCGGATGTATACCCACGTTATGGTGACTTGCATGGTGCATGGGCACCCTCAACATTTGGTTATCAAAATATAACGGTACTTTGTTTGATTTCTAGTTTAAACTTTATATAAACAGATTGGAGGTTAAGATTGAAATAAAATAGTCTAAGATTTATATGAGCAAAAAGGACGTTGAAATAATACAGAAATCCTTAAAAAAAAACCAGAAAGGTGATATAAACTAACATCTACATACGATATGTGAATATTACGGATTATGGTTATCTCGAAATCAAAACATCTTAGGTTCATGTTGGAATAAAAGACTTGAAAATCAGTTTTCATTATTGATTTGTTTTCAAATAATATATGACCTTTTTAACTCTTTTGGACTTGAGCGTCACTGATGAGTCTTCGTAGACGAAACACGCTCCTGGCGTAAATACAAGATTTAATCCTGGTATCTATGATGACTTTATTTATAAGATGTGATAACCACTCAAAAGCGTAGATTTGTGTAAATCAGGCACAAATTTGCTCCAATTGTTTTCGGTAATTATGTGTTTCCATTGTTCCTCAGAAACATTAAAACATAATTTTATATAAGTCATGCCTCCAAAGCGTTTGTTTGAGTTAACCTTTATCTTGGAAGTTCAATGTTGAATATCTTCCAAAGCGCTTGTTTGAGTTAGCCTTTATCTTGGAAGCTCAATGTTGAATATCCCTCAAAGCGCTTGTTTGAGTTAACCTTTATCTTGAACTCTCAATGTTGAATGTTGTATACGAACCGAAATGGTTACAGAGTTGTATGACCGAAAAGTACGTAAACATAATACCCAAAATCACCAAGAGTCGCCATGGTAGGGGATGAAAGCATTCAAACTGCTATGATTCGAAAATCATCGATAATGGTGTTTTAGACGATACGCGCGTTTGGGTTATCAAACGATAAACCTGGTATCTTGTGTGAATACAAATATGTTTCCTTCATTTCATCACTTACAATGACCACTCAAAATGAAAACATTATGTGTTAAGCTTTCGCTGTATTCTTTTAAAGGTATTGTTTGAAAAGGAAATGTACATACAAACTATCAATTTATACGAGACATATGGAGCTGGAGGGGTTTATAATATCACGGTAAAAAATCAAAGCGGGGATTGGCATACAGTATGGGAAACTAACAATACGTTACAGATAACTAAAAGCCGGATTTTTTGTCCATCGTTCAAGGTAAAGATGTGCATATTTGTAAATATTGCAACCAAGGAATGTGCAGATTTGTTCAACTGCTGTCGTTTTATTTTACATTAATATCCACAAATATCAAATTGTGATAATTAAAACATGTTTTTAAACTCTGTTTTAAAAGAAAACCAACGACTGTGTCTCAATATTTATTTTGCAAATACACATAAAATGTTTACATATTTTACTGGATCGCTGACCATAACTGGACACTTCTTGGTGAGTTTCTTCTAAAACACCTGTCGATAGATAGACTGGTCTAAAATGAGCGAACGGGTTAAACTCCGCCCAGTCAAATGAAATAAATCAAGTAATACCCATTTTTAAAAAATGTATTTCTCTGACTAACACTTTAAATTTTGTTATTCATATTGATAGTGATATAAATGTGTATAATGATCTATTAGATACGGGTTTTTTTGTAACTGTATAATATTATTTAATATTCATATCTAAATTGTTAGTGAGTTCTAGTTTATAATATACATGAGCCGTAAGCTGTGTTTAAGCCTAAATCCATCCGAAAAGTATATTTTCAAATTATAAAATTGAGAATGGAAATGGGGAATGTGTCAAAGAGACAAAAACCCGACCGTAGAGCAGATAACAGCAGAAGGTCACGACTTATGTTATTAAATAGTATGCAAATAAGTTGATTGCTGCAGATTTTTTTTTTACCCCAAATTAAATATTCAGAGGATTAATGATACTTTTAAATTATAAGGAGCAAAACTATTTGTGCATGTCTTATTTCAAGCATATGTTATTTTCGATTTAAAATTGTGTATAGAGTATTATTCAAATTGACAGCCATTCCATGTCAAAACTAAAAAGTTGTATGGTATTCGGACTTGTGCTAACAAAAAAGCTTTCCCCGAGGGTATCATCAGCCCAGTAGTCAGCACTTCTGTGCTCACATAAATTATCATTTATATGGTCATATTGATAAATTAACTGTTACCAAAACTTTGAACTTTTTTTTAAATACTAAGGTTTTTCTACCTTTGAAATAGATTACCTTACATTGGCAAAACTTTTAGAAATGTTGGTCCTCAATGCTCTTCAATTTTGTACTTTATTCGGCACTGATGTCATATCTTTCTACATCTGATTTGAAGATCAGGGCAATTTACTTAATAGTTACTCAAATGAAAATCTTTGAACGGCGAACATATATGCATACAGCATCATTTAAATATATAATAATGCTTATAATATAAATACAAAAACTTTAACGTAAAAAATCAAAAATATCGAATTCCAAGGACAATTCAAAACGAACATGTCTTTGTCAAATAGCATATCAAGCTAACACACAATTACCTAATGCGAAGTAAGTATCATCATCCTGACTTGGAACAGACATGCTATTGTGTTGAAAATAACGGATTAAACCAGGTCATATAGCTACATGTAGCTCAAAGGGGAAATAACAAAAATACAGAACTCTGGGATAAACTCAAATCGGAAATTCCGTAATCAATTGGCAAATTCAGAATCTCAAAAACATCAAATGAATGGATAATAACTCTCAACATCTTGACTTGCTACACATAGTTTCGTACTTTTTTTTAAATCATTTTACACAATGAACCAGAAAATTGTTTACCTAGGAATTGACCCTTTGTTGACTAATACACAATGTGCATTTGATATTATAATAGTACCCGTTTAAAATGATTACATCTATATTACTGATTTAGTTCATCTTCTGTCAGATCAAAACCTGACATTAAAATAGTATGTACGGATTGACACCTTATATCAATTGTGACGTATTTAAACGTAAAGTCACATGGAGATTGTCCACATTTTAAAACAGCACGAATAACTTTGTCCGCACTTAAAGTCGTTCACCTTGAACAAATAAAAAAGACAAACACAAAATGGTACAGTTAAATATCTGTGTGACTACATATGAATGAATTGAAATGTGATAGTGTTAAATAACATCCCTAAAATTCGTATCATAGGACGTTTCGACCGTTGTTATTTAGCATGCAAACAGTTAAAATTTAAATGATATTTCAAATTTTGCATCTATCCAGACTAAAACAATTTACTTTATGACTGAAATATAGCTAATATAATGCTTTCGGCAAATTGTTCTGTTTTTTTTTTTTTTTTTTTTTTTTTAATGGTTGTGTATTATATCATTAACCCTTTTTCGTAACTAAGACAAACTATTGTATAAACGACTGAAAATGTAGCATGAGACATATCAGTGGGCTTTGATATTAATATTCCGTTTTCCGTCTTTATACATGTATAAGCTATAAACAAGTTTAAAATGTTAACCACATTCAACATTCAGGCCAATATGAACTTATATAGGACATTCACTAAAAGATAATAAAAGAAAAATACTTTATGGATGCTAAATTGGGAAGCGTAAGCTAGCAACAATTACAAATGTAAAATGTGTACCTGTGTCAAACACATTCCAATATTAGCATTTTACTTATATAGTTGTTATGTTTATAAGATTTTCTTACTGTAATATGTTTAATTATTCCAGAAACTTACATTTCGAGCAAGAGAAATACGTATTCAATGCCATACTGACAATGTGTATTATGAACTAGATGCAGTAGAAATATCTGGAACTTATTAAATGTACTCAACAGTTGGATGTTCATTTATGTTGTTTATATATCATTCCCGATGTATAATTGGTTTTCCCTACAATCTGATTCGTTAACAGGCACAGCTGATGCGTTTAATGTAGTGAACTTTTACTTTTACAACGGTTTAAAAAATAATTATCAGTCAATCAATATTTTGTATCATCAATATAATCACAATTATGCAGAGGCAACAGGAACACCATAATGAGTTAAAGATCCAAAATTAGACCATGCTAACACAGCATTTGTACACAAAAAAAAATCAGTTGAAAAGGCATCATAAAATAAAATCATAAAAAAACAATTCTTCGAGGAAAAGTCCCACATCAAATGGCAAAATCAAAAGCTCAGACACATCAGACAAATGGATAGCAATGACTCGGTACAGCCATTTTCCTATATAGAAAACGGTGGATTAAATCTGGTTTCATAACCAGTTAAACCTCTTTCGTGTATGAAAGTCGCATCAAATTCCATTATATTAACAACGATCGCAGTCCGAATCTACGCTCGGTAAAATGGAACAATCGGAAATTTGACGCTATCTGTACCAAAATAGATTAGACGACTTTACTCCTTCATTTCTGTTCATAACTTGATGACAAACTGACATGTAAAAAGAAAACCGACGAAAGGACATAGTTTGGTACTTGACTTCCACTTTCAGTTTCAATTTCCTTACGACTCATCTTATTTAAATTTAGTCGTATAGTTATGCATCAAACACATTAGTATAATATATATTTTAACTTTGATTGTTTTCACTGTGTTATTTGCGTTGATGAAACATCAGAATCAAGAGCATGTTGAAAAAAAATATATTTTTATGCTATGCGAAAAGAAAAGTTTAAAGATATAAAAATATCATCGATCTATTAATAATACAAATCACGGTAAAACACAAAACAAATAATTATTGCATTGACTTGATATAGCACAATCAGAAATAAGAGGCTATCGGTATAATCGGTATCGATATAATTATAAATGCATTACAAGTTTATGTTGGTTTCTGGTGCAATCTTTGTGATCTAAATGACGCTGAGTATAATCTTGAGATGAATCAGATGCCATCACGAGATGGCTGATGTTATGAAAGATTTGTTTCACCAATCACGACGAATATTGTAAGTGAGTAAATAAGTGACTAAGTAAGTAAGTAATAGTTTTATAATATTGACATGTGTAATAACAGTTCAATAAAATACAAGTATATTACACAATTAAAAAAACATCAATCGGGTCAATCGGGTCTACAAGTCACTGTCAAGTAATAAAACGTATTTCTTTTATGTCGTAAGTACAATCATGTCAAGTTTCCACGAATGTGCCCTACCGAATCACACTGATTATCGAGTTCGTACTTATATGAGCAATTCAATAGGTGGCACATGCATGTGGAGCACATATTGTGTTTTTGTGCTGTTTATAATTGAGAATGGAATATGTCAAAGGTATAACAACCCGACAAAAGAGTGGGAAAACATCCAGACCATCAATGGGTCTTCAAAACAGCGAGAAAATCCCGCACCGGATGTTTTCTTCAACTGGCCCCTACACAAATATATATATACTAGTTCAGTAATAATGGACGTCATACTAAACTCCAAAGTTAAAAAAAAATAAAAATCATGAATCACTAATAAAGGACATAGGCTCCTAACTTGGAAGAGGAGCAAACAGCCAGCGGGATTAAACTTGGTTTTTTTTTAGATCTCAACTCTCTCCCTATACCTCTTGCCAATGAAGAAAAAAAAAATAACCACAGCAATAAACACAGTGAAACTCAATTTAAGAGAAGACCGAGTCCGATGTCAGAAAAGGTAACAAAAAAATCCTAAGCAAAATGACAATAATACATGAATTAAAAAAGGACTACTATCAATTATTGATTATTATGCCAGCTTTCGACCTAAATTTAACTAATTAAAATCGTCTTTTGTCCTGTCTGTTTGTCCTAGTGTTGTCATTTTATTTTCGACTTAAGGGTAGGCATTACCCTTCGCCCCTCTGTAAGTATGATATTCCTACTGTGAATATTTTATTTCAATTATTTCTTTTAACGCCCAACAATAAATCTCCTGTATAATTTTCTCATGAATCATTTTTACTCGCTACTTTTGTACGGTCTTAATATTATATCGATATTGCTAGGAGACAAAGTCTTTTAAAGAAATTGATTAACTTTGACGAAGGTATCGGCGAAAGAATAACAATACAGGAAGGCGATGATTGCGTATTGTCCAGTTGCAAGTATTTCATGCATATTTAGAGAGAGTATACAAGTTTTAATAATTTTACATTTCTAGTGTATGAATTAACTTTAGACTGCTGATTGCGTATTGTCCAGTTGCAATTGTTTCATGCATATTTAGAGAGAAAATCAAAATTTTAATGCGCAGAGAAAGGGACATTTTGACCAGGATATAAAAATATTTGCTTACAGTTTACATACGACATAGCCGAAATGACGCCCCCACTTTTACCCAGTTTAAACTGCCGGTTTACAAAAAACCTTACGACTTTATCTTTATTTTTTTAATGAAATGGTAAAATAATTATACGTTAATGAAATATAAAAAAGACTAAAAACGCTTGATATGGAAACGTTTGGGGATTGGACAAGTTTAGGGGTCAGTTGAAAAAATGAACACGTTTTGGGCGTTTATACAATTGGCACGCTGTGGAGCCAATACATGTTTTGCAGATCAGTGACGTCGATGTTGGACACGTTTGGGGAAATAGGACACGTTTGGAGGGAAGGACACGTTTCTGAGTGTTACATATATATCACCGTTCAGCCTCGTATAACAACAAAAAAAGCATAACGTATAGTCAGCTATGAAGAATGGCCCCGAATATAAACTAACGACCTAATCTCAACAATAAAATTTACGAAAAACAAATATGACTGACACGAACCAACGACAAACAAAACCATCAAACGTCATCTACGAGGACAGAGATAAATTACCCGAAAATTTAAAGAATACATTAATTAAATACCCCGCATCAGTAAACTCACCTTCTATAGTTTTCAACATCAATAGCGTATGTTTTTACAACATGCATACAAGAAAAAAAAATCTTTGAATTATGTTTTATTATGTCATAAAGTATAAGTAGACGTGGGGCCTGCTTATCGAAGCGTTCTTAGGACTAGGACAAGTCCTAGATCGTCTAAGGATGTATCTCAGTCTTAAGTGGGGTCATCAATCATGTCGGAACTTAGGAAAGGTCATAAGAATCATCCTAACTTTACGATACCAACGTAGGTGTGTTAAAATGGTCTTATGATGGTCCTATATCAAGGATATATATATTATGAGGGTTCATTTGTAAACAAATAAAACCGCTACTTATATATGTTTATTTATAGGGAGCAGTATCAATAATTAGTGTAGCCATATGCCACTTAGGGGCTATGATAATCCACTGAACTATTTTGTAGATTTGTTTTTCATTATTGATCAGTGAGAGTGTGTCTGTTGGTAAAAGCACGTCATGTCGGGAACCACATAGGCGGTTATATTTTGCAACATGTACGCTTAAATGAAAATTATTAAAACAATTATAGAAAAAAATAAATGACTGTAGCTGTTTTATAATTCTATTTTTATTTTTTTTTAATTGTCTGCCTCTTTAATTACCATTTATGAAACATGTAGTCTCATCCTTTATGCTAACGTCAGTTTTGATTTCTACAGAAGTCAAACTATATACATAAATGAAAGGAGTTGTCGGTTTTACGTCAATGATACAGCAAACAATCAATAAAAAGCAACCAATAAACATCCAGAGGGCAACTATGGGTTTTTCGACTAGCTGTACAAACTGTTATTATAAATATGAACTACAGTAATTGTAACGAAAGATAAAAGGGGAAACAATTCGAAAGGTTAAACAAAATCTAAAACACAAAGACAGAAAAGAGAAAAGAACAAATAAGTCAATGCGTCAAGCTCCTTTCGCCTTTCGTTTTTCAATGCTATTATAAGTCTTTGATTTTAGATGACTATATCACGTCCAAATTTCTCTCGTTCATTTCATGCCATAGTAGAGTGACAATAAATTACTTTATTTGACTTTTAAAGAGGCAGGATTAGTTGATGCAGATCTTGAAACTTATGATAAACCATATAGCAAAATAAAAGATTCATTAAAGATGAATTCAAACAGAAATTTATGTTTATTAGTGTGGGTGACCTGCAACGAAAGTAGCAACCTGTCTAGGAAGATGTATGAACTATAAATTATGTATTTTGATACACATTGAGGTCGATAGCCGGAATGAGTGCATCTAATTAACACCAAGATATTACTGTCAGTGCAGAATGAAATAATTTCAATAATTTCGGAGGGGTTTTTCAACGATTTGACCATATGCTATTGAAAATCATAATCAATGCAGGTTATCGGATTTCATTTATTTAACATCTTAGTGTAAATAAAGATACAATTTTGCCAGATGAATAGAATATAAAAACTCATTTCTTTACATATTCAATCTTAAATAATTCAAAATTATCATATGGATATTTCTTTAACATGATAGTTCAGAGCAGAATAATGTATGTATTCATTACATGCTTGCACTCTTTGAAATAACGTATTAATTGGTGCAAAGACATATATACATATAAGACATATATACACATATGTGTATATAAGTCTCTGATAAGAGGGTATGACAGAAAGTCACAATAAAGAATTAAAGGACAAAACGTCAACATATGGTGTTTGGGATCGTTTTTTTTTTTTTTTTTTTTTTTTAATTTTTGGCAAAGATTTGAAAACAACAAAACAAACTTTTACATATAGAATACATTTGAGGAAATCACCAAGAATTACAAATGTACCACCACACATTTTTGATAGAAAGACATGCTATCAATGAGACCTCAAAATTGACTAGCTCCATGACAAAGAAATATAAATCCTTTTTATAGTTCAAATTAATGTAACCTTCATTCAACAATGCGAAGGAATATTTGCCGGAATTGTGAAATGAATTGATTTAAAACGACTGTACACATATTAATTACTGTCCTGTCAATTTTATTACTTTTAAATCTTAGCATTGAATATTGACTGTATAGAAAACAAGTATACCGCTGTAATAAAAGTACTAGACTATGTATACCTTGGAATATATGCTACTTCCTACATAATTTTGTTTTTTTTTAGTTAAAAATGTCATTAACGTATATATACATATTTTTAAATACTACTCAAATTGCGGTTTTGCGATATGTTACTGTATAACTATATTGTCTGTAGTGTTTTGAAAGAGGCTATTATAAAATGTGTTTGGACCTTACACTACGGAGCTATGATATCATGAAAGGTGAACATATGATGTAATTGTAAAATAGTCATGTAATTTCCACGTTTCTTTAATATTTGATGGATCGTTGATTTTATTACCTGTTGATTATTGGCACGTGCCATCGAACTCAATATTTAACATGTTTAATGACAGAACCTATTAAATAACGCCAAAATGACTATTAGAGGAAGAAGAAGATGAAGAAGAATTATGTGTTATAATTCAACCTGAATAAACAATATAATACACAATAATCCCCCGGTCAAATAGACTTATGATGGATGCAATTTCTAATACTTATTGTCTATTCTGAATCACGAAAATAACTTTGAATTCAAAATTTAAGTTTGATGCTAAAATGAAAGAAAGGATAAACGCATTTACAAACAGATGTTATAAGATATATACTCGATATTGAACTTAAAATCAAGTTATATTGTTTTAATGGAAAGTTCTATGAGGGTCTGAATTGGGGCGAGGGGTGTCCTTCATTTCTGTATTATGTTTCAGGCTATTTTTCTCTATTTATATATCTCTTTATATTTTTTTGTCCATTATTCTCAATTCTTTACATCCAAGGACCTTCTTATGCCCATTTTTGTTTATCGATTTTTCTCTATTCTTATATTATTTGCCCTTCATTTTC
Source organism: Mytilus galloprovincialis (assembly GCF_965363235.1). Classification (NCBI taxonomy): domain Eukaryota; kingdom Metazoa; phylum Mollusca; class Bivalvia; order Mytilida; family Mytilidae; genus Mytilus; species Mytilus galloprovincialis. Next base: position 67,341,090 of record NC_134848.1, read on the forward strand.
TATTCTGGAAACCCCCAACCACATCCTCCTCTATCGGGTGGTATGTTATTTATGGTGTTAACACTGTCCCGTCACGGTCTTAGTGCAGTTTCAGAAGATAAGTGTACTCAGAGACATGTCTCAGGTGACCTGGTGCGCCCTTGGGGTTCAGACGCACCATTCTACGAGGTAAGAAAAAAAAACTCGCACGGAAATGATTATTAAATGCTATGAAGTAATTTTTAAGTTTAAGAGGAAAGTATCGAAAGATAACTAAATTAACGAAATGAATCTGACATAAAACATACTTGTATTCGGCGTTTATCGTTCCTGATGAAGTTTAATCCAGAAAGTGGTTCGGACGCATGAAATTTATAAAGAGTTGTTGTAACTTTTTGTAAGACGAAAAACAATTGCTATACACATTTTATTCAGAATAAGGTCTACATTTTTTTATCGGATTAACGTTATTTTAAATTTAAGTGTATAACTGATTAAGGATTACACAGTAAACAGATTCCTCACATCGTCACACTATCCGTTTATTGTAAATCTGTTATAAACGGCAACTTTCACAACCCCAGAGGCGGATTTAAGGGGCAGGGGGCCCGCCCCCCCCCTTTTTGGGAAAAAAATTGGTTGCTTATATAGGGAATCACTGAAGCGTGACTGGAGCAGGCCTCCTCTTAGGTCAATCAGTGGGCCTCCACTTATGAACATTTCTGGATCCGCCACTGAACCCTTAATTAAAATACATGTATAAATTATTATCCATAAAATACAGGCGTCAACAAAGTATTTGTGAAATTTAAAAAAAATTGAAAAATACAATAATAAGTAGATAAATACATAAATTAACATAAATTAGAAAAATAAAACCATTAAAGACGAATAATTATTTCCTCCACACAAAAAAATCAGAAAACGTTAAGATATATTAATTCCGTTATATCTTTAGAAAAAAAAATTAATTAATTCCGTTATCTCTTTAAAATCAACCAATGACTTCATGTTTTATTATTCAAAAGTGACGTTTTAATTTTAGCATTTATATTATACATTTTTTGTAATTAAAATGTATCATCAAGACGAAGGGCGTAACTCATAGTATCTTCCTAAAACACTGAATGGATCTTAACACGATCTGAAAAAAAAAATGAACGTTACTTTTTATGTTTGGCCTTAATTCGTTCAAAACCGTCTTAACAGATCTTAATCGAACGCCAGGGCCTTCCGTCTTGTTTATCCTGACATGACTGAATAAAACTGAAAACGATATATCAGAACAGCGTCTGAAAGTCTGAAAACAGTCTTAACGTTTTTCCCTTGCGGTAAATTCAGTCGATTAAGACTTGATCAGACCAAAATGACTGTTTCAGACTGAAATCTTGCCACTAGTGCCACCCAAAAATGGTCGGTGATTTTTTAATGATTTATTTCAGTCTGTATGAGATTATAGTTATCAAAATTGAACGTTGACAATACTTAAGAAACCATATCCGAAATCAATGGACGAAAGAGACAAATGAATTACAAAGCTTAATGTTTTTTTTTCAATGAACACGTGTCGTACGATATGATCATACTTTTGTATTACGTTACCATAATCTTATCATATAACACTAATAATTCAATATGTTAGTATGATGATGGAGCGCGTGGTCGATGGTTATACCTTATGTTGTCTGAATTGATTTGCTTTGGTTTTTTATACTTCTTCCGATTATATGTAATACTTATGACTTTCAAATATACGTAGTTTCACTCAAAGAGGATCAGCCTACAGACGGAATTTTTGTTTTTTGTTTTTTGTTTCGTTATTATTTGGGGAAAGTTCACATGCTCCTGCAGGTAAGTGTAATTTAAGGTTATAATAGTTGATAAATGTTGAATAACAATATATAATTACATTTCTTCAAAAGAATATTAATATTTAGATTTCTAAGTAATGATTTAGGTCTTAATACACGTTACATTAATGTGTTAACCTCCTATTATTGACAAGGTATATAATAATGTACAAGAATATTTAAAACAAGAAAAAACATATACTCAAATTAACCCGTAATTTACTGGTTCTGTCATAAATGTAATTATAAAGACACTTCAGAGCGTCATACCTACAAACAAATGGTCCGAGACCACCATTGTCGTCCCTTGATTTTCGTTGTTTACAAATATAGTCCCTTGTGTTGACAGTGGGTTACTTGCCATTAATTTTTATACTGCTTCCAAATTTATTTCTCCATGTTTAATGCCTCAAACTGCAAGTAGGGGGGGGGGTGAAATTACACTGTTAAAAAAAATTTGGGTCCAGAATTTTAAAGGAAAGTAGTGATTTGGTCCAGCTGCAAAAAGTTTAAAATTAGCACTTCGGAGGCTGTCAAAAGATTTCAAGACGCCCTAAACATAAAATTGTCCATATTTTGCGTTAGAGACGATGAAGTTTTTTTTTATAATTTTTGATATAATTTGTCCCAAAAGTAGTACAACAAACTGTAAAAGTTTCTTTGAGAAAGCGCAAGTGGAATTTTTTTATTTTCATTTATGTTCTAAAAGAAATGCACTACGAAATAATTGTAGTTTCGGAGGTGAAATCTGTAAATGTAGAATCTGTACTTTGGCAGCTTCCCTACATGATTTTTTGGTATAAATGTGTCAAATAGCATGAAACTAAAGGATTGGAACTTTTATTTTATAGAATATCTGCAAACATGACCAATTTTTGCATTTTATGGTCAAAATAGGCATTTTATAACTTTTTCAATATTGATGCATAAATGGCATCCTGAGCTTCTATCTGACAGGTTTTCATGTGTCAATATTTGTGTTTCTTTGCTTTATCTACTCTTTTACTTATTTTTGAACTCTGAATCTACATAAAAGAAGATTATCTCAGACAAAATGTGCAAAATGTGTTGAGCTTGGTACATAAAATGTGATGGCCATAATAAAGACCTCACTAAATTTGTATAAAATGCACTTTACAATGTCTATTGTACCTTTTCCATTTCATATAATATCTTTCTTTTCTTCTGTTGGATAGCAAGTGGTTTAAATATAAGCCTGTTGAGAATAAATTGCATGCAAGTTTTTCCCTAAAAAGGAAAAAAATCTTTGTATCAGACCATACTGTTTGTAAGAAAAGTTAATTGCAAGAGTCTTTTTGTGCTCAGATTTGTTGTATCATGTCACATGAGTATAGAAATGATAAAAAAGACACAATTTTTTTTAATTTCTTATAGCCTTAATATGCATTTTTTAATGTAAATATGTGGCACGGCCTAAATTGACCCTAAATTTTTCCAGTCTTACTTGACCTAAGACCCTTTTACACTAATATGATATGTTATTTGTAACTTTTCTTTACATTTAAAGTACTTTCCATACATATGTAAGGATTATTTATAACCAAAAAGCTTCACAAATTTAAAATTGCTGGAAAATATTACATCTTCGTGTAAGGCTCCCCTTCATTGAAAAACCGCAATTTTTAGGAGCAGGCTCATATAAATTTGACTTTTAAATAATTATGCCAAGTCTGATAAATCAAATGAGTACTTTATTGCTTTTAGTACATGGTACGTTATATATTAAGGCATTTAAAAAGTATTTTTTTGAAATATTTTAATTTTTAAAGCCCGAAATGTTGATAGTTGAAATTTTTCAATTTTAACGTCGAAATTTTACACGCAAAGATGAGTACAGAATTTAACTTAATGTCTATAATATACATCCTATTGTCATGCAACTTTGTAAGCAGTGTTATTATTCATTAAGCTTTGGCCATACCAAGTTTTTTTAAGATTTGTCAACTCTTTCTACATTATTAGGTCCGAGACCACTGATTTTATCAATTTTTATAGTTATCATATCAAAGTTTGTTGCAAATCTACAACTTCCTCAGAAGCGTTTCTTTTTCTTGGTGGTGATATTACATTTCTTCCATCTACCACTTTCCAATGCATACATGATTTGACTACTTCATATTTATTAGAAGTAAATTGAGTATGTACTCTTGATTAAAGTTGATATCATTACTGAATATTATTATGTACTCACAAGTCACTGACATATGCATTTTTAACAGGTTTCCTTTATACAAACACTGATAGGGGAATTTTATTATTATGAACGACTGGAAAAAAAACATACGCAATGTGTTTCACCATTAATAGGTTTAATTAAACGATGCGTTTGTATCTTAACCCATGCGAGTTATGTTTGAAAGGTTTTAGATGTTAGGATACATTGTATCTTAACTCATGAAAGATATGTTTGAGAGGTTTTAGACGTTAGGATACCATAATTTCATTTCTTCACAAGGATATTAACGTTTTGATTTCAAAGTGATGTGTTAGGTCTAAATAAATGTTACGGCAAAGTTGAAACATCCTGTTATTTACAAGGTACATAATACTGTACAGGAATATTTAAAACAGGGAAACTATATGCTTGACATAACCCGTAGTTTATTGATTGTGTCTTAAATGTTATTATAAAGACTTCAGATCTTCATACCAACAATCAAATATCAAAATTTATGTACATCTACCTGCTAACTTGCGTTAAAATCTTAATGGAAAAAGAGATCTGTTTCTTGTTTTGTTTAAAACCCTAACTTTGTATTTTTATAGTTATCATACCAAAATGTGTAGCAAATCTACAAATTCCCGTGTAGCGTTTCTTTTTCTTGTTGATTATATTACATTTGCTCTATTTATCGCTTTCCAATAAATAAATGATTTGACTACTTCAAGATTCTTAGAAGTAAAGAGTATGCACTCTTAAAGAAAGTTTATATCATAACTGAATATCATTATGTACTGCAAACACGGATAGAGGAATATGATTAGTAAGAACAATTAATAGGTTGACTGATACAATAAGTCTGTATCTTAACTCACGAGAGATATGTTTTAGAGGTATCAGACCTTAAAATACACTGTATCTTAACTCATGAAAGATATGTTTGAGAGGTATCAGACCTAAAATACACTGTATCTTAACTCATGAAAGATACGTTTGAGAGGTATCAGACCTTAAAATACACTGTTTCTTAACTCATGAAAGATATGTTTGAGATGTTTTATACCTTAACAACACTGTATCATAACTAATGTGAGGTGTGTTTGAGATGTATAAACCTTAAGATACACTGTATCTTAATGAATGGCAGATATGTTTGAGAGATATCATACCTTAAAATACACTGTAGCTTAACTCATGAAAGATATGGTTGAGACATATAAGACCTTAAAATACACTATATTTTAACTCATGAAAGATACTTTTGAGAGGTTTTAGACCTTAATATACACTATATTTTAAACTGATGAAAGGTATGTTTGAGAGGAATTAGACCTTACGACACACCGTATCTGAACTGATGAGAGATGTGTTTGAGAGGTATTATGCCTTTTAAGAAACACAGAATCTTAATTCAAGAGAGATTTGTTTGAGCAGTATAAGACCGTAATATACCCTGTATCTTCAAAATGTTCAACTCATGAAAGATATGTTTGAGAGAATTTTAACCTTACGATACACTGTATCTGAACTGATGAGAGATTTGTTTGAGAGGTATTATGCCTTTTAAAAAACACTGTATCTTAACTCACGAGGGCTATGCTTGACCGGTATTACACCGTAATATACACTGTATCTTAACTCATGAAAGGTATGTTTGAGATGAATTAGATCTAAAGATACACTGTATCTAAACTCAATTGAGAGATATGTTTGACGGGAATTAGACCTTAAAATGCACTGTATCTTAACTGATAAGAGATGTATCTTAGTGTTACAAGACCTTAAGATAAACTGTATCTTAACTCATGAGATATGTTTGAGAGAAATTTGACCTTAAGGTATACTGTATCTACTCATGAAAGATGTGTTTGAGAGATATTAGAACTTAAGATACACTGTATCTCGACTTAAAAAAGTTATGTTTGAGAGATACTCTTTGAGGTATTTTAACCCAGGACAGATATGTTTGAGAGGTATTAGACCTTAAGATACACTGAATTATAATTCATAAGAGATATGCTTGAGGAATATTAAACCTTAAGATACACTGTATCTTAACTGATGAGGGGTATGCTTGAGAGGTATAAGACCTTTAGCTACACTGGATCTTAACTCATGATATATATATATATATATATATATATATATATATATGAGCCTGAAAGATTGTGTAACAATACCGATAAATAGATGGAAAACAAAACACTAAAAAGTGTTGAATATCATTGCACAAAGATGGAAAAACTGAACAGATGATATAAATTATACAATAATTGCAAATATTTCGGCTCAACAAATGGCCTTCTTCGGTGACAAAAGTTTTAACAATAATGAGATATAATGTATAAGGTGTAAACATAGATCACTAATAATACAGGTAAGTTTTGGTCGATTGATTTTAATCCAAAATCCTGAATATAATAATATAAACACTAGACTGTAAATTTAATTATTTCTTTCTATTGATTCCATCTGAATATATATTTGAGAGAAATTAAAAGTGAGAGACGATAAAAAACGTTGTGAAATCTTTTATTTTACAAATTATGTATAATTCCTTACCTTGACATTTTAATTGTATCTGCAAAAATATGGCTCGGTTATGGGTGTTAACTTTGATTTGTAAGTGTTGACTAAGACAAATCATCTAACACAAAACATGTATGTGTATTTATATCCGCTGTCTATTTAACATTTAACAGTTACAAAACAAGGCATCTTTTTTAAAGCACTTTAAAGAATTGTGATTATGATAATTAGAACATATTCTGGGTTATCTATGATAAAGATAGCTTCGTTCTCATCCCATATGGAGTTTACATATCCCATATTGTTCAAACTCTTTTAAGTCATTTTTTAGTAGCAATAAACAAAAGAACTATGTCAATTGGACATGCTTCGATACTATATATGCGCTTGAATTTTTACTTGATAACATCTTTGTTCGCTTTGGAGATTCCGTATATTGTCAAGTTATTGAAATTCCAATGGGGACTCACTGTGCACCACTTATTGCGGACCTGTTTTTGTATTGTTATGAGTTATGACTAAAATTAGCAAAGACCCATCGAAACAACATTTGATACAAAAATTTAACAATACTTTTAGATATTTGGATGATATATTGGCTCTTCATAATGACGACTTCAGTATGTACTCTAAAGAAATTTATCCTGTTGAACTTATTTGAAATAAAGCAAATACTAACAATGACCACTGCCCTTTCCTCGATATTGATATCTATATCATTAACGGGAAGCTTGATACAAACATTATGATCAAAGAGATGATTTTTCATTTCCTATCATTAATTTTCCATTTTTAGATGGTGACGTTCCCTCGTCGCAATCTTATGGTGTATGTATATTTCAACTTGTACGATTCGCTGGTGTTTGTAACAACGTATTATATCTTAGCGAGAGAAATTTATGTATTACTGAAAAATTATTACACAAGGGTTTTCGATATCACAGACTAGTCAAAACATTTACTAAATGTTATCATCGGTATAAGGAAATAATCCGTAAATATAACTCAATATGCAGACATCTTATACGTTCAGGTATTTCACATCCAATCTTTAATGGTAATATTCTTTACAAAGCACAAAAATGTCAGTATTCACCTCAAAAGCTAACAAAACCTTTAAACAGACTTATTAAGAAGGGATTTAGTTACGATACTGTTGTCAGGTTATTAAAGATTGCACATTTTGGCTTTAATAATGATTCACTTACAAAAATGTATAGAGTCTTTGCATCGAACTAAACACATTTATTAAAAAAAAAACAGTTGTTGGCATGACACGGGTTATGTTCCTCTCGTATATTTTATGATAGTATGATGCTAAACCCCTAACGGGAGGGATTGTGCCTGATATTCATATGATGAAGACATACTCTTTCAATCAGTTTAATTGAGGTCTTGAGCTGGCATGTCAGTTAACTGCTAGTAGTATTATTGTCATTTTATTTATTTTATTTTGTTTCATCTTCTGACATCGGACTTGGACTTCTCTTGAACTGAATTTTAATATGCGTATTGTTATGAATTTACTTTTCTACATTGGCTAGATGTACAGGGGTAGGGTTGAGATCTCATAAACATGTTTAACCCCGCCGCAATTTTGCGCCTGTCCCAAGTCAGGAGCATCTGGCCTTTGTTAGTCTTGTATGATTTTTAATTTTAGCTTCTTGTGTATAATTCGGAGTTTAGTATGACGTCCATTGGCACTGTACTAGTATAAATATTTTTTTAAGGGGCCAGCTGAAAGACGCTTACGGGTACGGGAGTTTCTCGCAACATTGAAGACCCATTTGGTTTATGTAGCAAGTAACTCCCGGTGACCAATTGTAAACTTAAATTATTTTTCCTTACTAATATCATTCTTTGATTATTTACTGACAAACAAACATCCTTTAACTTGAAAGGATTAATCAAGGCATATACAACATGTATTGTCTATATTACATTTTTCGGTTGAGCTAGTTCTTATTTCTTTGTCACAACTTGTTCTGATTTTTAGTATTTAAGAAATAATTCATGAAAGCCCCAGATATGATGATAATTAACATATGGCCTTAATCGTGATATTCGAATTTTATGCTGAGCGTTAACGAGGGATGAAATTTACGAATATCACGTCCCAGGCCATGTAGTGGTGTATCTTTGATAATAAAATTTATTTTTTTTAATATACCCATCTAACACACGGCTAAATTATAAATCATTCGAAAGCTACACATCTGTGCTATCTACATACATGTTCTCGAATGACGTTATTTCACAAAAATCATTAAGAGAAGTTCGTGGAATTTTAATTTAATTGTATTTTGTATATTTTTCCAATATTTTTTCATTTTTGTTATATATCATAATAAGAATAAAGGCTCTACACTATTTTTTAAATTTTAATTTTTCACAGAGCGGAATTGGCATATAGTTTACTCATAGGTTACGATACATGTTGATTTGCGTGATATGTATTGTAACAGTCGGTATTACAATGTATGAACAGCTAACTATAGTTTTAAAGAGAACTTTATCAGGGTGTTGTTTGCAAAGCGATAGAAGCACGTCATATTATAATTTGATCAGTCCGGTTTTCATATGTCAAATTCGGCCTTCATATGTCAAAATTCGGCCTTCATATCTCAAAGTTATGCCTTCATATCTCAAAGCCTTCACATCTCAAAGTTCGGCCATCATATCTCAAAGTTCGGCCATTATATCACAATGTTCGACCTTCATATCTCAAAGTTCGGCCTTTATTTGTCAAAGTTCGGCCTTCATATGTCAAAGTTCGGCCTTTATTTGTCAAAGTTCGGCCTTCATATGTCAAAGTTCGGTCTTCATATCTCAAAAATCGGCCTTCATATCTCAAAGTTGGGCCTCAATATCTCGAGGTTTGGCCTTCATATCTCAAAGTTCGGCCTCCATATGTCAAAATTCGGCCTTCATATGTCAAAGTTCGGCCTTTATATGTCAAAGTTCGGCCTTCATATCTCAAAATTCAGCCTTCATATCTCAAAGTTCGGCCTTCATATACGGAGCTTTAACTCCCATCAAACACTAGGTTGTAGAGGGCACCAATATGTCTAGTGTAAACCAGTCAAAATAGGACAACTAACGGTCTATGAACCAAAAATTAGAAACAGAGGCTAGAAGCTCCTGAATTCAGACATGCTCAAAATGTGACGAGGTTAAACATACTCTGGGTTCTGAAAACGAGAAATGAAAAACACTAAATAACCACATGAGCAAACGATAACCACAGAATAACATGTTCCTGACTTAAGACAGGTGGAAACAAATGTTGCAGGTTATAACGGTTTAACACGCGCCAACCTTATATATAGGTATGTTTTTACTGTCATCTCGTGTTTGTCGTGCATGCGGGGTAGCCTGCGGAATATTGTTCAATATGTGATTGAGTCGCCCCAGTTTACACATCAATTTCCTCTAGAAGAAAAAATATATTATCCTATGGTAGACTTGGTAATGCTATTTTTGAATTGGTCCAAGGTCAATATTATGTTATGTTTATACCTTACCGAAGAGAATGACCAGGTAATTCTTGGAATTGGATGGCCTGTTGCTGTGCAGGTGAAATTGTGCGATGTACCCGCATTTCCTGAATAAACTCGTGGAGAAGTGAGGATTTTAGGATAATCTATGCAAATACAACACAAAACATAAAAAACGATTAAATGACATTGGAATGAAAATCAAACAAATCAAGATTTGCACCATCAAATTTTATTTCATTAAATGGTTCCAGTAAAATAGTCATGAAATGTCATTTTATATTCATTTTTTTTTTTTTTTATGAATCAACGAACGCCAATAACTGTGCCACTACACAAATGTCCTTTGACATTAAAAAAAATAAAAATGACAAAATTATGATTTTGATACGACTTTTGTGTTAATAACATACCATACGTAGTTTCCAACCTTATATTTGCTCGACTGGATCCAATACTATTTGTTGCTATGCATGTGTAGAGACCAGTAGCGTCCTTAGTTACATTTGGAATAAACATCATACCACCTGTGATTTTAGCACCAGGAATATGCCTATTCTAAATAAAATATTTACTCTCTTAAATGTATTTCGCAACCAAATGTTTACCCTGGAAGGATGTAGCAAATTTCACATAAGATATAACATTAAAAAATATAAAATAACTACGCAATAAACGAAATATTGATGAAGTTTTTGAATATTGAGATTGATCAAACGAATGCACACATCGAAAGGAAAGACGGTAGGTAACAATGCATAGAAGAGTGAATGGAAAATGTTGCAAACAGTCAAAACCCCTACTAAACAACCTAAGCACACCAATGGTTTTTCAACACAACGAGAAAAATCAATAGCCGATGATGAGCCTCCGCTGGTCCCTTAATAATTATGCTTACTATTTCAGCAAAATTGATGCCATAACTAACTTCACAGCTTTCAAATGAACCAAAAATTAGAAACAGAGGCTAGAAGCTCCTGAATTCAGACATGCTCAAAATGTGACGAGGTTAAACATACTCTGGGTTCTGCCCGTTATATCGGTAGTCAATGTTGAATAAACAAATGCACAGCCTTAACAATCTGAGTCCTATCTTAAACATGTTGAAAAAAATCATTGCAAAAACTTTATATAAAGAAACTTAGTAAAATACAAATGATCAACACACATTTATAAAAGAAGTCTAGCAGTTACTGACAAACAAATCCAATAATAATATTAAATAGATTTTAAAACTATGTCTTTGTTATACCTAAATCTAGAAGTAAATAGCCTAAATAAGCCAAAAAATGGTCGTAGAATTAGTATATGTCTAAGTTAAAATGACGTTACACCAAATATATAACATCTGAATCATTCATTTTAGAATTCAAGATACCTTTTCAAATTCCCACCTTACACTTGGTTGTGGATAACCAGTGACATTACATACAAGCCTTGCATCAGTGTAATATTTTACAAGTACTGTCGCTGGTGCCGAAATAAGTGGTGCAACAAACGGTCTTGTGTTTTTTGCTGCAAATGGAACACGTTCACTATTTCCATGTACTGACATAACTATGCTTATTTACATATTTTAGATTACATAAAAACAAATGTGGTACGATTGACAATGATACAACTCTTCACAAGAGACCAAAATGACACAGAAAGTAACAAATATAGGTCACCGTTCGGCCTTCAACAATGAGCAAAGTCCATACCGCATAGTTAGCTATAAAAATATAAAAAGCAACGTAAAACAATGCAAACGAAAAAACTAACGGCCTTATTTATGATGGCCACATATCTATGTGTGGTTTAAAATGATAAATATTATTTTCTCGGTCATTTTGTTATATATTATCCCGATGGTTTTTTTTTTTCATTTTTATTATTACAACACATTCATTTGTAGTAATTGTATAAGCTTCTATACATTTAGAAATATAAAAATAACTGTGTACGCTTGATAAATTTATATATTCAGAAGTGATTTATATTCCTTTTTAGTATTTACTTCTTAAAAAATCTTTTGAATATAGGTTTAAATGTTCTTTTTATAAGAGAATCACAATACACAAACAAGATGGTGGAGAATAATTTCAATAAATAAGACAAACAATACTGTTACTTCTATGGATAAGTATATAGAATAACACGAACATTTGTAACGCGATACACGTAAACAACGTAAAATGAATTCAAAGGTTTTTTTTGTATGCATATATTTATACCTTACTTACATGTGGAATAAGCACCATTTAAAACAAAGTCTAAAGAACTTCTTTTATACTTCTCTAATTGATTGAAAAATTAGTAAGTTGTCGTCTACCGTTTAATGACAAAGAATCTACAATATTATTGATGCAATCATTCTTACAGATAACTTTTATCCTGAAATACATTGTATTTCCCCACAAAATGTATTTTGTTTAAACATGATACATGTGAATTTGTGAAATTGCATAAATTTGTGGACCTACCAGTAACAATCACGCTAACAACTTTGATGTCGGTCCCGACACGGTTTTTAGCTGTACATGTATAGTAACCTTTATCTGCCATTGTTACATTTTCCATAACCAGGAAGTGTCCAATCTGTCGAACGTTTGGCTGGAACTTGGCCTAAAATTTCAAATTAGTTTAACTTAGTGATTGAGATAACAAAACATATTACAAGACAAATTTAATCGTACGTGTATTATCAAAATAATGTATTAGTATGTTTCTATTAAGTTATTTTGTATTTTTCGTCCTAATTACAGTATTGCATGATTTTAAAAAAAATCATATGGAAGTGAGATTTACAATTTTAATATTTAAGTCCTTATGTTGGCATGTCTGTGTCTGACCGTTATATCTCATTATATTTCATATCATGTGATTGTTAATATCACAATGATGACGTATAATTGCTTTAAGGGCATATCCAACAGTTTGTTTCTGACGGTGTGATTCCACCGAAATTTCAAATATTCGTTCACAATTCGGATTTGTTGACATATGTTTCCTCCCGACAGAAATGCATAACTTTTTTGTTTTAAAAGATAAACACAATCTGTTTTTTGTTCATGCGTTAATAAGTTTTCTTTTATATAAATATCCTAGAAATCTATAAAGTATTTTGTTAATAAATAACGGAAATTTATAAAGTGTTCATGGATGTAGATAACAACGTATTTTTTTACTGTATATCTATCAAATTTAAAAAAATGCATTATTGATTTTCCATGAAATTTGGTAAAAATGCTCTTTATAGGTTATGAAGTAGAATTTCACTTTTAAAGAAAGGGGTCCATGAACTCGTTTAAAAGTTAAATTAGTTTGAATGATTAAAATTAATCAAAAATGCATCTATTCCCGATATGTCACAGTTTGACGTAGCGAAAATAACATTTTACGTTAGCAACTTAATTACCTCCCCTGTAACTGTAACATATGCCATCAATCAATGTTGGTTGGTCTCTGTTATAAAAATGCCAAGACGACATCAAAACTCATATCTTTGTCTTTCTTTTTTTGATTATTTTGGGTTTTTTTCTGAGTCATTTGTATACATATATTTTGGCAAACAGTCTCTAATTGATTGACTTTTTGTCATAGATGAACCTACATACATCAATCTCATCCCATGAAACTACAGGTGCAGGAATCCCTTCTGCATAACAAGCAATTTCTAAATCGTGAGTGCCTTCCAGCACTGTTTTCTCTGATATCAAGTGTATGTTTGGAGCTGAAGTTACGGTTGGGCCTAAACAAAAACAGTTTTGAAATACATTTTTTTTAAAACAAATGTTCGATTTTGAAAAAAAACACATATTGCATACACAAAATATGTAAAATAAGTAGGTAGAAAGTTATCGACAAACAACATGTACAATATTTGCAAGAGTATGAAAAATAGATAAAGAATGTATCCATTGAAAAATTGAAACCGCAGAAATAAGGTTTAATAAGCAAATAGTTCACAAATTGTTTAACAATATTTTCATTTATTAAACGTGAGCAAAAGTGAAACTATTGGTCAATGTTTATCAAATTGTGTATATTCTCAATTCTAGCCACAAGTTGCTTACAGATTAAGCACCATTTACTAGTGAAGCAAACGTATAAAATCGCAATCCATTGCAGACAACAACAAACAAAACGGAACAGTTTATGCTTTGAATTTATTTTTCATACGGGTTAAACAACTCATAATATGGTGTGTGCAAAATCTGTGAAACTTAAAATATTTCGTGTTTATTATTTAGCTCACCTGGCCCATAGGGCCAAGTGAGCTTTAAGTTTATCATCCATTAGCGTCCGTTGTCGGCGTTCGTCGGCGTCCGTCGTCGTTACCTATTACAAAAATCTTCTCCTCTGAAACTCCTGGGCCAAATTTAATCACACTTGGCCCCAATCATCATTGGGGTGACTTGTTTATTAAATGTGTCCGGTGACCTGGCCAACGACTGAGATGGCCCGATATGCCTTAAAATAGTACATAGGATAAAATACATTGTTGTGGCTCATATCTCTGCAACAAAAGTATTTAGAGAAAATCTGACGACATACAATTGTTCATTAGGTCAGGATATATCTGTTCTTAAATTTCAAACTAACCAGGCAACCCGTTTTTTGGGTTGTTGCACCTGAATTGATAATTTTAAGAAAATTTTGCAGCTTTTGGTTGAATCTAAGTTTAAACAATCAATCTTTAAAAAAATTGTAAAACAAACATACATATTCTTATAAATACTCGTCATTATTCTTGATGATCTCTTCCATTTCAAGTTTAGATATAAATTCCAGGTCGAAGATGTACTGACAGCATTGTTGTTGGACATTTGTGTCAAAGTTGACCCCGTATATGTTTTACTTGTCATTTATACAATGCAGTCCCATTTCTATTTATTTTGACTTTTCAATGACATTGATGGTTAATTTTTTATGATCTTAGAGCAACATGATGGGTGCCACTTGTGAATTTGGATATTTTAAGTTTTCTGAAGCACATGAGTCCATCCTTGTTGCTCATGGATATGGTAAGATGTGATATGAGTGCCAATGAGACAACTCTCCATTCAAGTAACAATTTATAAAAGTGAACCATTATAGGTCAAGGTACGGCCTTCGACGCGAAGCTTTCGCTCAGACCGAACAGCAGTCTGAATTTAAATTTGGTTTTGGGGACCTGTTTTTTTAATTATTATTCCATTGCTTTTGCTGTGTTTTTTTTTTCTCTTCCACCTTCAAGACTTACGCATTGACATATCATTTTCTTTTCTGTTCAACATAATATAACATAAATGTGTTAATTGTGATGAAACATACAGTACATGTAGAGAGGACATTAAGTTTGATTAAAGTAAAGTTTGCGGTTTTACTCTGATGAGTCTCGGTGTTTGGTTTGTAAACAGTATTAAACTTTGGATATGTTCTACACTTTTTAAATACAAAGATAGTGCAAATGATTATAGTTCTTACGAGGTTTTATATTTGCCATGTAACTGTGTACATGTTATTTGTATGGTAGACGACTATTCATAATAGATGAGGGGTTGATAATGTAAAACAATGATGACCCTAAACATGTTAAACGCATCATTGACAAGGAATAGAGCTGTTTGTTGTTTTGAGAGTAGTGTTTTTGGTCGGGTTTTTGATTATGGTTTTGACTGTCATACATTGTGTATGTTCCCTTAATATTTTCGATACAGTTTGATTTCATTCACAAAAAGAAAAATCCTATAAAACATTCTGTCCTATTTATTTATGGAAAACAGGGATTTAGTTCAATATCCACCGAATTCACATTACAATTAATGTAATATGCCGTTTAATTGGCTTCGAAAAGAATTAAACGTTTCAAACAATAGAATAACGTTGTTTCAATCTTCCTTATGCAAAATTATCGATTGCACTTATTGGTTTTATCATTGCATCGAAATATTTCAATCATTGGACTTTCAAATATTTAGTGTCAAATATAACTGATAAGACATTCATTTGTACACTAAATCATTGGTATAGTTATTCGTATTATCATAACGTATGAACGAATAGAAAATATGACAGACAGCAAGCACATTATTAGATCCATTGACAATATCAGTTGAATGCTAATTTTTTTACGCTATTAAATAACGTCGTGTCGCTGCATTACCAAGGCATTACTACTACTGATATTTTTGAGTGTTGTGCACGAAATAAAAACTGACTATATCTCGAACTTCATTTAGAAAAGAAATAACAGACCTATTTCACAATGTATGCCTGAGTCACCATCAAGACATTCACATTTGTATCTGTTAAACAGGTCTACACAGGTTGCACCATTCAAACATGGATTGGAGGCACATTCGTTTTGTTCTGGTATATAATAAACATCAACATTATGTTGTTGAACCAACTCATTAGTATACTCTTTCAAATATCTAGGTAATTTGAAATTTAAAAAAAAAAAACAAACATGAAATATGTATATGAATCGATTCACGTAAGCATGCATGAACGTTAAATGCTGCCATTAGAATTTGTTTTATTTTCACCTTAACTTGATTGTCTACATAGAGAAGGAAGCACATAAGCAACTGATTATTATAATTTTCAACTTTATTTTATTTTATGCAGTACTCTACATATTTCTAAACACAAGTTATGAATAGTTTTTTTTTTAGTTTACCATGCATGCTTTGTTTGATACTATATGGAATCCTTTAATTATCATCATTATTTAAATTAATTATGGCAGATTCGACCAATGTTTAATTTTCATTTTTGTTCAATCATTTTCAAAACGAATAGTTGCGTATTCAAACATTGAAAATGTCACACAGAACAAACTACCTTATTTATCAGGGATAGAAATGATACTTTTTTGTTATTTAAAAATGTCCTGCCTTGATCATCTTTTTGTTGGAAATTATTATTACATTTTTTTCTTTGGGGCATATATATTTTTTAAATATTATAAAGTGTAAATTACTGCATACCCTATATAATTACCCGTTTCAACAACAAAACATCGTTATTCCATCATCAATGTAGTTCGAGATGAATTATGTCTTCAATATAAATCATTTAATTACTAAAGCTTTCAAAACGCAATGAACTTTGAACACAACAATACTTTCGTTATTCCTTAACAAAGATATATAGCTTAACTTTAGTAATTTAACTACCTGTCTCACAGTTAGCACCATGGAATCCGTCTTTGCATGAACATGTATAGCCATTGACTCTATCATGACACGTACCACCATACTGACAAGGATTACTTCCACATTCGTCAATATCTGTAATGAAAAAGACAATCTTTGAATATTTATTGATCGTTGCGAACATTGATTGTTTTTAACAGGACGAGTTTTCTTTCTAAAATCAAATAGACAACTTTTAATTTTAACTTGTTTAGTTACTTCTATTTTGAAACAAGGGTGAATACGTTTTTCAAAATTGTATTTCAACACATCTACATGTCTGAATAATACATAAAATCGGTTATGAATTGCTTTAACGAGCGCAGCTTGATACGACCACAGAGATTCAACCATAAATAGTTGGGGCAAAAATTAACACAATATTCGCACTTGATTACGGTCTGAATTTGAATTGTAATTAAATATTTGATACTGGTTTCTGACACAGAATAATTGTAGTCAAAGAACTTGAATTGGTTATGTGATTTGATTTTTTTTTTCGTTTGTGCAATACACTATGCTGTTGCGAACTGTCCCTCGTCACCTCTAAAAGAAATAACCAACCCCTCCTTTGTTTTGTCAAAGCAAAATAATATTTGAAGGACATTTCTTTTTAATTTCTGAAATCTTGCGAATTAATTGTCCCCATCCCCAATCTTTTTAACCTCCCCTCTCCCTTTATCCCAAACAAATCTCTTTTCCTCAAGAAATGGTCATAATCTCAATTTAAATTTCTAATGGAGTTTGCAACCATATTAACCCATTTTAATACATCATAAAAGTATCAAAAAAGAAAATGACACATGTACATAATCATTGCTAAAATTAAATTACCTTTTTCGGCATTTCTAAAATAGTAACTTCTAAAAATAAATTGACAGCATCAATGGTAATTATCGATTTCAATTTTTGTTGAACAGCAAGGTATCGAGTTATAGAAGGTAAATGCATGATGCATTATTCCCTTTTCACATAAAATATCATAGTAAGTATATGGGTACACTAAATAAAAATCAAGTTGGTTAACCTTTTATCTTTTAACAATAATTTTTAATATTTACATTCAAACAAAAGTTTATTTCTTTACAATACGTACTCTTTTCGCAGTGAACACCAACGAATCCACGTTGACAGGTACAATTGTATGTATTTTCTCCATCAGTGCAAATACTCCTGTTCTGACAAGGATTACTTTGACATTCATTAATGTCTGGAGGTTAAAAAATGTTTGTCATTGTATTACCACAAATTTTAAGAAGACTGTTAACAGTAATTATAACAAATAGTCAATGGAAATAGTAATAACCTATTCTATCTTTTTTAATTTGTTAAAAAAACCACTTAGTTGAAAAATATAATAAAGGACATGATTGGGCAACGTCAATAAACAAAACAGGAATAGAGAGAAGAGAACAAACAACTATTAACAATTAAAAACCAATTGCTCAGAGAACAATTGAAGGTCTTGTCGCATCATTTATCTAGGTAATTGATTAGAAGCTTCTTCCCGTATACTCAAAGTTGCATTTGGAGATTTAAAAAAAAAAACATGTTTTGTATTTAGTTATGTCTAAAATACAATATAAAATTTGCTCCTTCTGGATTTGAAAATGTCTCAGAGGATAGCAGTTTAAACACGGATTCCAAAAAAATAATGGGTTTTATATACTTTTACTTAAAGTAAGACAGATAATTGGTTACTTCTGATTTATTGAAGGTCACTTTCAGTCTCAAATGATAGATTAACATTTGCTTATATATATGCATTAACAAAATAAAATAATTGTTAATTTCTGTGTCATGTTGGTCTCTTGTGGAAAGTTGTCTCATTGGCAATCATACCACATCTTCTTTTTGTATATATGATTTCTATGTACTTTTCTATGAAAAATTGCAAACATTGCTACTTTTGGTTAACTCAAGTTCAAACCTGATTGGCTTTTTAAAGGTCATATTAAAACCAACATTTTGCAAAAACCCTTATGGATTTATTTTTAACCAATTTAAAGTGATAGTACATTAACCTTAATTTTAAACTGTTCAGGGGTAATAACTCCTATGAAATTGTTTCAGACCAAAGTTATCATATCTTCATTTCGTTTTGCACTAATAATTAATATATTTCTTTACAGGTGTCAGACATGTCAGAGAAAATGCTAAAACAAAGAAAAGTAAAAATTCAGAACATGACCATGACATTTGATCTTGACCATATTTTCTAAGTTAGGACTCATGCGACTAAAATAAAAAGATATAAGTGATATACGAATAACGGTTTATGAGTTACAAAAAAAACAGACCGACAACTTTTTTTGCAATCCTATAAGGTTTCATTGGATCGCCTTAATCCAAATTATCCCAAAATGCATGTGGATGTAACATAAACATTGTAAAACGAATGTTTTCGATGTCATTTTTTGTTACTTAGAAGATGCACAAACAAGATATACAGTAAATGGGGAGATAACTTTTACAAAGACAATTGTTTGGCTTAGCAGTGTAAAATTTAAAAGCGCATACAATTTATGTGAATAATAATAATATTTTTTTTTTATCTAAACGACATATTGCGAAACAAAAATTTATTGCAAGAACAAATTTCGGCGGAAGAACAAATAAAAATTATGTAAATCAAGTGTAAAAACAACTGTTTACGGTCTTTCATCTCCAAAACATGATTACCTGATTTTTTCATTGATTGATTCATTGGTTGGTGCTCGGTTAGTTAGTTGGTTGGTTGACTGGTTTACTGTTAAACAAATGGTATAGGGTCTCTTAGAACAAGCGATAAAAGAACACACAAGATAAACAGTAATGAGGGAGACAGACCTTTCAAAGGAAAGTGTTCGGCTTCGCAGGGTAAAATTCAGAAGTACTTACCCTGTACCTTAGAGTATCAGAAATATCTAAGCGGTATATCCAGAAACAAAAGTTTGTCGCAAGAACAAAATTTGACAGAGGAAAAAACATATTAAAAACCAATTGTTCAGAAGTTCATTTTACATTAATCTTATAAATTATTGATGAGATGCTACTTTTGGTTTACTCAAAAGTTATTATTGGCTCCCATAATAGTTTTTTTGTCATACTGATTCAATAACCGTTTCGATATATTTAAGCCTGATATAAGGGAGATACTTTTCAACTCCCGGTATAAAAAATGTCACTTAAGCCTCACATAATAGCTTTATTTAAACTGATTGGTTTCTATATAATATCCATTGCCTGTTATAATGGATATATAAGGTTTAGTGAAATTCAATTCCACAATTCAGTCTCAAACATGTCAAATGATAGGATGATGTATGCATACTTAAAAAACATATGTTTTCTAGGTGCAAAATTTACTACTTTCGGTTAACTCAAGGTCACAGAAAAGTCCTATATAAAAAAATAATAATCAGAACAAATACAATCAGTCTTTTTACAGGAAAGTGAAAAAAACCCTAATAATCAGAACAAATACAATAGGTCTTTTAACTGAAAAGCGAAAATATCTGAAATTAAAAAAATGTATTGTTTAAGATTAACAACAAACTGTTCAAATCAGGATAAAAAAACAGCCAGTGTCTTTCCCCCTTATTTCGACAAGCGGACAAAAATGGTACGAAAAAAGACCAATGAAATCTTAACAGGTCAAACACTGTGTACTAGCGATATACAATTATTAAAATTTAATTCATCATGCATATATTAAGGTTTGGTTGTATTAAGAACACTTTTAATGTCATGCGTTTTGTAACAAGAATATTCAGTTATAAACTATAAATACATACTTGTTTCACAACATGTTCCTGTAAAGCCAGCATTACAGATACACCTTTCATGATAAAACCAATAAGCCCCATGGTCCTCACACACTCCTGGCGAATCACAAACTTCTGAAAGTTCAATATAGACACAAAACGTACATGCTTATCGCCATTTTTTTTTCTAATTTCGTAAATGTATCAGTTTAAAGGCAAACATATTATGTTTATATTGGTACTGTGGATTCATTAATATTCGTTGGATACCAATTTTCGTTGATTTCGTAGGAACAGGGGAACCACGAATTCAAATGTTCAACTAAATACAAATTTTCCAAAGGAACGCATGCAAACTTTTCCAAAACAACGAATTTAAATATCCTCGAATATGACAATCCACGAAAATTGGTACCCACGAAAATAAATGAATCCACAGTAAGTAAATTGTTTTTCTGAAATTATGTCCCCTTAATGAACTAGGTCACAAGTTTTCATCGTTTTCCTGCGGTATTCTAAAAACTCTCACAGTAACGCAAATTGTATGATCATAACTCACATTGTTTCCAAAAAAACAATGCAACATAACAGAATTATCATGCCAAATTAAACGATTGTACGTATGCCTGCAGACAGTTGTTTTTTATTTTGGACACTTGAGTGGTATTCGCCATTGTTTTTATAACTTACAAATCAAGAGATGCATTTTCATTTATTTCAAGACAAGATTTAAAAAAAGAACTGTAATTAAACTCATCATAGATACTTCAATTTTAATTTTGATCGCAAGAGCTCGTTCGTTAACAAAGGACCCATTAATTTTTCGTGTATCGTTCTCCAAAGAAATTTCAATGGTACTGCGAATAAACACGAACAAAAGAGAGGCGGGAGATACCGGAGAGACAGTCAAACTCATAAACCGAAAGTTAACTTACAACGTCATGGCTTAAAATGAAAACGACAAACAGACACATACTAGTACACAAGAAACTAAATAGAAAAATAAAGAACCAAACCAATAACCGGAAGTTATCTTATGTGCTCCGGAAGGTAACGCGTGTATCCGCATATATAAATGCGCATAATAAGGCTTGAATTTCGTAATTTAACCAAGCTTAATCTTCCATTTCATCCGGAAAATACCTGTTTCAATTTAGGAATGTGACAGTTGAGTTACATGTGATCTCTTCATTGATATTGTCGAACGTTTTATTTAGTCTGTTTATATAGACTTCAATTTGTTGTAAATCTGCATTAGAGTTTTCGTTAATACAAAAAAAAAGAAGACGTGGTATGATTACCAATGAGTTATTCTCAACAATAAACCAAAATGACACAGAAATTAACATCTATAGGTAGCCATACGGCCTTCTACTATGAGCAAAGCTCATACCGCATAGTCAGCTATAAAAGGCCCAAAAATGATAATGTGAAACATTTCAAACGACAAACTAACGGTCTAATTTATGTACAAAAAATTAACAAAAAACAAAAATGTAACACATAAACAAACGACATGACAACCACTGAATAACACACTCCTGACTTGGGACGGACACATACATAAGGAATGTGTGTGTGTGTGGGGGGGGGGGGGGGGTTAAACATGTTAGCGGGATCCCAACTCTCCCCCTAACCTTGGACAGACAGCGGTATAACAGTACGACATAATACCGAACTATACAAATCAGTTAGAAAAGGCTTAAAGACTTCTTTACATTACCATGTATCATCATAATAGACTACTCAGACATTTATTGTTGAAATTCACACCAGCTCTAGTGAGATGGTGGTTTTTTTTTTATTACCACTATTTGGTTGATACTGTTGCTGAAAAAATGTTACTCCTCAAGTTTAACAGTATTTCACCAGCTCAAAATTTCGGTTGTTCAATCAAATGATGACAACTTTTATATTGAAATTAAATAGACTAACCTGAGATCACCCCTAGTTTTTGGTGGGGTTCGTGTTGTTTATTCTTTAGTTTTCTATATTGTGTCATGTGTACTATTGTTTTTCTGTTTGTCTTTTTCATTTTTAGCCATGGCGTTGTCAGTTTGTTTTTGATTTATGAGTTTGACTGTCCCTTTGGTATCTTTCGTCCCTCTTTTAAGAGAATCATTTGGAATGCAGAATTGTATTTCTATCCGCTATATAAGCTTTGATTTTGTTTGTCCATGTTTGTCTTCACTTTGTTTCTTTCTAGTAATATAATATCGTAAAAAAGTGTATGAAGTTTCTGATTATCAAATAATTTCAAACATCAATCAAGAATGGCTATTTGTTTAAGTAATCATCGTATGCATCAGTAACATGAACAATATTTTAAACAATAGCTAATTCTGTTAATCCGAAGGGAAAGGTAAAGCTTTTGCAAACAATTGTGTATTGCTTATGTTAACAAAAGTACCTACCTGAACTACAGTTCACATAGACGAGGAGTATAATACCAGCTATAATAACAATTATAATGTATAGGTTAATAGATATCAACCATGTCAACTATATCTTATCTTGTTAATAAAAGAAAATAACACAGGCGTAATCATGATTGAATAATTATTTTAAGGCATGTAGAGTCACTTTCAGAACACTTAACATCTTAATGAAAAATAAAACTGGAAAACCCGCAGAAAACCAATGACCTTCGGCAGTAAAACTGGAAGACATGTTGACAGAAGATCTGGGTAAAACGCAAATTCCAAATAAATGAATATGAATCCATACCATTACACATTAGATTGGATTTATTCATTCAGAAAAATTTAAATAACAATTAACACACCTCCCTTGTGTTGTCCATGACACATAACTTAACGTTACTGAATGACTTTAATTATAACTGGCATGTCTTTACTTCCTAAATATTATTTTCACTTCCACAAGTTGTTAGAATATATGAGTTATATTTTGTAATCCCGTTTCGTTGCTGTTTGAATGATCTACTTACGTGTTTAAATGGATACAATCAAAGTGGTTTGTAGTTTATCATTATTTTGTTACTTTTGAAGTACTTGTTTGTGGGTTTGAATGAGGGGCGGCAATTGTAAATCAATCATTCAATCAATAAACAGTTAAAACATGAATGTTTGTTCCTCAATGTTCTTCAATTTCGTACTTTATTTTGCCTTTTTTGACATTTTTTAATTCGAACATCAATGATGCGTTTTTGTAGACGAAACGCGCGTCTGGCGTAAATATAAAATTTTAATCCTGGTATCTATGATGAGTTCATTTGTTCTCTTCTTATTATTCCAAAATTTTCTGTTGACTCGAGACCATTTGTAAGCTTGACACACTGTTTAATTAAATGTTTGCCTATTGTGAAAAAACATATACCAAGATGTTGATGACAATTGTTTTGTGGTGTCGATTTGGTGTTTCTTTTATGACACATTACCCATATCTCATCTGTTTGTCCTATTGAAGCATATATTGAAATGTAAATTTGTGAAAAACTGTACTTCTTAAAACAAAAACATCGTCTCAAACAGTCAAAAAAATGTCAATTAAAAGTTAAGATAAATACAAAGCAGGAAACATAACCGATTCTACTGCTGTATGTTCAAATCACGATGTCACAGGTACACACATTACAAATTTAACTTGGATTGGGAAAAAATAATAATGAAACAACTTCGTATTTGAGTATTTTATGAACATTATTTTGTAACTACAAATCCTTCTGTTTTCTGCTAAATATTTAATTGGCAAACAATATTGTTTTCGCTAAAATATATTAATGTCAATTATTGTTGCAAAGAATGTTTTAAATTAATTGTAAACTACGAGCACAACTTACCGAATTTAAAAAGAAGCATTTCAATATCAATATTTCTGTAATGTTTCTAGTGCGATAAGAATAGTGTCGTAAACTTCAAATATGGTAGTCACAAAACAGATAAGACGTAACTACATGTACATGTAAGAATAATTACATCGTATACAACCGGATTGACGTTAGACATGTTAGATAAATATACTGAGAGTTCAATATATGTTAATGATTCGTTACAAGGCAAGGTAACATGACCTCATGATTACATGCTTCAATTACTGCGTTTCACAAGCGGCATTACAGTTTGTTTTATCTTTCCGAAGAATGTTGTGTTATTACCATTTAAATCTAGTTTATTGAATAATTATTTAGTTGTCATATGCATATTTTATTGGGAGATGACATGTATGTTTGCCTTAAAATTAGCAATTTGTTCGCAATTTATACTTTTTATACATGTTATAATTTCTTCAACTTTCTCGCAATGTTATGAAAGTCGCAAATTATATTTGCCTTTCAAAAGTAGAAAGTAACACACAATTAGATGATTAAATTTTTTTAAGAAGAGCAATAAATTTAGCCAGACTTATAACATGACATGTGATGCAGAAACCATATTACAAAAATAAACTTAAAATTATAAATTTGGGATGTTTAATCGTTGACATAATCACATTGTATATGGCATACACGAAGCGTTTTGGTGCTTTATTTTCAAAATGTGTCAATAATCTACGCTTTTACACCCTTCTATAATTTAACAAATTGAAGTTATTGGTTTTAATACATGTAATAACATTTGCATTCTATAAACACGAAATTATTAGTTAAATCAATAGTTTAAGACATTGCCACAAATAGCACGTGTAGTCAAAGCTGTTTTATTTTATGCAGAAATACAATTCGATATTGGAGTGATTTACAAAAGCGACATCCAATCAAAAAAAACAGATTCTTAAGAAGCAAACACGTGATGTAATTATAAAAGAATAAACATGTATCCTTATTACAACATAATTAGAAATACTATTTAATTTTACTAAATGACAACAGACAATAATCCTGCTACTGCCATTCGAACATTTATGCACATGACAAAGATTGCACACTAATCCATGCAAAATAACTGCATCAAATTTATATAGGTGTATAGTAATTGTTAAACATGCTAGTATCACTCAATTACGACACATACAAACTCACCTTAGACACCGACATTAAAATGTGTTCACCATACGAGCGTGTTTTTTTTACCAAACACACTCCAGTGACACTCAAATAAAAAAAAGTTAGAATATATCATAGTCTAAACAATTATCGCAGGAATAGTAAACCTTAGCCGTAATTGGCACAATTTTCTTGGAATTTTGGACCCTCAATGCGCTTCAACTTTGAACTTGTTTTGCTTTATAACTATCTAGATGTGAGTGTCATTGATGAGTCTTATGAATACGAAACGCAAGTCTTGCGTATTAAATTATAATCCTGGTACCTTAAATAACTATTTACACCACTGGGACGATGCCACTGCTTGTGGATGTTTAGTCGACGAGGGTATCACCAGCCAAGTAGTCAACACTTCGATGCTGACATGAATATCAATTATATGGTCATTTTAGTAAATTTTCTGTTGACAAAACTCTCACGTTTTTCGTAAACCTAAGGATTTTCTTATCCCAAGAAAAAAAAAACCTTAGCCGTAATAAACACATTTTTTTGGAATTTTTGATCCTCAATCCTTTTTAACTTTGTACTTATTTGGCTTTCTAACTATTTAGATATGAGTGGCACTGATGAGTCTGATGAAAACGAAACGCGCGTCTGGCGTATTAAATTATAACTCTGGTACCTTAAATAACTATTTTCACCACTGGGTCGATGCCACTGCTGGTGAACGTGTCGTCCCCGAGGGTATCACCAGCCTAGTAGTTAGCACTTCGGTGTTGACATGAATATCAATTATATGGTCATTTATTAAATTTCCTGTTGAGAAAAACTTCAAATGTTTCGTAAAACTAAGGATGTTCTTATCCCTGGAATAGATAATCTTAAACGTTATTAGTACAACTTTTTTGAATTTTGGATCCTCAATGCTCTTCAACTTTGTAATTGTTTGGCTTTATAACTATTTAGTTATGAGCGTCACTGATGAGTCTTATAAAGACGAAACGCGCGTCTTGCGTATTAAATTATAATACTGTTACTTTGATAACTATCTGCTCCGATTAGTCACAAGCAAAGTGTTTGTTTTGTGCGTATTTAAACGCAGATACTATGTCTACACTTGTCCGTAATGACCAGTAACAACTTTCGAACGCGTGTTTCTCCCGGTACAGATTAGTTCCAACCTCTGTTTCGGTAAATAAATTGTTGTTCTGTCCTATAATTTTTCTGTTTGTTTTTTCTTGATTTTTTACTATGCCTTCTATGTTCAGGCCAATAGTTTTATTGTTTGAAAAGTTTCATATTTTCATTATGGGGCCTTTTAAGCTGAATAAATGGAATTAATTTTACGTATTGTTGAAGGCCGAACGGTGGCCTATATATGTTAACTTTTGTGTCATTTGGGCTCTTGTCGAAATTTGTCTCTTTGGGAATCTGAACACATTATCTATATGCTTGTGTACTGGTTATTTTGCTCACTATTTGGAAAGGGAAAAACATTCTGTTAGGAGAAAGACTGTCAATTTCAAATAAAATGCATGCTAGTATGTTTATGCATACATATAAGGTTTATCTCTAACTGGTTCATACTTCCATGTTATCAGAGTAGTTTTATCAAAGTATCTAAACAGACAAAGAAAACACAAGTTATAGTGTTCGTTTTTATGTTTGCCGTGTAGAGTGATTAAGATTTAACTTATATTTCATAGAATAAACAATATTGGGTACACTTTTGCATATCAGTGTAATGCCATTTAAGTTTTTGAGTTAATAAACACAGTAAAAACCGATTAATTCTTACCAATAATCTTTATAAAGTGTATTTTCAATGTGTGTTTTTGATAAAAATTGTACACCGGAAGTTTTGAAATGAATAGTAAAAGTAGAGACAAACACGGAAATGACTTTTTATATTCCGTAAAATATAAATTAAATTCAGATAATTCTGGTTACAATACAAATATTCATACTTTCAACTCTTGTGTTAAAACAATATTCAGTAGGAAAAAACGAAAATACTATAGAAATAACAACAAAAAACTAGAACAACATTAAATAGCTTGAAATGAATGAACATCAAATAATTAAATGGACATTACGAATCTATTCTATGATTTGAGTTTCTGCCTTATGTTGTCATCAATGTCAAAACGATGTCGTTCTCCATTATTGTCAGTGCCATATATGTGTCCGTTATATGTGTTAGCTGTATTTGGCAAACTTTTAGGAATGTTTGGTCCTCAATGCTTTTAAACTGCGTACTTAATTTGGCCTTTAAAATATTTTTTGATTCGAGCTCATTGATGAGTCTTTTGTAGACCAAACGTGCGTCTGGCGTAAATATAAAATTGCAATCTTGGTATCTTTGATGAGTTTATTTAAATCATGGTAACACACAATTAACATCCATTTAAACATAGTCACGCTAGTTTATAACAAACTACACACATAGTATATCATGAATTACAAATGTATCCAGTTTCATGATTGGATAACAACATAAGTATGTCAGTTTACATAAATGAAACTGCAGGGATATATAAGACGTAGTTTACCCCAATTGAAACATTAACAACGTCTTTAAAATTATCGTTACTATGTCAAATATTCGTGAGCTCAAAATAACCAATAAGGAACGTCAGAGGCTCATAGAGGGGAAAAAATGACGTTTATCCGTCAATAATACGTTTTCAATTCAAATTCGCGCAATTTACACATCAAATACTTATTCAGTCATAAAGGTTTTTTTCAAAATAGTTGCATACATGTATGTGGTAGAATAAGTGTCACAGCAAATAACAAAATCATTAACGCATGTGAAAAATATACATACTGCTTTGGGGTGAGTTTAAACAATATCGTATACAGAAAAAAACATGTAAATAATGGAATACATATTATATGTGTATTTCCGGTTTCAGTCAAGGTATATGATGTATTGCCGACTTAAGGTTTAAATCCCCTCCGCAGTCGTCTCAGGTAATATAAACTCGCAGCCTTAAATATCACATTATATATCTTGTCTAAGACTTGAATACTATATACAGTTTAGGTCTCAGGGGATATAAACTCTAAACCTGGAATGTAACAGTAGATACCCTGTATAAGACCGACGTTACACAGGTATTACGGATTCCCCTTGTCTTAATGGTTTTTGTTCCCAGTGCAGTTCTGTGTTAACATTCACAATGCATCAAATTTAGTCATTACATGTATACTGTTTCTTAATATTTGAGTAATTTTATCGTGTATGTGATAATTTTTATATCTCTTTGAAGCGAAAATGTGTGATTTTGTATTAAGAATGTATTATCTACGGATGCACGTCATTAGTTTCCCTCTGTTAGCCTCTAAAATCCTTTAGCGTTCTTTAAAGCCTTTGACTGCGTAATAAGTCACTGTGGTCGAAGAGGTAGATTAAATTCGTCATATATCACTAGAACGCATTTTGCAGTTTATAGCATGTGAAGTTTTATATGTTGATCGCAAGATATATGTAATAAACAACTATAGATTAACGGTGTTATTGATAGTTTAACCGTCGTTTTATATAGATGTATGTCTGTACATATATTGACGAACAATCCATCAATATTAATATCACCAGTAAGACAGTGAATTATCCTAAGACATGTTAGATGAGCGGATGTCGGAAATTACGGGTAATAGCTATCTTCGTACTTTACAATTACTGCTTTTTTCAATAGTTATGTGTAGTCACACAATGTTTTTTGTTGGATTGAAATATATATCTGGTACACATATGTATAAGGTTAAATTTATATGCAGAAAATGCATTAAAAAAAGTGAATATCGACTTCGGAGCCACATGTGCTATTTTTCTTGGACTGAATAAAACTTATGGACCAAATTCCTTTCATAATCAGTAATACCGTTTAAAAAGGTAAATTAAGTTTCCTACATTTCCGAATGATTAAAACGTAACCACACATTATGATATTATAAAATTGTCAAACTTTAACGAGAATATGTGGTATGATAGAAATGCTGGATTTATATATAAATATTAGTATCGACCCGTCGTAAGTTTGGATATGCCGCATTATTCCAAGATGGCCGTCATGAAATATTAAAATCAACAAATATTCATTATATTATGATACTAAATTTTTAGTGTTGACGTTCCTTTATTAAAACTAAAAGCCCTATAATACCAAGTATATGCCATATCTATCAATCGAGGAAAAGGAAAGACATATGAAATATACATGTACTGTCGATTATTTCTATGGTCATTTGCTACTCAGATATAACATAACTGTCATACACAAATCCTCTTGGCATCCTTAAATTTGTCAAATGGTTCCATTTTTCGAACACTTGATTAAATTGTCTTTTTTAGCAGCAACCTTTTATCATTAAAACACAATCACTAGAATATCGTATGAATTGCAATATACAACACGATCAATAAAATAAGTATTTTCTCCTTTCTTGTGAGTGTCTTTTAAGAATTATTCAAATTTAAAATGCTTATAAAAAAAGACTAAAGTATTTATAAATCGGATGTTATCAAATACCAAAAAGGAAAAGCAAACTAAATCAAAACCATGGCAAAAAAAAGGCGACAAAACACAATACAACATAAGAAACATAAACCAAACCAAGACCGACATTTCCTCCTGAATGACAGTAACGAAGTTTTGATGCCATAATACGTGGCAAAGAATGATCAATGTGTAAGTTGAAATCGTGCAATTCAGGAACTTACTTTTAATAATGTGTACAACTTTCTTTTCGAATAATTCAATATAACTGTATTACTTTAGGTATAATTGTTATGCGTTAATATTTTTTCCATTTTCCTTCCAGGTTTATTCTACATAAAATGAAGTAAAACACTATGTCCCTCTGTTATGATATAAGTGCTATGTTGTTGTTTTTTTAATGACTTGCTTAGAATCCAGTGTCTTCGGAACTAGGATCCGTTTATCCGCAAAATCTGTAAATTTGTCACATGACTTTATTGCAGTGTTTGGTACCTAAAAAATAAGTAAAGTTTTTACATTAGTAATTCACAAAATTACAAAATGATAGGAAATTAAATCACGAAAGGAAAAAGTTAGGTAAAGACTATATTTGACCAGAATAGTGAGTCCATTGTTTCAGACAAATTGATGAAATTTAAAAGCTTGTGACAGAGGACCATTGTTGGCATAGTTTTACGTATTTAACGTTAATATTTTACATAAATAGCCATTTTTTGGAAAATGATAAAAAAATCGTGTAGATACGTAGAAATTGTATACTTTTTAAAACATATGGCGTTGGGTTTTGACATACATTATTCCTGTCAAATATGTTTAGTAAAATGGAATTTTTTTTTCTCGACGCATGCGCATTATGTTTCATGGCCAAGTATCAAATGATATTCACCGGTTTTAATTGACCTTTTTTTAAAAACCAAAGTTGAATCGTTGAGGATTCAATGCTATAATACTTGCAATACACATAGATAGTCACTGTCCTTTTTTTTACCTCATGCAATTTAGTTATCTTACCTTGATGCTAGAGGTTTTCATTGTTTTTTGGACGATAATAGGTAAAATACATACAAACAACAAATGTGTGTTCGAAACATGCTAAATGGAAAGCACGGGAAAGATACCCGATTAACCTAAAAAGGGGCAAGTTCGTACCGAAGAATACACAAAATAAAACATACTTTTTCTAAACGTTGATATTGTGGATGATGGTGTGGTTTACAAGATTGGTTGGACACAGTGTTGTATGCTGTCAATAAAGCCCATCGTCTGTTTGCACTACTGTTCTGTCCGCTACAGTGCAATAGGTTGCAATGAAAAAATAGAGCGTCTCCTTAAAAAAATAACCATGGTTTAAGAAAATTTAAACACAATAACTAATATTTTACATATCACTGATATGCTTTTACACTTAATGTAAGTTTGCATTGTATATCTATATCATGTCCCTATTTTCTTAGAGCAAAACACATAAAAAGCGTCTCAAACACTCAGCTTACTTTTCCAGCTGCAATCAATGATTTGCTTCTAATGTATTTTTGTTTGTATTTTTTATATAACTATGCATAAGAGAGAAGAAAGACATTTGTTTTCAAGGATGCTCGAGTGTGCCAAAAAATCATCAACAATTGAAACATTTTTTTTTTCATTAGAAAGGACAAGGTATGATAAGGGCCGTTCCTGGCCCCCCTTTTTCCAGAATTTTTAAACTTTGAAGTTGAAACCAATCCCGCCTGTGTAATGAACTGCAGTATCTACTCGTCCATGTAGAATCTTATTTTTAGGTGTTATGTATTCAAATATGTTCAAACTAAGACCTTGAAAAGGCTTAAACGACGAAAAGTCTAAACAAATCTACTATTTCGTCATGTTCGGAGACGAAATTTGACATCAGCGCCAACGTAGACCATCTTGAAATTTTCAACTATCAACTGTACTCTTGTGTATCTTTCACATAATGAAAAATCATGGTGGTCTACGTTGGCGCTCATGTCTAAAAATTTGAATTTAATCCGATTGTTTACAATTTTGACAAGTCATCATAATACGTCGAAGTGAACGGCACGGGTACGAAATTATTCCGGGAACCATAATTGATCAGAATATCACGTACAGATAGTTTTACGTCGTATCCAGTAATCAATTTATGTCTATCTCTTAAACATGTTAAAGAAATATTTTGTACGTGAAATTAGACCCACAATGATCAAAATAGTCTAACACTGTGCAGCCAAATACAGAGTTGTGTCCCTTGAAATATGGTGAATTAATTTTTATTCATTATTATTTTCAAATATTCAACGAAATCTTACAAATGAATTTTATAATAAGTTCTCAATATATTGAAACTCTTTTTGTAGTTTTGAAGAAAATTATTTCCTCAAAACTTATGTATTTTGCACTTTGAAGTTTTCCTTTAAACCATCTACAGAAAAATAGATCAAGTTATTTATTAATAGATATATTAACGAATGACGGAAGAGATAGGTCATCAAAGCCTTCAAATGTGCATTTTTGTAAAAGAAAAACAAAATGTGCACTGCCCATAATATATTGGATATATGATTAGACAATTAAGAATGTTAAAAAGAACTGCTGTACTAGACTAATGCGCTATGCATGTGCAGTTATTAAATCCAAAGTATGATATGTAATTATAAACATAATTCCATGTAAAGAGCAGTTGATACTGAAATTAAGTTAACTACACTTATACGATACTGTAAATTATGTATTTCTAGCCTATTCATATATCGATACACTAATGATTTTTCTTATATATGTGTCAGAGCACTCTTTTGACAAGCTGTAATCATAAAATAAAAGTACACATGTAGCATTCAATTGACTCAGCTCCTATTTGGGTTGTCAAATAAAACATGCTATAGCGAAATTACTTTTAACATATTTTACTTGCATAAATACAAATTGAACAGTTTTTGAGATACAGCTTTAATATCTAATTGGTTTATTGTACACATAATTGAAGCATGCATTGCCACCGGATTTTTACTATTCTCCAAATACTCTAAAAATGTCATGTTTTTGGACTTTGTCTATACTTCTTGCTACTTAAAAACAATTAGGGTAGTTGTTGAATATTCACCACAAACGTTAACGGTAGTTGAACTTATTTTACCTCTCACTTGCTATATATATTATTGAATTATTTAATGTCTCTTATGCAATAAATAAGATTTTTTTTTATTAATTTCAAATATTTATGCAATACCGGAAAGGTTGAACTTGGTGACTTCTACAGCTGATTTCATTGAGCCTGAAGTCTGTTGCTTGTTAGATGAACCGTGAAGTCATTGTTAGGTCAGGTTAACTACTTTCCTTAAAGAATATACTAGTCCAGCAGATTACCAATCTATCTGTCTAATGGACTATTCTTCTTCGAAAGGAGGGTACTGAACCTGACATAATAATGATTCACGGTTCAGCTAACACGCAAGTTACCAAAGATGTTACCTTTGGCTACACCCTCAATGAAATCGGCTGTAAATCTTGAAAGTTGAAACCTTTTGGCTGGACATTCAGTCTTGCAAGTGAAGACATTCAGAATGAAAATAATAAATAGATAAACATTGAAAAGAGAAATTAAGGTTAAAACCGAGTTCACCCGCACGAGCGGGGATCGAACTCTCAACGTCAGTGTTGACTGTCTCGTGATTACAAAAGTAACTACTTAGACCACTCGGCCCCCGAGACCCTTTAATGAAGTATGTATACGTTTCGAATCAAATTCAAATGTTTTGGGGTTTCATGAAATACTAATTACCAATAACTGTTTCATTAAAAAAAAGCATAACATTTTGGATAAGATAAGGAGATGTGGTATGATTGCACATGATACTATACACTGGCGATCAATGTGCTAATTTCAGGATATATAATGTAGAAATAATGATTGTTTTAGAGAAGCTTGAAGATGTTCATGTTTTTTTCGTCTACATATCTTTATGAGTGTTTTTAACGTCTTAAACCCCGACCTCATCGAAAACTTTGAACTTTGTTTTCAGTATTACTTTCTTTAAAATATTATGTTAAGTGTTAAAAAGTTATCCAGTTGAGTTATTTAATGTCCCGGTAATCATAATGTAAATGTGAAATGCTATATTCATAACTCCACTATTATTTATGAATTACAAGTGTGCCGTTTCTTATATAATTTAAAGGTTTTTTATGTCCTATTTATGGGCATTATGTTTTCTGGTCTGTGCGTCCGTCTGATCGTTCTTCCGTTAATTCGTCCACCCTGTTTTTGGTTACAGCATATGATTTAACATTTACTTCATCAAGATATAATAATGATGCCAAAAACCTACTTCGGTATCCAAAAAAAAACAACGTTATTTAACCGTTGCTAAGCACTATTTTGGTTGCTAATCTTTTTATCAGCATGACATACAATTGACCTACTCTCATTTCTTACTGCTAGTTACTCTTGTATGAAGTAACCAATCTAACCTGATTTTACTCTAATTTCTACAATTAAAAATCAAAAATCAAAAGGTTTTTGTTGTAGTTCAATTTATTTTTTATCTTTTTCGGCTCTTGCTGAGCAACTTTTAGGTTGCTATCGTCAATTTGCTTTTCTCGAGAAAAAAATGATGACTCAGACATCATATATGAAAGAATAATCATTTACAGTAGCTAAATCTTTAAATGTTGCTATATTTGTACCTCGTATGGCCGAAAATACATATTTTTGAACCGTTGCTAGGCAAAAGTTTTGTTGCTAGGTTGTTGCTAAGCATTATTTTACACTGAAATTGAAGTGACTTTTCATTTGCAAACTCAAGTTATTGTTAAACAAACAATACTATTTTGAATTATGCTAGTGTGTAATGAGAAAACAATGCATACGTGATAATTTGGCTATTTATTAAAACCGTTGCTAGGCAACCTTCCTTTCATCGGAACATAAAAAAATTATAGTTTTGAATAGTTTCTACACTAAGGCTATCAATGATGTATATAAAAACTTATTTGGGAAGGGGGCCAAAAACGCCTCTTATCATACCTTGGTTACTTCATACAAGAGTAACTAGCATTATATTTCAAATGTTGGTCTTTACGAATACGATAGGTCAATGTTTTCGTCGCAAACCAAAGCACATGCGTTGCGTATTAGTTTTGCAAGTGTATATATGTTTGTTCTAGTTATGATACTAATCATGTTCATTCTACATTAAATAATAAGATGATATTTCACCTGGATTTAGTAAGCAGTATTTCATCGGAAAACGGTCCATTATTTTATCAAGTCTTGACGGATCACTGACAGTCAGTTGCCCTTCTAATTTGTGATCTAGACGTCCGCATTTGTGAGAGCCTTCTATTATCTGTCACCAAAAAATAGGCTACGTTATTCAAAAAACAAAAGCCAACATGGTAGTTATATCATAGTGTATTAATATGACATATGCTCATCCTGTTATTGTGGGAAAACATTTTTCTGTTGAAATGATGATTTTTTTTTCATCTGCCGTCTGTTATTTTCTGTTTTTAAGTTTCCTGACATAATGGAAGAAATGTTTGCCATTCAATTCTTAGAGATGTGGAGTTTCTCGTGCATCATCTGTAATCGGACTCCTGTTCTAAATACATGTAGGAGTTATCTCCCCGCGTCCCTTTTTCTTGTAATTGTCTGTTCTCTAAAACCGTTATACTATCAACTAACGTTTTTCACAAATGGTCGTATATTCAAACAAAAGGATATTGCATGAAATTTTATGGGAGTTATTTCTATTAAACAATGTGATATAAAGTGAGAAAGGTCAAGGAAATGTTCTTTATTCTTAACTTTACTTGATATTCTTATTTCAGAATACAATGTTTCTGGTGCCAATATTTCCCATGTAAAAACTTTCTTGTACGATCACAACTTATATTGATATATCCGTATTGAAGACATTCATATGGCAATACAGTGTACTGGGTGTATCATAGATACTTGTACATGTGCATTGACAGAAAAACGAAAACCATTAAAACATGTTTTGAAACATCATTTTTTGTCTTTGAAATAAAAATATCAAAATGGGCCGCCTTTAAACTCAAATTCAAGTATACAAGTTCTGTGTATAGTCCTATAAAGACGAAAAAAAATCATGCTGTATTGTGTTATTCACTTAAGCATTGATGACGATAATGATGTTTGTTGTATTAATCCATTATCCAGCTTAATCTAACGAACTGCTACGAGTAATAAAAAAAAAAACATTTTTGTCTAAATATGATTACCTGTAAACATCCGTTTGTTTTCTCACATTTATCCAAGGCTATAAATACCGTCATCATATTTGGCTCCAAAAACTCATTTATATACCAATACCTGTAAAAACAAGTTTGTTGAATATAACAAAAAAGGTAAACACCTGTTACTTGTTTGAGTAATGTAATTTATCATTAATCATTTCGGTAAACATACATAATTATTATAGAAATGTCCTCTTTAACATATCACTATGCGTTGCTGTACAAAAGGGTGAGATAAAAAGTATATTGCATACCCATAATCTTGATGCCACAAATGAGCTCCTCCTGTAAACGGCTCTTTGGTTACTAACTTTCCATGATAGTGGTACACTTCGTCTCCAAGTAACTAAATAAAATGTTTGAATAAGGGAAAAGTTTTGTATCAAAAATGATATATTAAAATATTTTGCAAATTCAAGCTATCATTGGCACCAGTTAAGTCGGTGTTTCAAATTGGAACAAACATTTTCCTAGCCGATATACCGATACCATAAATATTATGTTAAAGTGTGTTTGCGTTTATTCTTGATTAAGAGAAAGTATAGTTTTTTTACAAATCTTTAAAAAACTTTAAATTGTTACATTCTGATATGTTTTATTTGATTTCTCAAACAATGTTTAGAATTGCAAGTGGTTTCTTCAAAAATTACAAATTTTAAATCAACTGATGTTCCAGTTCGGTGTATCTTAGAGTTTGCAACTGAGGGCCAAACTGTAATTAAAATATATTTATATTAGTACATTATATACGATGTTAATCTATTGGTGTAAGCATTACACTAATTTATAGATGTATACCTGTTGGCATGTCCCGGCTACTTTTTCCGATCTACTGACCATTCCACTGACGTCATTACCCGGATGTCCCCATATGGTCAATTTTGCTTCTCGACCTTGACAATCAGAAACCTTTAATATACATGTAGGGGGCTTTGATTTGATAGAACTTCATGTTCTGAAAGCCAAATACAAGGACGTATCTGATTGATTTACAAATCGACTCGGTGGTTTTGCAATATGTTCTATTATTCAATTGTCCAATTTCAATTGCACTTATATTTTAAATTATTGAATCAATCTATATACGAATAACAAAAATTTGAATAAATACACCTTTCGTATGAATACCATTTTTAGCGAGAGGCTCGTACCTTATTATTCAGAGAGCCAAACATATGCAATACAATTAAAAATACATGTTGACATCTTCTAATCAAATGAAGTAATTTGAATTTCGTTGTAAGCCTTAATTTCGGATGTGTCGTTGATAACAGATAAAAATTACATATTAATATATTCTTTACTTAACATGGTTGAATTTAGAAATTAAACAAACTACATGATTAAGCATTAAATTTAAGTGTCATGCATGTACACTTTTTTTACTGGATTGCATTCTATGTTTCGTTGTTAATACTGTTTAATTATTATGACAACTTTACCTGAACTTTATTATTGTTTAAAAGCTCTGAAGTAGATGGATCTTTAAACTCTTTGATAAGTTTTTCTACTTCTGTTGCATCTAAGACATTTCTAAATAATAAAAATCAAAATCAAACATGTATAAACGTGCAAAATAATTAACACAGCTTTTTGAGTTGATTGCAGATATTTATCTGTAATTTAGATAGTATATTGACTTATAGCCTAGTAATGAAAAAAAAACAGATCTTTTTACCTGAGGAATAGATAACCTAAGCTATATCTTGTAAAATAATATTAAGAATAACGAATGACCAAGGCTCTTCTACTTGGTTTTTAATTTAGCTTTTTTAAGTTTTGCTTTTGTCTAAGAACATTATTGGAGAATGGTTCATCGAAACAAAATATGTGTCTGACGTATTAAATTTCAATCCTGGTATATTTAATTTGGTGAGTTTATTCACTGACTGTTCAAGTTTTTCACCTCATGAACATATTTGTTACATAAAATACATATTTGAAATTCACTTCTGTAAACTACACAGCAATATTTCTCTGTTGATTTTGGTGTGTCAACTGTTTCCATCATGAATGCAAAGCCCATTTATATCGCTGTGCAAGGCATAATGATATGGACGAAAAACTGCTTAATTATGTTAATTGCCTTTATTTGCAATTTGGAACGAAATAACGACATTCCTTTGGTAATTTTTAAGGTCCATTTTAAAGACAAAAACATTTAAAAAAAATTACCGAACTCATTTTACTCGGAAAGTCTTTAATAATATGACACAATCCAAAGTTCAAACACAACAAACAAGAGGAAACAACTGTCATACTCTTGACATGGTACAGACATTTTGGTATGTAGAAAATGATGTATTAAACCTGGTTTTCTAACTATCGCACCTTCCCACGTCTTGTGTTGCATGTAATGTGTGATTTCAAGCGATATCCCAAAATTTCTTCTTTATGACACCTTATACTACAACAACTATTTATAATTTGTATGGTTTTACGTCAACATACCTGATTACGATATATCCATACTTTTCAAAATCTGTTTTCACTTCTGGTGTCACTTGAAATGTATCTCCATTAAACTGATAGACTTAAATAACAGAAAAAAATATTAGACATGATACACGAAGAAGAACAAAAAAAATCAATAATGTCAAAACAAAAGCGTTAGACAGGGACTATTTATACTATAAGTGAAAAGGAAAAACAACAGTCAACCAAATACATCATACAGAACTAAAGACAGAAACTACAAAATCAACTTAAATACGTGACCATAAGTGTTCCGATGGGGCAGTATTTGCCCTAACATTTATCACTCGTTTTGTTAATATTAATATCCAGGGGCCTGGTTTTCGAAAGTATCTTATGACTAAGACATATCATATGATGGTCTTATGACATGTCATAGTCGTAAGATATGTTTTCCAAAGTGTCCCAAGTTACGATTTATCATAACTTTTGTCATAATCTTAAGACCCCTCGAAACATGACTTATGATGGTATTATGCTTATCAGCTAAAATTTTAATTCATAATGCACAGGCATTTTGTTAAGTGGGTACGAGAATCTAAAAAGTATTCACAGTTAAATAACAATGCATGTATGATAATACTCGAAAGCGAAGTTCAAGATTTATTATATATTACAAAATAAATTTAAACAAATTATCAACTGCTATTCAATTTCTTTTATTATGAAATTTCATATTCATTATAATGAAAAAAATAAAATATTCGTAAATAATAAGAATGGAAATAACCAATATAATTTTGTATTCATACTTTTAATTTTTAATTTTACATTGATCACTTTTTAATTATTATCTAAAATAATAGAAAATAATGTTCACTTATGACAGTCATAAGAGCATCAAAGCTATGACTCTCTTAAGACAGATTTGATTTACATCCTATGACATGTCAAATGATAGTCATAAGATGATAATAAAATATGTCCTAAGATATATCCTATGACATATCTTCTGATACTTTCGAAAACCAGGCCCCAGGAATTTCTGAAGTATCACATAAGTTGTTAACATGAAGCGTATTTTCATATTGATTGATTTACTCGTTAATTTATTATAAATACCACAAGCTATTCTTATGTGTTTCGTTGAAAAGTATTATGCTTAAACAAATATGTGTGCTGCTGTAATATAATATGTTTACAAAGTCTTTATACAATAAGGAGATGATGGATACGTTTGTTGTCGACTTGTGCGATTGAATGTCCCGTTTGCTACAATATTACATACGTTATAACTTCGTTTTTTTTTACAATACACCAGAATGATTGTAGTATCATATTTTAACGAATAATTGTGATGTTGTGCTACTAACAATTCAAAGCATCGCTATCACTGATTATCATCACTCGAATCGCTATCACACATATAATGTGTAATGTTTGCTAATTTAACTAAATCGAAAAGTGATTACGCTGTCGATCCTATTTTTCACAATTATGCTTAAAGTAAACATTTCAGTTAAAACCTGTTAAGACATTTAACGTGCTTTATTTATTGGTTATATTGTACCTCGCAGCACATTGTGTGACATTTGGAAAAAATGCTGAAGCCAACGTCTCTGGTTTTTTTTCTAATTCCCAAACATATTTGTATAAGACTAATGGCAATAGCTTTTTAATTGTCCAAGGCAACATTTGCTCGACAGTAAGATAGATCGTTTACTGTGGTACTTAGATATAAGTGTTATTTTATCGCAAAATGGCGCTTACCTCCATTTAAGTCACACTCCCTCGACATTATGTGGCCCTTTTCCCTTTAAAAAAAATATTACAACAATTGTATTCCGATTGGTGTACAATTCTTTGAAATTTTTCTTGATGTAGCAAATATACTTAATTGTTTTATTTACACATTTTGAATTACTCAAGAAGTTTCTAACATGGTGGATATTCAATCGCGTCTTTTTTCAACGACAGTGTGTGTTTTTAACTAATCTTTTTATATATATTTCTGCTTAACACTTAAATACAATTGCACATGTTGAATGTAATCCGTTGACGGTGTTTAATTCATGTTGCACTCTCTCCTCCTTTTAAAAAAAACCATTAAGATAATTATATTCTGATAAGTCTACAGTTTTATGGATTATTTTTTTTTATAACCTAAACAACACAGATTAAGAAGGAAATAAGATTTTTCTTATACGGTGATAATACGAATGCGTTGTTTTTGGACGACAATGTTTGCTTTTAAACTATTTTTTTTACAAATTACC
This sequence comes from Mytilus galloprovincialis, assembly GCF_965363235.1. NCBI lineage: Eukaryota > Metazoa > Mollusca > Bivalvia > Mytilida > Mytilidae > Mytilus > Mytilus galloprovincialis. Next base: position 67,382,444 of record NC_134848.1, read on the forward strand.
TTACTATACAAAATAAATTGCATGGAGCTCTAAGAAAGTGTTCAATTTTTAAATAAATCTACCGCAATTTATATAAAATTGAAATAATAGTATAACTAAACAGTAATACATTTATCTAGAGCAACAGTGTTGGTTTAAAAATTTAAATCAAATTAAACCAAACTTTCTTGACACTCATTTATAATGCCATTTAAAATAAAATCTAGGAGATGTAAATGAGGGACGAAAGATACTATATAAACTCAAAGATTGAAAATAAACTGACAACACCATGGCTAAAATAGACAAACCGCAAATAATAGTGCTGATAGACAACATAGATACATGACTATATACATGTAGCTAGTTGATGAAAATTGAAAATGGTAAAATTGGATATTATTTGCTGATTATCAGAGTGTTCAATCTAAGTTGGGTAATGGATGTTGATGTTTATTTCATTTAAACAAAATGGGTATAAATAGTTCCAAAATTTATCAGAAATTTAATTCAAGTATGTCTGATAAGCATAATCATCGATATAGCACGACTATAAATGTACGTATATACACCGTGAATAATATTAAACTATACTATTTAAATTCATAAATATTATTATGCGCAATGCTATACATTCAATTACCAGTCGAAATTAACTATAAATCTTACCTAGATTATCTATATGGTGTCCATTTGTTACATTATTATCTTTCATATGTACATACAGGTAAAGGTTATCTATGATTATAAGGTAAATGTAAAATCTACGCCAAAGGTTAAGCCTATCTTTTATCGTTTTAAGTAACATAAAATAGCTACATTTCCTTCTAGAATTAAGAAATAAAGATGGAGTGTAATCTATCATGTTTTATGTTATTTTTCCATATAACAGCTCCTTTTAAATAAAAGAATGAAAGTGAAATACATGAACGGTAGAAACTATATGATTTTTTTTTATTATTGTTATGATTTTCATGTTTTGTCGAAATGCGCATCTGGTATTACAATTGGTACTGATAATTTCATAATTATCTCTACTGCACGACTTTATGTTAGAATACAGATGGCTAGACACAATGAACCCATTTTAAACTTTAGACAATATTAGAGGTCACTTTGATCTGAACACCTCTTAAAATGATATTTTTTTTCACAATAAACACTACTGTTTTTCGTTTCGATCAGTTATTATAATTTTTACAGTATTTGCAATGTCTGGAAAAAAAACGGAAGATAACCGATGCAGAAAAAGACGTTGTTTTGATGAATCGTTTTTTATCGCTTCTTTTGTCTTTTCTTCCACTGTGTTTCATTGTAACAAAAGAGAGGAAAAGAATCGGGTCGAATAAATACCCTGTGTGCAGACAGTAGCCTCTATATGATTTATCATTATATCAATTAATGTAATTGCAATATTATATTGTTAACTATAACTTAAAGAAATCCCACATCATACACAAAATAGTTTGGCAAATGATAAGTGGACAACAACGTGATAATGTCATAATTGTTCAAGATATCAATGCACTTTGATTTACAGGTGGATGATAAAAAACGTATCATAATATATAAAGGGTACCTTATATAGTATATTTAACAATATACAGGTATAAGAACTGTATCGAATTTCATAAAAGGTACGTAAAGTTTGTTTATCGTTGTAGTAAGACTTATGTTGAAATTCGGCTAAAATTATCAAAGCATTTAATAACACATTGAATGTAAATATATACGAATATACGGTCCATGCAACCAATATTCATTCAACTTAACTTGATAGTTAACCAATTAGAATTGTACTGTGCAATAAGGATATTCGTTTAAGTCATTTAAATCCTACAGTTAAGTCGTTTTATCTCTTTGTGCATGTTCTTGGTTATTTACAATTACCATTTCAGATTACTATTTGTTATATTAAGGAGGACACACAAGACGTTTAATGACAGTGGATACCCTATAATTACACAATGTACCCTCTTATTCTTAATTTTTAATGTAGGGAACAAAAAGTAATTCAAACAAACAAGAACTTATTGTTAAAAATGAGGCAAAATTAACTTTGGGACCAAGATATACTTTGGAAATGACTTGGAAGAAGAAATAAAATTAAGGAACGAGACGAATATTGATAACAATGAAATAGAAAAAGAAATAAATGAATTTGGAAAAGAGCTCAGTGAGAAATATGAAGAAAAGGCGAAAGGAAATCAAGAGAGATCTAGAGACAAATGGGAAGAGTTCGGTGAAAAATAATTCATACACTTCCTTGGGTTAGAAAAAAAAATCGATAAGTAAGCTATCGGGTGAATAATTTCGGATCAAGAGAAACTTTTAAACAAAATAAAAGATTATTATAAAAAATATTGTATACTAAAAAAAAAAACAATTAGAAAATAGAGTTATGAAAATAATAAACTAATATGCAATGGGAAAATTACAGCGGAGGAATGCACACATAGTATCTTTAAAATTAAATTACATAAATCTCCACGTCTTGATGGACTAACGTTAGAAATTTATATATTTTTGGGGAATAAACCTGTATAACAACTGGTAAATGTATTAAATACAGGATACGATAGAATCAGTCTTTCATATTACAAGGTTCTAGTATATAAACTTTGATGTTAAAAAAGAAGGCTCCTTTACTTTTGGAAAACTATCGCCCAATATCCCTTCTTGATATAGATTTTAAAATTTTCTCAGATGTTCTTGCGCAACGCTTAAAAAAGTTACTTCCAACAATTATAAATGAGGATCAAACCGGGTATGTTACAACTAGACTCATTGGGTTTAATCTGAGACAAATATAAGATGTAATAGACTACTCAGAATCATACAAAATTGAGGGAGCAATTGTTTTTATGGATTTTACGAAACCATTTGATTCGTTAGAAGGGGATTTGATGCTCGGAACTATGAAACATTTTGAGTGTAGTGAAACATATATTACGTGGGATAAAACTATGGATACACCCGTTTAATCATGTGTCTTGAAAAATGGGTTGGTATCAGAATATTTCACAAATTGACGTGTATTCCGACAAGGCTGTCCTTTATCAGCTTTATTGTTTGTTTTGGCTTTTTGAAATTATGGCTCGAAAATTAAGGAATAACAACGACGTAAAGGGAATCATCTTTAAGTTAGATTGGAAAAGTATCTTAAAGATCTAGAAACACGAAGCTGTAAACATATTTGGGATGGAAAGCCAGACGAAGTAAACCTGACTACTCGTCCATATGAAAAAAGAGGCTTACAAATGGTAAATTTTAAAAGTTATGTTATGACGCTAAAGGCATCATCGGTATATAGACTTGTCTATGGTAAATTTGCCAACTGGAAATCCATGACCTGATAATTTACTATGACTTGATGATTTGTTATATTTATACATATGCAACGTGTATTGAAATTAAAAAAAAAGGTTTTCATATGTGTATATCGATAAGCATGTTACTGAAATAATCAGTGGAACAAAGAAACTTTGGATATTTGAAAAACAGATTTTGTAAGAAAATGTCCTTCAATCGAAATATAACACTTTTCGAATAATCTTAAATCAAAGGTATGTCCGTTATCTGTATCTTTTATCCGTGAATATGTGAATTTATATTGTTTCCACTCGAGTATAATGATATAGGATGCTTGTTTCCTGTTTTATTATCTATGTGATATCTTGTTTATGTTTCTGTGTGTGTTACATTGTAGTGTTGTGTCGTTGTTCTCCTCTTATGTTTGGTGCGTTTCCCTCAGTTTTAGTTTGTTACCCCGATTTTGTTTTTTGTCCATGGATTTATGAGTTTGAACAGCGGTATACTACTGTTGCCTTTATTTATGTTTCAATGGCTCTTATCAGGTTTCTTTGTTTATATGGATTTATTATTACCGTTCTTTCAGGAATATGACAGCTGTTGTCCATTCGTGTTTTCTCTTTTGATTTTGTCATTTGATTAGGGAATTTCCGTTTTAAAATTTTTCACGGAGTTCAGTATTTTTGTGACTCTACTAATTTTATAAGCTTTCTGTCGTCTACTGTCAATTCAATAGTACTTGTGTGTATAACAAATTGGAATATTATTGGTATTATATACATTTAAATAATTTAAAAACTTCATTTTTTAATAGAACTATGACAATAATATATTAGTGGTGTTCAATTCTCATGAACATCGATTTAGAAGACTAATTAAGGTACTTTTTAAATACTGGTTAATCAGCATGCACTCCAAATGATGCATGTTTTTACAGACATATGAATGAAAGTCGTTCAATTTGTCACAATTGGACAATTATAGATGAGACGATTATTCTGGCATCTAAGATCAAATACATGATACATATATCGCTAGTGGGCTGAGCCACTGACATATCTGACATAGTAAGTTATGTTTAATATATGTTCAGAATTTAGGGCATTATTTAGTGTTCTGTTCAAGACAATAACATACTGAAAGGTCTAAAAAGCAATGTTTAATACTTCTGCTCGACGAAATAGAAGTCATGGTCACAGAAAATATATACCACCTGCTGTACACACCGTGACAATTGATAGTCTATTAACGTCTGTTCAAAAACCTTTAGAAATTCATCATATTAGAACTAAATTATACTCCTTTCCATTGTCAAAACTTTCTTTACTATTTCAAGATGCCAAAAATACTTCCGTTACTGATTCTCGTTCTGTTTTGTATAGATTAGTTGCAATTATCATGGACATTGCTAACCATAGACTATTCAAACCCGTATCCACTACATCCAATTGTGATGAAAAACGTTATTTTTTAAAGGAAGAATTCGCCAATAAAGGTTTAGATGCTGTAAATATAAGCAATATTTTCCATCAAAAATCTGTACAAAAAACTATACCTGATTACTTCAAAAATAAAGCTACACCTGTTATTTCTTATACTTACACCAAGTCTATTGCATCCAAGATTTTCAACCACAAGAGAGTTTTAAGAGGCTTTTAACCTCAAAGATACAAAATCCAAGCCTCCGGATTGCTCATGTTCATCGTCACAATACAATTACAGTCTAGCTGGTCAAATTATTACTGGTGACATTGGCATCGTTACAAATGAACAACTAAGAGAGTTGTTAGCTAAGGGACCAAAATATAGAATTCCCCAGCCCATTAACTGGAAAAAGAATTTCAAGTTACTGATGGATGCAGTTGAGGACTATGCAAGAAAATGGGTAAAGCGCGAACCAGACGAACCAGAACTGGACACTTTGTCTGAATGGATCAAAGCTATTCGATCATGCATTCAGAGGCGCATACATAAACTATGATGTAATATGAGTACTAGAGTTTCTAACCCTTTCAAGAATCCGGAGGTTGTGGATGCTTTATCCTCTTTGCATGACAAATATATCGTTGTTCCAGCAGATAAAGCCTCCAATAAATTGTCTTCATATGTAAAAAACATTATTTGCAATGTCTCACTAAAGAGCTTGGAATTGATTAAACTACCAGTAATCCTACATATTCTTTAACATCATTTACCAAGGACGAAATTTTTAAAAATCATAAATCTGTCCTTCTTTCTTTTGGTATCAACATCAAAGAAAACGAAGAAAACTTGCCCTCATTATACTGCATACCTTAATTACACAAAACCCCATATAAAGAACGATATACATAGCTGGTTCTTCAAAATGTTCGACTAAACATCTTTCTAAAGCACTGACTACTATTCTTTCTACAGTTAAAGATGGGCTTCAAAAATATTGTGAGGAGATATATCCTAACAGTGGTGTTAACCAGATGTGGATTCTCAAAAATTCCAACGATCTACTGCTTAACCTTCGATCACAATCTTTGCAATTTTGCAGCAACATAAAAACTTTTGATTTTTCTACGCTATATACTACTATTCCCCATGCTCAGTTGAAAGATCGACTTCACCATCTCATAAAACAGAGCTTTTTCTATAAAAATGGGAATCGTAGATACAAATTTCTTGTTTTGGGTTACAATAATTCATATTTTGTGAAGAATCACACTGAATCTTCCAGAAAATATACTGAAGATGATATTATCAAAATGCTGGACTTTTTGATCGACAATATATTTGTTGAGTTTGGAGGATTTATATTTCAACAGACAATCGGTATTCCAATGGGTACTTATTGTGCACCCCTGCTGGCTGATTTGTTTTTGTACTCGTATGAAGCAGAATTCATTCAGAACCTTCTAAAAGACAAAAAGAAAAAGCACCTTGCGAAATTCTTTAATTTTACTTTCCGATATATTGATGATGTTCTATCATTGAATAACCAATACTTCAGCCAATACTTATATCTCATATATCCCAGTGAATTTGAAATTAAGGTTACTACTGATATTAGAAGGACTGCTTCATACCTTGATCTTTTCCTCAATATTGACGTAGATGGACGACTTCACACGAAAATCTATGACAAACGGGACGATTTCAACTTTCCAATTATCAATTTTCCATTTCTCAGCAGTAGCATACCATCTGCCCCTTCGTATGGTGTTTACATATCACAATTGATACGTTATCACGTGCTTGTTCACACTATACGGACTTCATATACAGGAGTGTGCTCCGTACGCAGAAACTGCTCCAACAAAGTTATGAGGAGAACAGATTAAAATTGACACTCCGTAAATTTTATAGACACCATCACGAATTGGTGGATCCATACGATGTGTCTTTAACCAAACTAGCTAAGGACATTTTTGCCACATGGTAGATTGTGGTTTGTCATTAAGTCGTCTAATCTTTTAATTACCAAACGTGACTTATTCCCGATTGTGACTGTTTTGCTGAGTGTGAATTTGCATTACTATAAGACGTGTTACGGTACTTGTCTATCCCAAATTCATGTATTTAGTTTAAATGTTTAATGTTATATTTGTAATTCTCATCGGATTTTGTCAAATGTGTTGACGTCTTTTCTATTATATGTATGTGTTATGGAAAGAAAAAATAATCACCGCCTTCATTTATTAGATTAAATTTTGGTCAACGTAATTTGTACGATAATTTACGTTTGAAGTTGGATTCATAACAAACTGGACATATATATACTATAGTTAATTGCTAATAATAAGTATTGCAATATGCATTGTGTTTAAATGCACTATCAGTATTTAGTTCTATTATAATCTTTAATCAATTCTAATTTTATCTTACTTTTGAGATATAGTTTTTCATATGTGACGTCATTTTTCTGCTGTTTCAGAAATTTCATAAATTCAAATGTGACGTAATTTTTGTGCCTTTTCGCCATCGTATGTGACGTATTTTTTATGATTTACTGCGTTAAGGCCTGGACTTAGTCGGGTGTGTCTATTCTGTGTTGGTCTTTACATTAAGTATTCGTGTTTGTTTTCTGTAATGAATTAATACATGTACTTCAGTTTCATTATTTATATCTGTTATATTTATTTGATAAAATTTACTGTTTGCAATAGCATTAATTGTTCTAAATAATAAGGATGTTCTTATCCCAAGCATAAAAACATAGCCGTATTTGACACAACCTTTTTCAACTTTTGATCTTCAGTGCTGTACAACTTTGTACTTTTTTTCACTTTCGATCTTTTATATCTGGGCGTCACTGGTAAGTCTTGTGTGGACGAGGCGCGTTTTTGGCGTAATGAATTTAAACCTGATGTTTTTTTGTTATCCATTAATCATGTGTTTCTTTGTCTAATACGTTCTCCTATTTATTTGTATTGTAGTCCAGTAATATTATGTTGTCATTTCAATGTTATATTTAACATAGCCATTAAAGTGCGAGGTTTGGCATGCCACAAAAACAGGTTCAACCCACCATTTTTTCCTTTAAAATTGTCCAGTACCAAGTCAGGAATATGGCCATTGTTATATTATTGTTCGTTTCTGTGTGTGTTACATTTTAACGTTGCGTCGTTTGTTTTGTCTTATTTTTGAGTGTAATTTCACATTGCGATAAGACGTGTCACGGTACTTGTCTATCCCAAATTCATGTATTTGGTTTTGATGTTATATTTGTTATTCTCGTGGGATTTTGTCTGATGCTTGGTCCGTTTCTGTGTGTGTTACATTTTAGTGTTGTGTCGTTGTTCTCCTCTTATATTTAATGCGTTTCCCTCGGTTTTAGTTTGTTACCCCGATTTTGTTTTTTGTCCATGGATTTACGAGTTTTGAACAGCAGTATACTACTGTTGCCTTTATTTATTGTAAAGATATTAATTTTAATGCCAAACTAAATTCCAATTGATTGTTTTACTTTGCTAAGAAACGAACTAGAGTTGAAGGTCACAAAGAAAGCGTAAAAAAGGGAATATAAAACGGAAATTAAGTATGTATTTACGCTCTACCGACCGTCACACTAAAATTTTTCAAATAGAGTATACATTGTTTATTTCGATTTTTCAATTTCATTTTTTATGTTTCAGTTTCGGTAGTAAAAAATGGTAGACAAATTCAATTACCTTCGTTTGTTAAAATCTAACCATGATATATATCTGAAAATTCCCAGTGTGTTGAAATAAATTGTACACATGCGCGCATAATTTGGATAAAATCAAACTTCTTGTTCATCTATATTTAGTAACACGGACACATTTGATATCAATACAGGATTTGTAAAACTAGGGTTGTCAGTGTAATATTTCCTGAATTGTAATTAACAGATTTATTTTTTATTCAGACTCCTCTTAGTAAGTAGATTGTCCTTGCTTAAGTCAATTATAGTTGTTTCAAAATTATGAAAAAAGCTTATCAAATTATAAACAAAAAGCTGTATCATGCTATGTACATGTATCTTAATTATGTACGAATACATTGTTGTGTCACGCGGTTTTCCAACTGATGGCAGTATTTTTTATTTTACATCGAGATTGTGAGGCAAACTTTGATAAAACTTATTAGATTTCTTCGCCATATTGAATTCAATATGCGGTGAATTAACCCCTCCATACATATCTAAGAAAAGTTTCCATTTGTTTTTATTTCTTGATGTATCATGTCTTGAAAGTTTATCTTTAATTTGTTAATATTGATTTCATGTCATCATGTTAAATAAATAAGCGATTTACATATAAAGGGTGCAATTTTGAATTTAGTTAACTTGACGTCAAAAACCCTATTTCCTACAACTCTTTGTATACCGCCTATCATGCTGCTATTATTTTCGAATATTTATATTTTTGCAACTTTCACTTATTAATGTGAATATAAAACCGACTCCCCACTGGTAAAATTCAGACCATGTCATTAGTCAAAAAGAGAGCAAAAATAAGTAAAAAGGTCAGTAGTCAAGTTTTCGACAAAAACTTTAACGAAAGTAATGTTACGTTTCAATTTCCAAATTAACTAATCATGACTGAAACAATTTATCAACTTCACTCATAAATATGTTTGTCATATTTTGTATTTTAATCCGTAGAGTTACATTATCTCTTGTTGTTTTTTTCATATTTCCTTGTTTGTGTTAAATGTTTGGTATGGATTCAATAGGATTGACATTGTAAATTTTTCTTTGGAATGTTTGATTTGTTGTCGATGATCTTAATCTTTTCTACATTGGGGAATAACAACAGACATATCTACCATTTGTTCTATAGGAAATAATAAAAATAACTCAAAGTGACGAAGTTACAATTATAACGATTCATGCGCAAATGAAATAGATAATTATAATCTTCATATTGATATTTTTTTAGTAACAAGGACACATTTTATAGTTATACAGAATTTAAACTTGGTATGCAATTGAAAAATTTTCTCAATTGTTACTAACAGATCCATATTTGAATCAGATAGTTTTTCCTTTTTTTATCCATAGAACAACAAAATGTTTTACTACTATTTTCTCACTTCCCATCTGAAAAGGAATGTTCTACGAGAACAAATGATTACAATCCAGCCCTGTTCAACCAATGTATTGTGGATTCCTTTTTTCCAACACTTTCATAATTTTAAAGCCTATTCCTGTTTTTAAAAAGGAAGACGTGGCATGTTTGACAACTAGACAACTCTACACCATAGAGGTTAACATTATATGCTATAGTTCACAGTACGGATTTCAACAATCAACCATTCTACCTAGACACCTATCAAGTTATTCTTCCAACTTCCAAACTTTAATGCATTTGTTTTATTTTTATTACTCTCTTTTACGTATGATTATCAAAGGACGATTTTGACCCCTCTTTCACCATCTTAGTTGCATGTAATGTATGGAAAGTAGGTAATGCAAGTCCTTACGTAACACCAGATTTTGCTACTTTAAGTTTGTACGATATCTTTGATTTGTAATTTAAGCTTGAGTTATGTGTCATTAGCTTATTTATTATATTTAAACGTCCGTATAATCATATTCTCCCTCGATCGATCGAAAAGTGAGCTAGAGCTAGAACATAAATCATGTATCCTATACTTGAATATCAAACTTTTATTAGCTAAACTTTGAATACCATCAAGATGTGAAGGCATAATTAATTATAGCTGAGTGACAATTTCTTATAAGGGTCATATTGTGAAGGCACGAAAAAGGCGACCATGCCTGATGACGGCACATATAAAGAACACATATGCTTGGAGATTATTTAAAAATAAGGAATAACTCTGCCTTTATATTGTTTAAAAATCATTAGAGAAACGAATTCCACCACCAAATCTCGTGTTAAACAATATTTATCCACTCTCGGCAGTTAGATTTTAAATATTTAAAATGTCACTGTCTCGAGTGGATAAATATCGTATCACTCTCATAAACATTGTTAACTGTCAAAATAAATCCAATAGGAACAATATTACAAGCGTACTTCTGTGCGAATTGAGTTGTATCCCTATATGTTATCCATGTATTGATGATTTACAATGCCTTTACAATTTGATAATTGCGAACAGACTACGTTTGTTGATATTAAAAAACGTACGCTTTGAATCTGGTGGACAGAAGTTGCCGTTTGTTGAAGTGTTTTTCGTTTCCCGTTTTTGTTTATATATAGATTAGACCGTTGGTTTTTCACGTTTGAATCGTTTTACATTAGTATTTATTTTGGGCCTTTTTTAGCTTGCTGTTTGATATGAGACAAGGCTCCGTGTTGAAGACCTTCTGTACCTTGACCTATATTGGTTTACTTTTAAAAATTGTGACTTGAATGTCGTCTCATTGGATTTTTTTTTTAGACAAGGCTCCGTGTTGAAGACCGTACCTTGACCTATATTGGTTTACTTTTATAAATTGTGACTTGAAGTCGTCTCATTGGAACTTTCTAAATCTATATATTCGTATTCATATTCGTTAATTAAAATCATCATTATCGCTTCTCTTTTGATACGAATATAACGACACAGACCATGTGAAAAATTTCAATTTCGGTTTGCATGACTTGTTTCAAATATATGAAATATATGAAATATCAATTATATCTATCGTATATTATTTTATCTTTCCAAATTAAGAATAATTTTTAAATCACTATGAGCATTTCAATTGAACATATTGTTGCAGTCAATGCGCGTCCTTCATGCTACGTTTATAATGAAGAAAAACTCTTAATTCAAGAGTATGTAATAGTAAGTACACATGTACATACTTAAGTTACTAAACGTTATATATATATTAAACTCTAAATTCGACATTTCTTACAGCAAAGTCTAAAACGATTCTCGATGTTTTTGTAAGCTATATCAGTGTATGTACAACACAAAAATGTATATGTTTCATATCGGACAGAAAAAAAACAGTTTGTCTGTAATCACATAACTGCAAACTTTTATAAACACTTAATAACACTGTTTATAATATTGCCTGATTTCGTGCGCTCATGGTGATTACACATACATGAGTCTTAAATAGAAAAACATGTATTGTTAACACTGGAAGAAATATTGCTCGTTTAGAATTTTTTTTTATACTCAAAATGTGCTATTTATTGAGCATCCTGAACCTTTCATTTCGAACGTACCACATTATTGTTACCACTTTCGGAATGAAATATAACCTTTTACATGTGCTGATGATAACACAATAGTATCTATCATGTCTATATCAAACATTCCAATCAATTTTGATTTATTTGATTCAACATCTATATTAAAGTTTTTTTACCAATGAAGTCATCAAAAAAGAGGGGTGAAATGTACCAGAGGGACATTTTAACTCATAAATCGAAAAAAAGACTCATTCCAAGTTTGTACGATCACGAAAAATAAATGAATTAAATTGGATTAAAAAATTACAGACAGTCTACCCTCTCGGTCTTAATGATAATATCATGGGAATTGGCAATATATCAAGAACCGATTCTGTTAACATTTTGGATATAGTTTCTAAAACTGTTCGTAAAAATCGTTCTCATGGACGCAGAAAAAATCGTAATCAAAGAAAATTTCGGACCAACCATACAAATATTTCGGACCTAATTTCCATTTCAAAAAACAACGGCAGACATTATCTGTTAACCAAGCTTTGTTCTTTACCTATAAATAAATTAAATAAAATTTTAGAGGATTGCAACACAATTTCATATTACAGTCCTAAGTATGAAATTGTCCAAATTATAATGGCATATTGTTATTCTAAACTGTTTCCAAAAATTGATCGCCCTGAAGATCATAAAAAACATTTTATTAAAATAAAGTATGTCAATAAAGGTTTTGATTTTGTAAATATTGCCGGTATTTTTAACGACCATTCTGTTAAAGACCAAATTCCTGGATATTTTGATAATACTGAACTCCCTCTCATTTGTTATATTTACAAGAAATCTACCCGAAAATATGTGTTTAATTATAGCCAACTGTGTAAAGATGTAAATACCACTGAAAATACACCTATGTCGTGTAATTGCAGTAATTCAGAATACACCTATGGACCAATTTCCCATGTTATAACAGGAGACCTTAACATCGTTCGCGACCGAGAGTTAAAATCATTCCTCAGTAAAGGACCTAAATATCGTCCCCCGTCAACTATTAACTGGAATGAGTGTCGTAATATCATCAACGACTCACTCCCCGCCTACTGTTTGAAATGGGTAAAACGGGAAAAAGCTGACAAAAAATCTTTGGACTCTTTTATTAATTCAGTAATGAAGATAGTTGATATTCGAATACAACATTTTAAAGAACATTTTACCCTCAACAAAAACTATAAAAACCCTATTTCGCGTATCAAAAATAAACTAACAGAACTAGCCAAGGAATTTGTTTTTGTCCCGGCTGATAAAGCTGCTAATAATATCATTATTGTTTGACGTAAATTTTATATAGAGGTTCTGCAAAAGGAAATCACGAATTCACCAACATTCCAACTGACTTCATTTTCAGAAAACGACATCTGTAACAAACATAAACTTTTAGCTACTTCTTTACAAGCAGAACCAAACACAATGAAAGTCCCAACTATGTACTGGCTTCCGAAGCTGCACAAAAAACCTTACAAATATAGATTTATTTCATCTTCCAGCCATTGTTCAACTACTAAATTGTCTGTTTTACTTACTAGTACACTTGGTACAATAAAAAACCTGATAATAAATTGTTCAAATAAGGCCTTTGAAAATAGTGGAATTAATTACTTTTGGAGTGTCAAAAACTCGTTGGAAGTACTTGATAAATTGCATGCATATATTGGTGATTTTGAATCTGTTCAAAGTTTTGATTTTTCTACCCTATATACCACTTTGCCTCATATTCTTATTAAGAAAAAATTCACATCCCTAATTAACTGGGCATTTAAAAAGTCGGAATGCGAGTACATATGTTCAAACTCTTTTAGATCATTTTTTAGTAGCAATAAACAAAAGAACTATGTCAATTGGACATGCTTTGATACTATTTATGCACTTGAATTTTTACTTGATAACATTTTTGTTCGCTTTGGAGATTCCGTATATCGTCAAGTTATTGGAATTCCAATGGGGACTAACTGTGCACCACTTATTGCGGACCTGTTTTTGTATTGTTATGAGTTACAATTTATGACTAAAATTAGCAAAGACCCATCAAAACAACATTTGATACAAAAATTTAACAATACTTTTAGATATTTGGATGATATATTGGCTCTAAATAATGACGACTTCAGTATGTATACTAAAGAAATTTATCCTGTAGAACTTACTTTAAATAAAGCTAATGATAACAATGACCACTGCCCTTTCCTCGATCTTGATATCTATATCATAAACGGGAAGCTTAATACAAAAATTTATGATAAAAGAGATGATTTTTCATTTCCTATTGTTAATTATCCATTTTTAGATGGTGACGTTCCCTTGTCACCATCTTATGGTGTTTATATATCTCAACTTGTACGATTCGCTCGTGTATGTAACAATGTATTAGATTTTAGCGAGAGAAATTTATGTATTACTGAAAAATTATTACACCAGGGTTTTCGATATCACAAACTGGTCAAAACATTTACTAAATTTTATCACCGGTATAAGGAAATAATTCGTAAATATAACTCAACATGCAGACATCTTATACGTTCAGGTATTTCACATCCAAAATTTTATGGAAATATTCTTTATAAAGCACAAAAATGTCAGTATTCTCCTCAGAAACTAACAAAACCTTTAAATAGACTTATTAAAAGGGGATATAGTTACGATACTGTTGTCAGGTCATTAAAGATTGCATATTTTGGCTTTAACATTGATTCACTGATAGGGTCTTTGCATCGGAACTAAACACATTTATTTCTAAAAAAACAGTTGTTGGCATGACACGGGTTATGTTCTTCTCATATATTTTATGATAGTATGATACTAAACCCCTAACGGGAGGGATTGTACCTGATATTCATATGATGAAGACATAATCTTTCAATCAGTTTAATTGAGGTCTGGAGCTGGCATGTCAGTTAACTGCTAGTAGTCTGTTGTTATTTATGTATTATTGTCATTTTATTTATTTTCTTTTGTTACATCTTTTGACATCAGACTCGGACTTCTCTTGAACTGAATTTTAATGTGCGTATTGTTATTCTTTTACTTTTCTACATTGGCTAGAGGTATAGGGGGAGGGTTGAGATCTCATAAACATGT
Source organism: Mytilus galloprovincialis (assembly GCF_965363235.1). NCBI lineage: Eukaryota > Metazoa > Mollusca > Bivalvia > Mytilida > Mytilidae > Mytilus > Mytilus galloprovincialis. The sequence goes on from NC_134848.1 coordinate 67,397,452, forward strand.
TTAACCCCGCCGCAATTTTGCGCCTGTCCCAAGTCAGGAGCCTCTGGCCTTTGTTAGTCTTGTATGATTTTAAATTTTAGTTTCTTGTGTATAATTCGGAGTTTAGTATGACGTCCATTATCACTGTACTATTATGCATATTTTAGGGGCCAGCTGAAGGACACCTACGGGTGCGGGAATTCTCGCTACATTGAAGACCCATTGGTTGCCTTCGGCTGTTGTTTGCTCTATGGTCGGGTGGTTGTCGCTTTGACATATTCACCATTTCCTTTCTCAATTTTATAAATGAAAAATACAATAAGTAGACCACAAACCACAACATATACAAATTAAGCATCGTTAGCACAAACCGAAACAAAACCTGACAGTGATACCGGGTGCTCCGAAAGAGGCCGATAGTTTGAATTGTCAAACATTTGTAGGCCTTTTATAGCTGACTATACGGTCGTTAAATGATAAACATGACAAAAATGCAATTTAACAATGTGATTTTTGCCTAAAATTACAATTGGTTTCTTAATTAGTACGGCTCGGGTCAACCTGATTGTAGTATATGTACTTTATTATGTAGTTGTAACAAGTTAAAATATATGTTACTCTTGCATTAACGCTTTTTATATTAAAATAAATTAAGCCCTTTGGATTTGATTCTACTTATGTTGTACTGTTACACAACTGTCCAATGGTATGGGAGGGTTGACGCCTTCATACTAGTTTATTCCCGTCAAGTTATGTATGTGCATGTTCCAAGTCAGTAGCATCTTATGCTGTTGTTGTCGTTTGTTGCTGTATATCATATTGTGTTGTTCGTTCATTTTATGGTACATACATGAGGCCGTTAGTTTGAATTGTCAATGTTGTCTTACCTTTGTCATGTCGGGGCATTTTATAGCTAACTATGCGGTCGTTGAATAACAAAAATGATAAAGATGCAATTTAAAAATGTGGATTTTGCTTAAAATAACAATAGGTAAAATATATTGTAAATGTTCAGTTATCTCCCAACTGATACGATATTCGCGTGTTTGCATTTCCTATTATGATTTGCTTGGTAGAGGGTTGCTGCTCCTCACAAGGAAACTATCAAACCAAGAGTTCTAAATGGTGAAGTTGAAATCATCCCTTCGTAAATTTTACGGACGCCATCACGAATTGGTTGACCTTTATGGAATAACCGTTTCACAAATAATATCGGATATGTTCCTTACGTCGTAACTACAAGATATGTTTAAATAAACAAAATCAGCATTATTTTAAGCTTATATTACTAATTTGCTTCATAAACTGATACAATGCATACATAAGTTTTAATGTTTGCTTAATAAATTGAAGTGTGTGCAAATACATCATAGCGAAACGGTTAAAATTTCAAAATTAGCTATTTAGTCAAGGCTCTTATTTGAAACTGACTATATTTTATGAAAACGGTCCAAGTCAATGGATACACTTTAAATATAAAACGTGTGTACACAAATGTGAAAGTAAACATCAATGGCCTTCGTTATCAAGTATGGTTTTAAATGATGTTTACATTAGCAACAGATAACTTTGGATTAAATAAGATGCATTTATAACATGTGAACGAGGTAACTATTTTGTAAGTATAAACTATAATTCGTCATAGCAAATACTGTATTGATAAGATGTAGTTATATCATCGTCATAAGGTAATTATGTTGTAACTATATGATAAATCCTTGTTCATACAAATTAATTGTGCAAAAGTGAAAATAAAAACGACCTAGTTTGTCAACCTAAACTATTAGACGAGTGTAAATTTAATAAGGAGAGCAATACTGTCATGCAAGAAGCAACTAATCGAATTTTCAAAAACCAATTTAACAAATATCGAAAAACACCCAAAAGTTCGTTATAAAATGGCTAAACCAAAGGCTTTAACATATCTAACGAATGGAAAACAACTTTGAACACATGTTTGATTAGATTATCTCTATTGTTAACGTCCAAACAGATAATGGAAAAAAAGATAAGTTATGGAAAGGTATATATATATATATATATATATATATAGGTTGATCAGTGTTTCAGTGATTTATTTCGTTAACGTAGTGTTTCCTAGTTATGATCTTTATGTTGATCGTTAGTGCATATGAACTTTCCTTTCTTAGATATATTTTATTTTCAAAACCTCATAGTAAAAGTGGTTTAGTTTTCGTCGTAAAAGGAGTTCCAATGGGAAATATGCATTGTCGACATTTACAGAAATGCAACCTTAGGCATGTTAGGAATACACCTTTTTACTTCGTAGCGTGCATTCCATCTACGTTAGACAAACGCCAGACACACGCCAACATACGTTACTTTAACGCCCGATAAACATTTAGGCACGCTCTCGTACCTTCAATACACGCTTAAAGCTCGTTGTGCATACGTTACAGATATGATTGACATGTCGAATGCATCCAAAAAGCGTATTGACAGCGTACATGATTTTGTACCACACCCGACGTACGTCGGAGCTATACGCTGACGTATGACGCCGGTATTAGTGACGCTCAGATCAAAATAATTATTTAGAACATGAAGAAAGCGAACCGAAGCGGTTTTATTTAATGAAAGTCCGTTAAATGAACTTGTCTATATAACACTAAAAACCTCTAACCAACATGTTGTTAAGCAAATAAGACAAATAACATTACCCGTAGCACAAAATAATATGAAAAATGATATCGATAGGGAAATAAACACTGATAATCTCAGGAGACACCATGCAAATTAATGCAAAGAAACAAACTTAAAACCATGGAAAGACATAGAAAGCTTATACACACGTCAACACAACAAAGAGTTAGCAACATATTCTGCAGCCACCAAATTATTGACAATGATCTGTAGTTTTCTAGAAGGGTAATCAGTTACTGCTAAACATAAGAACACATTTGACAGTGAGTCTAATTATGTGAAGTCACACTGGAAAACAGATCAGGACCCAGAATGGTATCGACATGTATAGCATAACCGCGGTCATATATGACAATGATATTCAATTACGGTTAACCAAGGCATTCAGTGTCTTGTAAAATAATTTTCTTTCACCAACCCAATCATAAATATTTGCAATAAAAATATGTGTTTAAAGCTATGCACGTGTGTAGTTGTTTATAGTTATGTTCATTGCAGACATATACGGACAAAGATTGGCGGTCTGGGAAATCCTTGTCTGGTTGTACAATGTATATACTGGAAAACGGATTAATGTGTGATGTCTCCTTTAAAGTTGGTCCTGAGCAGAAAATTATAAGAGCACACAAATTAATACTTGACACTAGGAGTCCTGTTTTCTATACAATGTTTGAAGGTTCCATTCCAGAAACTGATAATGTAGTGATTTCTGATGTGAATGATGATACGTTTAACTTATTTCTGCGGTAAGTGAAGGAAAAATTAAACATAGTATCTAACAGACTGCAATACTAGGACAGGTTTTTTTTTAATTAGTCCGTAGATAATATGCTGACAACCATCTATAATAAAGCACTTTATTTTAATTCATAAAACTATCTTGTATTCCTTTATCTATTTTTATTTTGCGGTATCTGGTATGAATTATGGACCATACACAAATATCATATATCTAATATAAATGTCTGCCTGGTCTGGGATTTGCATTTTGTTTAACAACTTTATTGATTGTATGCTCCCTTTCATATACTGTTGCTTTTTAACCATTAAAAACCATTGTGATATCAATCGCGCACTTGTTAACATTTGGTAGTTGTTAAAGGTTTATTTGATCTTATTAACGTCTGAAAAGTCTAAACAATAAATTATTAAGACAATTCCAGATAATTTTAATGTATACCTGTGGTAAATGCAGTACTGCTTTGACAATTTGCGTGCAGTCAATTCAGTACGGCTTATTAGCATTTCAGAATGTTAATGTGTACAGGTAAATATCAACTGCTGAACAAATCTTCATGTACTACAAGCAAATTACCTTCACAATACTGCATCTACTTCGGTGTTTTACTGAAAGACTGAACATGACTCCTGACCGTTTTAGATAAAACTTGTTACTAGTGGATTTTTATGCGGGTTTTATAAACTTGAAACTTTATTTCATGTTTCAGATGGATTTATACCGACCAAATGGAAGTATCATCAAAAAATGTGAAAGAGATGCTTTATATATCAAACAAGTATATGTTTTATAGTGGAACAGATGCATGCGAAAAATTCCTAAAAGAGTCATTGACATCAAGCGATGCAATTGTCAATCTTCAGACATCTGTAGAATATCATTTATTGGATCTTCAATGTGCAAGCCTTACATATATTGATCAGCATCCCGGTAAATGTTTAGAAAATGAGAAAGCCCTTGACATAGATACTGAATGCATGAAGTTGATTGTAGAATCAGAAGAATTCAATTGGACAGAAACCGAAATTTGCAAATTTGCAATTAAATGGGCAAATAAAAAATGCCTATTACATGTACCTCAGACTGACTCGTATAACAACATTATTTGTCCGCATCAACCAAAACTGACAATGTTATCACTTTATTATGTTAATTTTATATTTCCATAGTAAATTAGTAATATTTTCATATAAGGATGGATTTTATAATACCAGTGATAACAATTATTGTTACATAATGACTACAAAATGATATCCTCTTTATAATCAAAGAATTGAATGCGAAAAAAATAATATCAGTGGTTTTCATACCTCAGACTGACTCGTATTACAAAATCTAAGCAAGGTAGAAAGAAACATACTTGTTACTCTATATTTAAATGAATGAAACTTAAAATTGTCAAACAGTAATCAAAGGTACTATGATTATAATGTAATACGCCAGACGTGCGTTTTGTCTACAAAAGACTTAGTAGTGAAGATCAGATTAAAATAGTTGTAAAGCCAAACAAGTACAAAGTTTAAGAACATTGAAGACCCACGTTTCCAAAAACAATGTGCCAAATACGGCTAAGGTAATTTATTTATGAGATAAATAAAGGCAACATAAGTATACTATTGAATCATACATCGATTGAGAAAAAAAAAGATCCGGGTTACATGTATGAACTAAACTTGAGGGCTAAAGTAATTTCTGTTTAGGTCACTAAAAGTATTACTTTTGAAAATATGGTTCCCGTATTTCAGCTTCATTTTTTTTTATTTGTTTAAGGGGTACATACATAATGGATAGAGACAGAGAAGATTTAATTTCGAAGATTCAAGTAAATAGTCACTGTTGAAGCTGCTTAAGTAGACAGTAGTTATAGAAATTTTAGTTTGATTTTATAGTTTCTGAGTTGTGGTTAGTGGAGATGTTGTTATGATGTCAAGATGTTGGTGTATTAATTATTGCTTTCAAGTTCAATTTTATGTTGTACTGTTACACTACTGTCCAAGGTTCGAGGGAGGGTTGTTGTCCCGCCAACATGTTTAACTCCGCCACATTATGTAGGTATGTGCCTGTCCTAGGTCAGGAGCCTGTTATTCCGTGGGTATCGTTTGGTGATGTGTTATATATTTGTATTTTGTTAATGTTTTTGTACACATGAATTAGACAGTTAATTTTTTTCATTTGAATAGTTTTACATTTTTCCTTTCAATATTTTTGACTCTGCAGTATGGGATTTCCTCATTTTTGAAGGCCGTATGGTGACCTATTGGTGTTGATATCTGTGTCATTTTTGTCTCTTGTGGAGAGTTGTCCAATTGAAAATTATACCACAACTTCTTTATATATTAGGTACCAAGCTGCAATTTTCTTTTTTTTAAATAATAAAGTGTTTATTATCTAACAACCAGTATTTACTTCAACGTTTTGAACAAGTTTTGTAGAAGACTAAACTCATGTTTGTGTTTTACTCAATACTGTGCTTTCTTGGGTACATGATGGATTGGCTACTTTTCGATGGAAATTTCGTTGCTTTCTTGGATACAGGTGAACCCAAAATCTAATGTTTCAACAAATTACAAATGTTCTATAGGTTTTGCACATATTGCATACAGAGATCGTCTTAACCACGAAATCAAATAATTATTATAAAACAAAAAAAGATCAATCCACAAATACATGAACAAAACTTCATTTCATGATGCTTATAAAAACAAACACAACAATAAATATAAAACATCCATCTTAACTATAGTCAAAATATTGAAATACCAATTGCACACATCCCTACATGTTCAGGAAAAAAACAATTAAAATCACCGGTAAAACGATTCCATAGGTTTGTTTGTTCGTGTACTTCATACGAAGTTGCTATAGTATGTTCATCAACAATCCAATCATGCTTGCAATATAACCTTGCATCTTTCGTCAGGACTCGTACCAACAAAAGAAAAACATAGAAAAAGATAAAAATACGTTATAGCAACTTAATTTATCATTCCGAAATCGTGAAAATAAAACATGTCGAATATAGATATGCTTTATATTGCAATATGTCTTATGCTGTTGGTTCTATTAGGTCAAAATTGAAAGCACTGCTATAAACGATATGCTATATAATAATTATCAAGCTATCTGGAGGGAAATTTGTGTTAATGTGCGACATTTGAGATGCAATCACACCTTCCACCCGAATAGTTCTAAACAAACTATAAAAGGGCAGCTATTAACATTTTGTTTTTATCATTTTTTTCTTTAAGTCTTTGAAAGTGGTTATTGTTGTAATAGAACAGTTTGCTGCCAAACAGTGCAACGTATCTCAACCAGTACTGTCGAATTATATATCAGTAGTTACGGCGGTACAGTAAAACATGTGTATACAGAGTAACATCACAAAATGGTTGCTCCGTTGGCTTGTATACAAAGTTGTTGATGTGTTTATAAGTTATTGCAAGCGCAAACTATTGACGAAATTGGTAACGTCTGGTCATACAGTTCTTTAACTGTTTTGACGCAATTGACGATTTCCAATTTTCGGCTTTAAGCGTACCTTGATAAGATTTATTGAGAAAAGTACTTCTGGCGCATGAAATGCATAACGCGTCATTTTTACAACATTTAGTTGTCCCCGAGGTTATCATTCGCTCAATTGTTAGTACTTCGATAACGATTTAATGCTCAGTGTAATTATAACTTCCACTTGTTTAATTGTTTGAGAAAATATTGCATATACATGATATAGGGTCGAAGAAAAAATAGTCGATTCATGCAGTAAGTAAATGGTAGAGAAATAAACAATATCCCCTAAAAAGAATATAGTGAAGAAATCTAGTTGGAAAGGTAATGTACGAATAAAACTTTTAAAGAGACTTAACGACCATTTTCGAAAATGGGTAGGAAAAAGCATGTTTCCATAAATCGTATGCTATAATTAAGCTCAAAACTATTACCTTTTCTTGTTCTTAATTTTAGCAGTACACTCCGCATCATGCTCATCTCTTGCTTAATTGGTATTAAGTTTATATGCTCTGGTCATACGCACATACAATAAGAAAATGATACCTTGAATTAATTATTTGCATAATTTTCTTTATTAGCATCAAGATAAAACTTTACTTCAATAAATTTGAAATGTCATTATTCATCCACTTGTATATATAATGCAAACAATAAGTAAATAAATAAGCTTTAAAATGTTTGTATGTTGCTTTAATATAATTAATGAAAAAATATTATCAGGAAGAAAGACTATACATACTATACAAAAGTGCTTACAAGGCATACTATGAGCAATCTATAGAAAATAATATTTGTAAGATTTTTATCGTAAATCATTTTTATGCTGAAAATATTTTTTTTTTAAATAAAACAATTCACCAACAGAGGTAAAATACAAAAAAATGTTCAATAATATGAATTAAGAATCTATTATTGTTTATTTAAGATATTGATCTGTTTTATGTACTGCCTTGAAAAAAAATTAATATTTCTTAATCATCAAATCGTTGTTTGATAAAAATGAAAGTTTTTATTTAAAACTTCTTTAACAACAATTTGTCATGTGACAATACATACAACGTTTCTCTATTTCACATTTTTTTAATTATACAAACACAAAAGCTGTTATTGAAACACAATAAGCAGGTACCGTTAGCATGCATAAAGATGTAATGATTATTGATTGATGATTAGACTGAAAAATAATATATACTTCAAAGCATGTGTTAAATGACATTAACGTATATACAATACGAAAACAATCGACCAAGGACATATATTTTACTGACAACATACATAATTAACCCATGAAACAGTTCAAGTATGACTATAAACAAATATTGTGTATCGTCATAGCTTTGGATATGGACATTATATTTGATGATATTGATGTTATATGACATAATATTTTCTAAAATCATACTAATCTATAACATACACATGATTGATGTATTATAACAAATTCAAACAAAGGTTTATTTCTATGTTGCATTCATTGTCTTTTAAATGAATTTCAGATGAAAAAAGTTAATATACACTTATAAATTTTAAACACTTAGTTTCGATTTTAAAACATTGAAATAACAATAACACAACATACCTGGACAAAAGTTAATATATCTGTCATCACACAAACACTGAGCTGTACCATTCACTGGTTCTATATAGCAGTTACCAAATCCACAGTCATACGAGGTACACTGACTTTCTGTTCAAGTATAAGAGTAAAATTAAATCTTTAAGCACACATCAAAACGAAAGATTGGACTTGTGGGAAATACACTGGAATGTATTTTGACATTTATAGTTGAAATGTTGTCAGATTGTAGAGTGTAGCTAGTTTGGTAAATTGTTTGATTTTAACCTAATCACGTTTCCATTTACTAAGTTTATTTTTTTACATTTATATGTAAAAGTTTGAACGTTTCCGATGTTGATCTAACTGAAAAAGCGCATATTCGCATTGAATGTATATAGCATATCGTCTTCATAATTTATTATTCAACATAGATAAAAACTGTTTTATATTCAAAACTGACTAGAAAAACATAATTCTACTGGTTTAATGGAAAACCGTAAAATCACACCAATACTGAACTTCAATTCGGAAAGTCCATAATCACATGGCAAAATCAAATAACAAAACGCATCAAAAACGAATGGACAAGAACTGTCATATTCCTGACTTGGTACAGGCATTTTCAAATGTAGAAAATGGGGGATTAAACCTGGTTTTATAGCGCTAACCCTCTAACTTTGATGACAGTCTCATCAAATTCCGTTATATTTACATTGATGCGTTAACTAAACAGACACAATAAATAAAGTAGTCAAAATATGGGTACATCAGTCATCATCGTGTAACAATTTTACAAGCTTGCTTCATTTAAGCTTGACAAGACCAGTTGGCAATATAGTTATGAGTACGTAGTTGTATGATTTTAATCATCAATTTTTGCAAACGAGTGATTAATAAAAAGAATGAAAGACCTTTTATCTTAAATAGTTTCATCTTAAATGCCCATGTTCATAGTAAACGTATGTAACTTTAGTTGTTTCATGACTATTATGTTGCCTTGAAAATGACTTAATATGTACCTTGACAAAATGTGCCGGTCCATTGTCCTTTACAGTCACATTTAAGTTGATAGCCCATGGCCACACATTTACCACCATTGAAACATTGACAGTTATCAGCTTAAACAAAACAATATTACTGTAAAATGCTATATAAATTCTTTTTCATTTTCCTAGATTCGGTATTATCTATTGTGTTACTTGTTGATATCCGAACAAAACACATCGAAATACAGCAATTGCCAGACCTTTAGAAATTACATTTGTTTTCATAAAATGAAAAAAAAAATCAATGCAATATTGTCTTTATGTACAAATTATGTACTTCTTATTGTTTTTTTGTTCCTTTTTAGCCATGTCGTTGTCAGTTTATTTTCGATCTATGAGTTTACTGTCCCTCTGGAACCTTTCGCCCCTCTTTTGAACATTGATTGTTAATAAAATTCTATTTTAAAGCATTAATGAAACCTAATGTTAATGCCATTATTAAAGATCGTACGCAGAAAAAAATCATAACAAACTTTATTGACATTTTAATCCGTCTTTTCAACTTGTTGAAAGAGAGTTGAAAAATTCGAATGGTTTTTCATATGCAAAAGTCGAAGACACACTGACATATAATTGACCATAATTGACTAATTTCACTGTACAAAAACAAGACAAATATAATATATGCAATTGTATATATGAAACACCTGTCTAATAACGATTAATCTGCTTGCGATTGTTTTTCTACATGATATAAGACCACAATCTGTCGATACCTTGGCATTGCAAAAGGTCATGTTTTTCTCTTGCTGTTTATGACGTCTTTACACTAAATCCATTGGATGTTGGATGTGTACGGATTGATAGTTTAGTCTTAGGTGCATGATTTTTTTATTAGTTGTTAGTGGCTTAGAACTAGCGAGTACTCTCAGATCTGTTGATTTATGTCTTTTTGTGTCGGGATGTATAAGTACCGGGCCACGTCTACTTGTATTTTTGTCCATCTGATGAGTTCAGCCTTTTTCAACTGATTTTTATAGTTCGTTCTTATGTTGTACTGTTATACCACTGTCGCAGGTTAGGGGGAGGGTTGGGATCCCGCTTACATGTTTAACCCCGCCACATTATTTATGTATGTGCCTGTCCAAAGTCAGGAGCCTGTAATTCAGTGGTTGTCGTTTGTTTATGTGTTACATATTTGTTTTTCGTTCATTTTTTTTACATAAATAAGGCCGTTAGTTTTCTCGTTTTTACATCGTCTTATCGGGGCCTGTTATAGCTGACTTTGCGGTATGGGCTTTGCTCATTGTTGAAGGCCGTACGGTGACCTATAGTTGTTAATGTCTGTGTCATTTTGGTCTTTTGTGGAAAGTTGTTTCATTGGCAATCATACCACATCTTTTTTTTTTATATATTCGACTAGTTTTAACTCGTTGTTAAATGGCATCAAGCTTAGAAAAAAACCCTCTTTCTTCAAGAATGTCATGAAAGGAAAAGCTCGCTCGAGAATATCGTATTAACTGGAAAATTAATACATCTTCTTCAAATCAATCTAAGGGTAGAATATTTCCAAATATTTCTGAAGCTCGGTTACGATATATAATAAAGTGTATGTCTAATTTTTACAAAGCAGTTTTGTCGAGCACTTGACATATCCAGCAATATAGCGTTGTTTGCAAGGACAATTATGTTAACGTAGTATTAACATGAGACGACTGGTATTATTCTCTTTCAGCGTTCAATGAATTCTATAAAAACCGTGTTTAATCCATCATTGTATACATAAGAAAATGACAAAACCAACAAAGAAATATGACAGTTGTTATTCATTCTATTGACGTGTTTAAGTCTTTGATATTTTGCCATTAAACATGTTCAAAGTTCAGTATTTTGGTAACATACTTTTCTTTTTAATTCAAAAACAAGCAGAAATCATGCATGTTTATTTTTTGTTTCTTGATTCATCAACAATATTAATACCAAACATATGTGTTGTGTTTATCTTTGCAAATGTGCTGTATTTTTCTAGAGTAAGATAACACAGAAACACATGTTTTTTTTATTCAGATTTGTTTGTGTTGATTTACATTTTTTGAATGACGTTTTTTTCATTACAACAAACTATCTTACTTATTTGAAACTCTGCTGTTTGAGAATAGAATTCATGAATTCATGAATTGAATGTTTCACAAATGATATCGGATATATTCCTTACGTCGTAACTCTAATTCCCTTTCCTTTCATGAATGCGACCTACCGAATTATACTGTTTACCGTATTTGTTATAACATGAGCAACACTTTCGCTGCACTTGAGATCACCCCTTGTTTTTAGTGTGGTTAGGGTAAGTTATTCTTAAGTTTTCTACGTTGTCTCATGCGCACTATTGTTTGTCTGTTTGTCTTTTTCATTGTTAGCCATGGCGTTGTCAGTTTATTTTCAATTTATGAGTTTGACTGTCCCTCTGGTATCTTTCGTCTTTTTTGTAACATTATATTTTGAAACGTCAATATTGGTACTACTTACGATGACATATGTCAAGCACAGCTGATTGAAGCGATGTAACTAATGTTCCGTTGCTACATTTAGCAGTTGTTCCTAAGGATGCTCGTTCAATTAACCATGACCAGAATGGAAAAATACTGCAATCACAGTTAAGTGGATTTCCTGAGAGCTCCCTTAAAATACAAATACACTTTCAAGTCTATATAGTTTTAGTACGAACAAACCTTATAGTCATTGACCATGTTGACCAGGGAATCCGTTAATGATGTTCATTTCAAAGAGAGAGACCTTCACAAATTTTAAAAATCATCAAATCTCAAAATATTAGAATATTTACAGCTATGTGTAAAATCATAAAAATTATACTGGAAGCATCACCATAATGTGAAAAGATAGAGAAAAAAAATGAGAAAAGCATATGAGAAGATAACTTTTATGATATGCATAAATAATATTAAAGAAACCATTGGTCCCCGAGTGTTTTATCCTGTAGTAAAATATAAAAGTAAATATCCTGTAGACTTTTTCTAAATAGGAGTACACAAAACACGTAAGGTCGTATCAAAGAAAATACTTTACTTTCAAAATGGGAAAACAAAATTTATAATTATAACTGTATGTTTTAACTTAAACGAAAAGAATTATCGGTAAACCTTATTAAAAATCTAGACCTATTGTGTTTTGTAAATTGACGAACTAGGATGGCGGAAGACACCGATTCGATCTTACAAGTTGTAATCATAAGTATGCTTGAATATACACACATACACAATTTCAATCATGGAATATGTGATGAGTATATTTGTAGCGATTGACATATGCAGTCGTCAAACATTGGAGCGGGGTAGAGGGTATGCCACTTCCTATCAATATAAATATAAATGCTGGAATCGTTCCGTTTGTCCATTTATGGCAATACTGCTAAAATAATAAAGATATGAAGCCAACCATCTAGTTTAGGGAGCGTCCTTGACCATCAATTATCCAACAATGTTGTGAAAAACATATACTTACGATCGTTGCAGATATCAACATTTACAATTTGGAAAGTGTCAAAGGATTATTTTTAAGTAATTAAACACTTATTTCTTCGCTTTTCATCCAATTGAATAACACATTTTAAATTAAACATTTCCTTAAATTGTCAACGGTTTTGTCTAAAATTAAATGTTGACCTTCATCCTTAAGCTTTGTAATAAACGAATTAAATCGTTTTGCACAAGATTGTTACAGTTTATATAAAATCAGATATAATTTTGGTAACGACAGTCCATTTTGTCGTCATTTTTCGAAGGGATGATTGCAGCTTCAACACTAAAAATTTACTAAACATGTATTTTATATATTTTGTAACTAATATTTACAGGGTAATTCGATCTTACTCCTCATGTTACAAATCATGATTAGAGAGTTTGCCTCACATATGTCATTACGAACTAGTCTGTCCTATAATGTACTTTGACTGTTATATCCTATAACTTGTTTTGAAATTTCTGGAAAAGAACTGTTATAGAACTCGTCAAGTATATAGTACATTTACGGTTCCAAACGGAGGTAATAACAGATCCCACTGGTGGCTTATTGAACGAAAACTAATTATCAATACATGACAATCAAACATCTTCAAATGAACACGATGATGGTTTGGGAAATAAATCAATCTTAAACCAGTAGAATAAAACAAACTAACAAGATAACAAAAGTAACAATCCATAATTGCAACACATATTTGATCACCTGACAATGATAATTTTACAACTTAATAGCAAATCATGTACACACGACTGCAGATGTCTACTAGCTATATATATATATATATATATATATATATATATATATATAACTCGTCTAAACATCAACCCAACAATGTTAGATCTGTAAATTTGCTTTCGCAAATTTTTGGTTCTTCCCTCGCCGGTATTCGAACCCATGCTACTGTGATATCGTGACACCAAATCGCCTGCACTGCAGCCGTCCCGCTAGACCACACGACCACCTGGGCTCTCACAAAAAGAGCTTTCGCTGGCCGTGTGTTACCTTTCCACGTCAGTTTTTAATCTAGCGGCGTACTGCAGTTCATGATATATAAGGCATGAAGATATATATATATAGTTGCACTGTTGATATGTTTTCTACATTCGTAAAGTAATTATAAACTTACAACAAAGTCAAAGATGTTAAGTTTCCAAAAGCGTGTTCTTCGATATGGCTGATATTGTTTCCTTGTAAATATCTGTAATGTTTATAATATATATTTCATCTAACATATAAAAAATAAACCCACTCTTTCAACTTAATTAGCATAAATGTTTTGTTGAAATGCAAAACGTAAAACAACTAATTATTGTGTGTTGAACGATTATTAAGTTAAAGAAGATCAAATTTTTGTAGATACGAATTTATTTTGCTGGCATTTGTAACCTTCCACAAAGTAAATGTTTTAATTGAACTTCTTGTTTTAATATGTATGTGATTGGTGTATATTTTGATTATTTATATGTTCAAAACAAATGTAACAGAGGGATATGAAATAAATGACAATTTCAACTGAACTTGGTTAATCAAGCCGGCAACACATATATACCAGTAAAAGATAAGTAGCATGGTTAACCCTTCAAAAAAAGTTTGAGTCATGCAGTTTAGGATAACTTTAATTGAATTTAATCAACTATCGGTACTTCACATAATCATCATTCTTAATCCGCTTATGTATAAACAAAAATGTTTAACAACATGTTTGTATGAAGCTAAACAGATGTTATGTGAGAAAGTTATAACGTGCTTTACAGTCTTAAGAGCACAATGCACGCAATAGTAATCATTCTTAACAGAAAGTAGCGTTCCTAAATGTAAGACAGTGTAAGCGGACACATCTGATTGATAATAATACAAACACAATATAATCCAAAAACAACATACGCCAGTATTCTCATTAAATTCAATTATCTGATAAAAACTAATTGCTACTATGTGGGAGTCAATGGATATAAATTGAAATGAAAATGCTAGATAAAGAAATCGAACAAAAAAATTACATTATGCCTTACATGTAATTCACGTTTGTGATGTTGGTAAACGTGTTTCTCTCCAGTAACCGTGTCTTGTTGTAATAAAGATATCTAAAAAGATCAAACAATTCAACTTAAGCATGACAAATTATTATAAACAAGAGCATATATAAAGCAACTAGTTGTAAAGTAAGTATGTATACGATTGATTGTTCTGTTAGTATTACTGATTTATATCGTATGTTAACGTGCTTAATGAATACTTATATTTACGTTATGGTTACATGAACACAGTTTGTTGAATTTACTGCACTACATGATCTACAAAGCATTGCTATCTATTGTAATGTATCAAGATTTATGTTAGAATGTTATTATGTGTGTTTCATTTATCATTTATGTGAGCAAAAACACATAATTTGATCGATTGATTTCGAATTTTGGTAGATGCATGTGGTCCATTGAGTACGAAATGGATATCATTAATGGTGTGTACGAAATGATAAATATTGGGTACAGATATCAAATTTGGGTACGAAATGGTAGATGTACGAAATGGTCAAGGTACGAAATGACTTGCTTCTTTTTGTTTTTGTTTTTTTCCCAGGATCACACATTTGGCTTCCAAGACTGAATTGTTTCAGATTTTGTATAAACCAGGGGGCCTGTAACACGAAATTTTATTTAGAGATGTCGTAAGTATTCAATTAAGAGGAAGATAAGATAATTGTAGGATCATTCAAAGAGTGTAAATCAAAGCTCCCTCAGGTTGTTCGTAGATCGGTCTTATTTCCCCCTTAAGTTGCATCGTAATAGTTTTCAGGTTACGAGTTCTTAATAATTTCCTGGCGTCTCCGTTTTAGTTCCTCGCAAGGAAATTAGAATCACCTTGAATGAATCATAAAAATGTTTTAATGAACGATAAAATGCCCATAACAATCAACTACCCATTTAACTTAAGGAAAACAATTCTGGCCTCAGACCACCATTATTCTTCCCCTTTGCTACAATGCTTTTTTTTTTATAAAAGTCAAATTGAATTAAGAAATGTGCACCGCTTCAAACATGAAATTAATTTAACTGCTTATAGACCATTATTATTTTAATAAAAATATGCTTGTCTCAGGACAATACATCAGTGCTTTTTCTTTTGAGTGCCCTATTATTAACAAGTGAATGTACAACTAAGAGTAGTCGGTACCGCTCTTACAAAAAATATCAAGTGAAGCTATTGCGAATTGTTCTTGGTACACCCCTAAGTTGTTAAGTTTGTTTTAAGAACACTTATTAACTGACCAAACTGTTAGAATGATTTTGTGTTACCGGAATTATTAAGATTAAGGTAGACGTAAGAATCGTTCTTAAATCAAGCACTTTTTTCAAAACAGTAAGGGCTGTCAATCATTCTAAGATAGGTCTGAGATTGGGTCTTCTTACATTCTTAAATCTTAAGATGCCCTTATGACGTTCGTAAGACATAAGAATGCTTCTTGTTACCGGTCCCTGCAAATTGATAGTTCACTTTATATAATGGGTTTTGCTCATTATACAATGCTTTACGATGACCTGTATCTAATTCCATCAATGTGTTGTCGGAGTCAACGCATTATCCAACGATTTTATGATGTTTAAGCTTTAAATAATGTGTTCTTTAAATATACAGGTACACTCAAATATCGAAGACTTGGAAGGTTTGTAAATGAGGATGGTTCTATTGTAGCTATTTCATTGTAATACAGCTGTCTAAAATGAGAAGGTTATGTAAGTTGATTGTGTCAGTCCTTTAAACCATGAAAAAACAATGCTAAACATTATATTGTTTGATGAATATAATGTTAAAATCAAATCAATCTAAGTAATCTTATAAATTATTTTGAAAAAATGGAAATGATTTGTAGACGTCACATATTATGTGAAGTTATATAAACATATTGTAGCAGAGGTTGTCAAGCCAGGACCTTTACAAAGATTAATATGATACGTTTATTTAAATCTAACTAAAACATGTAAAATTACAAATACTCACAATTCATTTAGACTTGGAAGATTTATAAAGGTGAATGATTCTATTGTTGATATTGCATTGTTTTGCAGCTCTCTTAAAAGATAAATTTAAGTTTAAATTTATAAGTTTATTCCGATAACTTTTGTGGACACAATAATATACAGAAAACAATAGTAACAAAGACGAACATGTAAAATACAATGTCAATTTCAAGGGGTTGGGGGGTGAGAATAGGATAAATTCGGCACACACATACATTCTCGAAAATAACTTCAATTTAACTGTTAATATTTAGATGTCGGATAAATTCACGAGGCAACAACCAACCAACATAAACCTTATCATTAGCAACATTGAAAATAAAGTTTAATATGTATTTTATATATAGATCACACTAAATGACAAGCATTAAATTTTAAGATAAAGAAAATAAAAAAACAACAAATTATACTAAAAGAAAAAAACCAAGGACATTTGGGTGTTAAAACTCAGTGACTCATTAAGAATAATGATAAAATCTAACAGAATAGGCTAGAAATGTGTTGCTGACAAGTAACACACGAATGCGCCCCACTCCTTAATTCATCTTTGAGGTCAAATGATAGATCAACTTATTATAGAATTGTCTGTTTTTTTAAATAAAACATAACACGACTTACAGCCGATACAATTTGGTCATGTTGATAAACGTATTACTTTTTAATGACCGTATCTTGTTGTTATACAGATATCTGAAAAGAGAAAAACAAACGTGCTTTGCTAAAACAAAATGCACACACCAGTCAAATACAATTATAATAATCGGATAAACAGATTACCATTGTTAAGGTCTTTTCATCTACTGGAAAGAAAATAAGAAGATACATACACACGTAAACCATTTCCTGACAATTTAGATTGAATCGACTTTCTTACATCTATAGAAACTACCGACAATCACTAGTATCGTCTACAATATTTTACACTGGTTAAAATCAGAGCAAGGTCAATTACATGTATATTTATAAAAAAAAAACAGTCACTCACAAATAACGAAGACTTGGAAGATCCACAAAAGTGAATGGTTCTATTGTAGATATTTCATTTTGATGAAGATATCTGAAAAGAGCAGGTTATATAAATGGAATGAGTCATTTAAACAAACAGATCAAAACTTAGAATTATAATGTTTTATGAATATAATGTTACAAAAAAATTATTTTAAATGAATGTATAGAGTATGATAAAAAAACCGGATATCAGTTGTTGTCACAGCTAATCAAATGTATGTATAGGACAAATATAATTCTATGATATCGTATTTGATTTACTTGTTAAAGAATATTACGAATGAAAGACAAAGTGAAATAAACATCAATTAATACATGCGAAGGTTTAATATAAATGTGTCAGTCCTTTGAACAAACACAACATTACTTGGAATTGTATTGTTTGGTGAATATCACGTTTTCATCTATTTAAGTAATTTAAAAAAGTTTATTAAGAAAAATATGCGTGGTAGACTCAGCTCAGTTATCTATAGGGAAAGTGTATTAATGTATTCTGTCGTTGTTATGCATGTTAAAGATTGATAAGAATAACAGGGGTTGTGAGATATATGTCCACAATAATAGAACGTTCTCACATTTTTGATTAAAGGTAGGAACGAACGATAAAGGAGCATATATTTCATTAGAAATAATTACATTCGGAAAACTTTTCACGAGGCAATAACTAACAACCATAACGATGATTTTCAACATCAATGCAAATAAAGTTAAAGATGAATTTAACATATACATTGTAGTTCATTCTACATAATAAGTGTTAAATAATAGGAAGAATATAAAACAAACAACAAGTTTTACTGACAGAAAAACAGAAAATGGGTATTTAGAAAATATTAAAGACAGTCTCTGTCTCTGACTTATTGCTACATATAACATGTATAGGAATAAGGCGACGATCTAAAAGATGAGGCCCGAAATATATCTGCTGACTAGAGACACTCGTGTGCGCTCCACCTCTGATTCCGACCTTGGACACAAATTATAGACCAACCTATATATTGGTCTGTTAATTTTCATTTCCTTCTAACGACATTATCTTTTTGAAATGAAGATATATATATAACGAGAACACAAACGTGCTTTGCTCAAGCAAAATACACACAGTTTAACAAAATGACCCGAAATGCAACAAAGTTTACCGATGATTAGGTCTTTTTAATTTCGTTAAAAAGTCGAATCGATGTTTCAAACAAACTATTATAATTTATTGATCATAAAGTGAACGCACATTAACAAGGCGTGTACACATTTTGGAAGCTAACTTCAATGTTCTCGTTTACTATGAACATGACAGAATTATAGTGCATTATGATGAATCATTTACCCTGTTTTGGCAAGAATTTAACAAGATTGGAACATTTTGAAACGCGTTTTTATGTTAATTGATAACCTATAAAATTGAGTTTTAATCGACATCGAGACATGTATAGACGACATTGACAAACACTGGAAAAAAACCAAGAAGAATGAAGAATGAAGAATGAAGAATGTCACCGACAAGGACACTAGTTTATTTTTAAAGACGTCTGGTAATATGATGTAATTCAGTCATGATACACTAGATTTGTTGTGTAGACACATCGGAGTGACCAAGGACACAATAAAAGCTATGGTACTGTGTTGAAGATATTATCACCCTATGCATACATGCAAGAATATAATTAGCCACGAAAACTAACTTTGCCAAAATATTTAACGTGTATGTAGCCTTTGAATTGTAAGTAATAAATTTGCATGTAGCCATCATTGTTTTTTATAAAGTTTTCATATGCATATAATTAAAAAAAAAAGAATACCTATATGGTCTAAATACTCATATGGTCCGGACCTTTAATATCCAAACGAGTATATACTTATATACTCCGATCATACGCGTATGGTCGGACCATATGAGTATACCCACATGGTCATGACAATACTTACATTGCGTGTTTGTTTTGTTTTAATTTTGAATTCAAAAGGTTTATCACGATTCATCATGCATCAACATATTGCTAACTGAATTCTTATATATTCTAAGGAATATCATGTATCAACATTTCGGGGTTTTTTTTAGGAACACATCAAATGCTTAAGTGGTCAGCATGATATTAAGAATGGAAATAGGGAATGATTTAAACATATTTTATTCGGTAAAAAGTTCGTTAGTATAAATAAAAAAAAAGATGATCAACAGGTTCTGACAAGTATCGAGGGTTTTGAAATTTTACAAAAGCGAATAGTTCTGTGTTGATATTTGGTTCCGTACAGATATCTTAAAAGAGAATATTTCATACGTGGAATACATGTTCATAAATATTTACCCATTATATCTATATTGTTTTGTTTTGTGCAATGCCCTGGGATTTACTGCAACTATCATAAGCTAGCCATACAACCATTTTACACATGAGAAAATGCTTGGAGCAAGTCAGATTTTCCATTTGATTGTAATGATTGCACTACTTATTTTGTCATTTGATAAAGGACTTTTGAATTATCCTGCAATATTTTAGTTATTTTATTTCAAGCATGCTTCTTTTTTTTAATAATAAGGTGTTAAATATTTGAAAACAAAATAATTGTCAATTTAAACTTGATCATGCTGATCCTTCGCAATACCATTTTTTCTATCTACTTTAGAAGAAGACATTATTGTTTTTTTCTTTGTCTTTATTTTCTTATGATAAGATAAATCCCAATTTCTGGTGCACACATTTCTTACAACACATTTTAAAAACATATTTAGTTAATGTTTCGAAGTATGATTACTGACAACTTATATATACTAACGGGAAATGACCATTCATACACATAACTGAACAAGGCTTTCTAAAAGTGTAAATCAAGCTTGAAGTGAACCTGCTCTTATAATATTATACTGTTTTCTGTAAAAAGTTCTGTTTTCCGAATACTTAAACCGAATGTGTTATTGGACAATACAGAAAACTTCAAAGTTTTGTTTTTCGTTCATTGTTAATTAAAAACTATTCAGTTTAGTTTCTGGTTTTCTCCTTTGCACAGTTTTTACAATTTATTTCAAAGCATTTTGAAAGCATATCTAGTTAATGTTTACGAAGTTTAGGTTTGCTAATCTTTGAGAGGTCTTACAATAACATGTCTTTTAATATAACATGTTTACATCATCAAGTGTTACGTTTTGTTTAATTTCCAATGTTTGGTTCTTTAAACTGTCTGTGGATTGAAATCAAAACAGATAATACATTAGATACTCACAAATAATACAGATTAGGCAGATCCATAAAAGTGAATGGTTCTATTTCATATATTTCATTGTTATGCAGAAATCTGAAAAGAAGATTTCGTTTTTTTTTTAATTTGACTACATACACTGTTTAGTAAAATATAGCTTTCAAACATATCGTTGTGAGATATATTGAACCAGTAATCATGGTGTCACTAATTTGTGGATTATCAGAATATTCAATCAGGTTGATATCTATGGAAATTTGACCTTTTAAACTGATATGACAAATTTGCGCAGCATAATTTTAATACGACTGGTTAACCAGAATATATAGATACCAACTTTTTAAATAACACATTAAAGAATCTTAATTTCTGTAGGACTATTACATTCCTTAACTAAGACATACAAGAGACTTCAAAAATGCTACTCGCCTATAAGGCATGTAATAACTTTTCTTGGCTTTTTCTCAGACTTTAAAAGGCAAGCCTTTCTTCAATTCTGAATCAAACATGATATCATCCTGCTATACCTGCTGTGTATATATTCGTTTTCACAAACATTACTTATCAACGTCCTGTTTACCCTAAACTTAAAGTGGGATGTTATAGTAGGCTATAGGACGTGTTTTGGTATTTTTTGGATTATTGTTTTATCTTAAATCAGGCAGTTGGATTTTCGTTTGAATTTTTCCAGATTTTTTCAAATACTATGCAAGCCGGTTGTAAACGGGATATCTTTTTTTCACGATATATATTTTGCTCGTTGTTAAAAGCTCAACCTTGACATTTTACATTTTGTCTAATATAATATTACGAAACAAGTAAGCTAAACAATTTTAAAGAATTATTATGAATTAACAAAACATTGATTACACCTCAACTTGGGTAACTCGTACATCTCAATAGTTATCTAAGGTTCTTGACTTAAAATTTCATAAAAGAAGTAATCTTAAGGATGTTTTCTTCTGACATTCCAATCTCGTTCAGTGTCATTGAAATCTCGTTCTAGAATTATTTCCAAAACATGTGATATAATTGAAAAGTAGCAATGAATTTGATAATTTTCGTATTCAAACTTAATTCTGTGAAAGAATTGTGTATTTCAAATAAGTTTTTGAATAATTAAATTTTGAAAAAAATGGGTGATGTGTACAAAAAAGGATTTTACCAAAAACATAAACATCCCATATAACTTTTTCTTTTCAAATTTCGTAGATATGTATTTTTTCAATTATGTATAACAAGGAAGGTGAAAAAATATGCATTTTGTTCTTCAAACAGTGACAAATCACAAATTTACAAAATTGACAACATGGTAAATTTGACACGAAAAAGCATCAACATATGATAAAACTTTCTTATACTAACACCTACCTATAGTTTTTTTAGTAGAATTTATTCAAATTGGTCCCTTTCATCTTAATGGAGAGTATGACAAAAATTGTGGAACTGTGATTTTGTATACGATAATAGCCCAAAAATGGGTAACAATTGATGAAATTGGAAAAATCATCAAAATTGGGTACTTTCAGAGGGCCGTAGCAAAATTAGAAGCACACCACCATCTGATTTTTTTCTTCACCAATTATTTTTTTTCAGTCATATCAACCCAAAAATCAGGTTTAGAACAAAAGTTTAGTTCTAGAAATGTTTGGCTCCTCAGAGGTGTACATCCTTTATGCAACATTTCGAATTGAGATTGACATATTTGTCCCAGTAGCTGTTAATTGACCAAAGTAAACACAACATATTAATACATTATACAAAAAAAAAATATTTGTCAAACCAAAGGGACAGAGCAAAGTAGATATCTAAACATGCAGTAGACTTTACAGATGTCTCCACAAGATAGCAAGTTGCTGACCATAGTATATGTATAAAACGTAGTTGTTTTACTGTCAAATACACGTCGACAGTCATTATCGCATTTGTATTAATGTTCTCTATTGTCATTTTATATTTCATGATTTTAAAAAATGAAAATGAAAGTTCATATATGTGAAATAAACATCTCTTTGTTAGACGAACATTATAACGCACTTTAGAATACCATACGAAAAAGTGCACAAAAAGTCCCAATAAATACAATTTTATAGTATATAGTATATATAATCACACCAACTAACAGTACATCATTTTTGGTATCAATCTAGGTAATAGTTTTCACAGAATTTAGACGCACCCAATGATAGGAAAGATGCATCGACTAATGATCGAATAGTACCCTTCCTTTGTGATTACTCTTTGTGATAAACAACGCACCATTATTTTTATTTTCCCAGTGCTAAAACAGAAGTACGACTAAAGGCATAATGAAATCATCGGGTATTAACAGTACACATGTAATGGTGTTGCTTAGTAAATAAAATATATTTACTGACATGTGCTTTGTCCAAAGCTCGTTTATAAATCAACATATTTCAAGTAAGCGCAAACCTTAACTTTTGAAATGTATTGTTAAGCATGAAGAAACAATTGCACCTGTATAAACAACATGCCCTCCAACTTATCGAATAAATTTAAAATCGTTATGCCAATAGAGATATGAGTTAATTGATTATTTGAAGAAAACGAAACAAACAAATAAACATCGTGACTTACAGATTATACAAATTTGTCATATTTACAAACGTATTGCTTTCTATGGACCTTATCTTGTTGAATTGAAGATCTCTGAAATATAAAACATGTCTGTGTCACAAATAGTTTCACCATCAGTTGCTATCTGCTTTGCTTTTGCAAAATATCAATGACCTTGACTTAAAAAGACAAAACAATTGTTGTTAATTGATATCATACATTATCCATTTGAAGATAGTGACGTTCCCTTGGCACCATCTTACGGTGTTTATATATCTCAACTTGTACGATTCGCTTGTGTATGTAACAATGTTCTAGATTTTAACGAGAGAAATTTATGTATTGCTGAAAAATTATTACACCAGGGTTTTCGATATCACAAACTAGTCAAAACATTAACTTAATTTTATCATCGGTATAAGGACATCATTCGTAAATATAGCTCAACATGCAGACTTCTTATACGTTCAGGTATTTCACATCCAATATTTTATGGAAATATTCTTTATAAAGCACAAACATGTCAGTATTCACCCCAGAAGCTAACAAAACCTTTAAATAGACTTATTAAGAAGGGATATAGTTACGATACTGTTGTCAGGTCATTAAAGATTGCATATTTTGGCGTTAATATTGATTCACTTATAGGGTCTTCGTATCGGAACTAAACACATTTATTATTAATAAACCAGTTGTTGGCATGACACGAGTTATGTTCTTCTCATATATGTTATGTTGGTATGATACTAAACCCCTCACGGGGAGGATTGTGCCTGATATTCATATGATGAAGACATATTTTTCAATCAGTTTAATTGAAGTCCGGAGCTGGCATGTCAGTTAACAGCTAGTAGTCTGATGTTATTTATGTATTATTGTCATTTTGATTATTTTCTTTGGTTACATCTTCAGACATCAGACTCGGACTTCTCTTGAACTGAATTTTAATGTGCGTATTGTTATGCGTATACGTTTCTGCATTGGCTAGAGGTATATGAGGAGGGTTGAGATCTCACAAACATGTTTAACCCCGCCGCATGTTTGCGCCTGTCCCAAGTCAGGAGCCTCTGGCCTTTGTCAGTCTTGTATTATTTAACTTTTAGTTTCTTGTGTACAATTTGGAGTTTAGTATGGTGTTCATTATCACTAAACCAGTATATATTTGTTTAGAGGCCATCTGAAGGACGCCGCAGGGTGAGAGAATTTCGCGTTGCATTAAAGACCTGTTGGTGACCTTCTGCTGTTGTCTGCTCTGTGATCGGGTTGTTGTCTCTTTGGCACATTCCCCATTTCCATTCTCAATTTTATGTACATAAATAATGTTGAATACTTACATATATTAGTATGAAAAATCTGAACAGTATGTTTTGTTATTTTGTGACAAATGTCATAGATTTTCTAAGATAAATTTGATGAAATTTTAAATATTTAATTTGAAATAAAATGTTGTTTAATTCCTTTGAAATAAATTAAACGGAATTATGTACAAAAAACGGAATTAAATTTCATTGCATATTCCACGTTATAAGTAGATACGTGTTTACTTACTATAACAGCTCAGTTGTTTGATTCCATGTAGTTATTGCAATTCATCTCTCAGAATGCAGGTATTTATTTATTTTTTTTTTTCTGTTTAAAAATAACATTCACATAAAAAAAACACCAGATAAACAAGTACACGATGGGCAAGGTTGTCCTCCGAGAAAATATTATGTGCTGGTGATTCGGTCCTGACTCACCAGCACACAATCAGATTGACTGGTGCCGGTAATCATTGAAAATATGTAAACAAAGACGAAAATTATGATTTTTCAAATTGATGGAAGGAAACTGTTGAGATTTATTTAATTAGGTTTCTTGTTGGTTCAGAGGCAAACAATTAAAATTAGCTCTCTCTAAACAGTATCAGCAGGCGTAACACAAAACTGCTCTCTTTTGTGCATCTGATTGGCTGTTTAATATGTGTTTGCAAATAAATATGACTTTTATAACATAACAGGGCAACATTTCCCGTCCATATTTTAAGACATGTATCTTTAGAATAGTTTATTTAAGATCTATAAGGCCCTTTAATTGATTGTTTTCGACATAATATGCAAACTGAAACTAAAGTGAGTGTTGTGTTCACAACAATTAGTGTCATAAATGCAAGAGACATTATAAAGTTCTGTGGAAGATTCTCAGAAGATTGCTTTACTGTTCAATTTACCCTTCATAAAGGGATGAAGATTGCATAGGGGTTAAACATGGGATGAGAAGAAATTGACAGTATTTTTTGGTAAAAATTTAAACCTTCTTTGCAGCAAATACACAAAGTTTTCTTGTTGCCGTAAATTGTTAAATCTTCAACAAAATCGCAATAATTTGTTTGAAGGAATAAAGGATTTTTAATCAAATGTTTATGGTCTTTGATACACTAATTGGGTCCAACCCTGACTAGCTGTCGGTATGTTGTTGTTATACCGTCCGTAAACTTAGACATTTCCATCTTTTTCTAATGATAGTTTACCCAATTCATACGTGACAGGATTATAACCCTAGTAACTGGTTTTACCAATCATGAATAGAACACTTTAAGTTAAAAAAAAAATCAACAAAACTATTTTCATCTTGTATGTCAACCTGCAAAAATTTCGAATTTAAGAGTTTTTTTATAATGTCATTATTATCTGTCTACTTCTAGAGTTCTTTTCATAGTTTTTATTTCAGATGACATGGGTTCTGCATCAAATTATTTTGATCAACAAGTTTAGAACTTTAAAACTCTTCCAAGCTTATTAATTACATTCGGAAAAATGTTCACGAGACAACAACGAACTAACACAACGATGATCTTCAGCATCAATGCAAAATAAAGTTAAACATGAATTTAACATATACATTGTAGTCCATTCTACATAATAAGTGTTAAATAATAGGAAGAAGATAAAACAAACAACAAGGTATACTGAAAAAAAAACAGAAAATGGGTGTTTAGGAATTATTATGTGACTTATTGCTATATATAACATGTATAAGAATAAGGCGACGATCTTAAACAGGAGGTTCAGAATATGTCTGCTGACTAGAGAAATTTGTGTGCGCTCCACCTCTGAATCCGACCTTCAACACACATTATAGACAAACTAATCATAGATATATGTTTGTTAATTTTTTTTCTTTCTATCGACAGTATCTTTTTGAAATAAAGATATATATATATATATATACATCTACACATGCTTAAAAACACGTGTCTCATGTCTATCTCTAGATTCACCTTCCGTGACAAGGTAACACTACGACTATTGAAGTTATATTTTATAGCGGATTTGGTCGAGTTGTCTAAAGCGCTGGACATGAGGCTAAGCGATTGGTGCTGTAGTGTATCAAAGGTGTGAGTTCGAATCCCGCTGAGGGACGAACAAAAATTTGTCAGTAGAAAATCTAACTCTAACACTGTTTGGTGTAATTTATATTATAAGCTATCTACGTTCATATCCGTAGATATGGATATTTTAACACCCTGAAGTACCCTAGTACACCCTTGAGGCGTATAAAGGTGTCTTTTGTCATCTTATCCATATTTTCAGCCCCTCGTCTAAAGAAGTACATTCGTATGTCAAATTGTACTTTATTTAATAAACCAGTAGGGGAGTTTGTTTGCATAAAAGTTGAAGAGTACAATTTTGTCCTGTCAATTTCTGATATTATTGGAAAGTGCTGTGTGGCTCCTTTTCCGTTGGCTTTTAATTCTGTTAGGGCGGTTTTAAATACTTGATTTGATTCATTAAAGGCTTCATGTTTCATAATGTCAAATTCCTTTTAAAAAAGGGGAGCCTTTAGATATCTATTTAGAGAGTATCGGAATGAATCCAGTGAATTTACTTTATACATTTCTCCATCTGGTTTACGGGCGTCAAGATAAAAATGTTTCAGAACATCATTTAGCCGACCAGGTCCATACTGTTGAAACAGTGTGTCTTCATTTTTCTCTGCGAGATATTCTCGTAATAAGTTACCAGCCCTTTTGTTCGCTTTTTCTGTTGATGACGCAATGTTTTTTGATCTTTTGTCCAGAATTTCATTTTCTGTGTGAGAAGCAAAACACTTCGTCATTTTCAATATGGACGCCGTATAAACGCGCGTGCCATCCCCCGGGATAATGGTTAGCAACGTCCGGGGATATTGGGTTAGCAACACCCAGGGGCTATGGATTTTGTAACGACGTGCGTTAACCAATCAAAATCCTAGATATATACTAAGGCGGGGATACACATATATATATAACGAGAACAAAAACATGCTTTGCTCAAGCAAAATACACACAGTTTAACAAAATGGCCAGACACGGAACAAAGTTTACCGCTGATTAGGTCTTTTTAATTTCGTTAAAATGTCGAATCGATGTTTTAAACAAACTGTTTATATTGATCATAAAAGTGAACGCAAGTTAACACGCCGTGAACAACTTTTGGTAGTTAACTTCATTGTTCTCGTTGGATATGAACATGCCAGAATTATAGTGCATCAGGATCAATCATTTCCCATATTTTTGCAAGAATTTAAAAAGATTGGTACATTTTGAATTTGATTTTATAACATGATATTTAAAGATGATAGTTCAAAATGAAGTTTAGGGTTTATAATAGATGATTAATATGTAGTTGGATAACACCTACAATAAAGTTTCGGCTTTTTCATTGTTCAGATATTAAGATTAAAATGTAGAAGGTTGAATGCGTCCTGAATAAAACATGCAACTGACTTATCATAAAGTGTGTTAAGCTCTTCAAACTCATCTGAACAAAATCGTTAACAAAAAAGATTACACGAAACACGATGTTTCAATTCAAACTACAGCTTTCAGTATTATTTGTCAATTTCCAACTTTTTAACATCGTCTACAATCGCACATATAACTTACTACGTTAGAAAGAGGACCTTTTCTGTACACATATTTTTGTTGAAAAGGTTTGTAGAAAATTTACGTACTCATTTGAAACATACATATATGACACTTGTCTGTCATCAAACAAACGTTTATTAACCGCAATATCTGTTAAAATTATTGTCAAGTTATATTTTTTTTTACCTTAACCTGCATTTAACCAAACATGGATACAAAATCATCTTAGTAAGACAAATTAGCAGTAGCTCGTAGAACCGTAAGATATCGTGTTCGGTAGTCAATAAGTTGTATATCATAGAGAGGTTGACTCATATGTAGATCTTATCTAGAGCATTAACAAAACTATACAAGGAAGAGATCTCTGAATGGTAAATACACGTCGGAGTTCGGTATTTTTGTGTTTTTACTTTTTACATATTTCGAGATTATCACTACCTATCATATTTTTTTCAAAAGCAAACATTTCATCTAAAGGCAATAGTTTTTATAAAGAATCAACTTCCGATTTTGTTCCTTTTCTATAATCATGATAATTGTAGATTTTGTCTGGTTGTTTAAAGATTCTCACTATTTTCATAAACGAAATGTGTAGGTTAAATAGTTTTTGAAGATGACTGACAATTTTAGTCAAATGATTTATTTGCAGACAATCTATGCTTTCTAATTCTTAGTATACGAGGCATCCGATTTAATGACATCAGTTCGACCGAACTCCGAAAAGCAGACAAAACATTATGCAAATATAACATTCAGTCTTATATTATAGACGGATTTAAAGACAACATGACTATAAAAAGTTTGTTTTATATTTTTAACCATCACATACAAGCTGACAACCACTAAACATTTTGTATCTTTGAAAATATCAATCTGTCCATATTTACCTCTATGAAAGCAATTATTGAAAACATAAGAGTTAATAAAACCAGCATTGAACATGTCTAT
Organism: Mytilus galloprovincialis; assembly: GCF_965363235.1. Classification (NCBI taxonomy): domain Eukaryota; kingdom Metazoa; phylum Mollusca; class Bivalvia; order Mytilida; family Mytilidae; genus Mytilus; species Mytilus galloprovincialis. The sequence continues at coordinate 67,427,057 of NC_134848.1, forward strand.
ATGTGTCGTTATCATTTAAAAGTAATACTAGTAACATAGTATAATTATCCTAACTTACAGTTGATACAAGTTTGTCACGTTGATAAACGTGTAACTCACTAAAGACCGTATCTTGTTGTTATACAAAAACCTAAAAAAAAAAAAAAAAATGTGCATCCTTTTAACAAAATGCATGCTATGAACATTATGATAACACAAATTAACAGTAGTTTATCGATATCGGAATATTGTAGTAAAAAAGACAAGTAAAAAAGTAATACACACACCGAAGGAATCGCATTAACTATACACATACGGGGAATATGTGCACCGACTCGATACGTGTCTACTACTTTAAAAAATGTACCTGCATCACCAATGAAAGGTTGGTCACATTACAGAATATCAAAACGTGTTTTTAAGTAAATTGAGGACCTATAACATTGAGTTTGAATCGACATCGTAACATGTATACACGACATTGACAAATATCGGTTCAAATCAAACCATAAACTAATGAACTATTAAATGCATTACCATCGGAAAATGTCTTTTCAAAAGATGTTTAAACTGAAAACGTATGATTTTTCAATAGTATATAAAAGAGTTATATTATAAAGATTATTCAAAATCATATTCGCATGTGTGGTTATAATCCGGACCATATGAACGTTCGGTCAATGACCATTTGGGTATATACTCATATGGTCCGACCGTACGCGTATGGTCGGGGTAAATAACAGGTTTAATTTCATTACATAACTCCTTAAATAACCCTTCTAGTTGTCAAGTCATTAATAAGACACTTTCAAAGGTCATTTTATTATATAGATCTATAAAGAATTAAAAATAACAAGATTAAAAAAAATAAATAATCAGTTTCACACAGTTAATTTCATCAAAATTAGTCAAAACTATAGTGAACACATTTTAATTTTTTATAGTTTCATTATCGATATGCTATAACGAGTGAATGGCCATATGTCGACTTGGGAAGATAACTTCCAAACATATCTAAATGATCTGTCACACAGGAAGTCAACTGTTTCAAAGTTTAAGAGTCTAATAATTTGTTTCCATTTCAAACTTTATATAATTAGCATTAGCAGTGCTATATTTAGAATTAAGTTACTAGTTTTTAAAACATGAGGGATGTCACAGGCAAGGACACTAGTTTTTTTAAAGTTGTCTGGCAATATGATGTAATTCAGTCATGATACACTAGATTGAAAAAAAATCACCGTGGACACATCGGAGTGACCCAGGACCCAATAAGGTATGGTACAGTGTGGAAGTCATTGTCAACCTATGCATACATGCAAGAATACAATTAGCCATAAAAACTAGATTCTGCCTCAATATTGAACGTGGATGTAGCCTCTGAATTGTAAGTAATACATATGCATGTAGCCATCATTGTTTTTATAAAGTTTTCTTATGCATATTATTTTAAAAAAAATACCTATATTGTCTAAATACTCATATGGTCCGGCCCGTTAATAGCCAAACGAGTATATACGCATATGGTCCGACCATAGGCGAACGGTCGGACCATATGCGTATGGTCGGACCATACGAATATATGCATGTGGTCATGACCATACGCGTATGATCCAAATACTCAATAGTCCGGAACAGTTATATAAAAGTCAGTTTTAACTCGAACATGCTGATTTCTTACAATACCTCTATTTGAATCATTTTTACAATAATTACATTGCTTGTTTGTTTTGTTTTGAATTTTAATTTAAAAAGTTTATCACGATTCATCATGCATCAATATATTGCTAACTGAATTCTTATATATTCTAAGGAATATCATGTATCAACATTTCGTTGTTTTTGTCAGGAACAAATAAAATGCTTAAGTGGTCAGCATAATATTAAAAATGGAAAAGGGGAATGATTTAAAAATGTTTTATTCTGTAAATTAGTTCGTTGGTATAGATAAAAAAAAAAAGTGATACACAGGTTCTGACAAGTATCGAAGGTTTTGAAAATTTACAAAAGCGAATGGTTATGTGTTGATGTTTTATTTCTGTACAGATATCTTAAAAGAGAATATTTCAAACGTGGAATACATACTCCTTCTAAAAGTACCATTTCATTTGAGCAAACTGAATTGTGTGGCATGTAATCAACGTTTCACCAACGAATACTTTTAGTATTGTTATGCTTTAGAGTTATGCTCGCTGATTTCGTTTATTGTTTCAACACGATTTGGAGACTGTTAATGTCCATTATAGAAGAACTGTTTGAGATTTTGTCTAGTCATGATCTTTAATTAGCATTTATAGTTTTCTACAAATTATGGGGTATTGTCTGATGCTTCAATTATCTGCGAGGACCTGTATTTATTTCATCAATGTGTTATCACATTTAAAATTTTCTATCGACTTTTAATGTTCCAGTCTTAAATATTGCGTCAATTTAAATCGGAATAAATAAAACATAACTCACAAATATCGAAGACTTGGAAGATTCATAAAAGTGAATGCTTTGATTGTAGATATGTTATTGTTATGAAGATCTCTGAAAAGCGAAAAATGCATCAGATAATTCTATCGGTCATTAAAACAAACAGAACAACACATTACAATTACACATGTTTATGAATAATATGTTACTACCAATTCAATCAAGATCAATAGAAATAAAAAGAGCAGAAGACAACCAAACAATAAAACTAATAAACATGATATAAAGCATATTCATGTTTACGTTTTTGTGTTTGATAAAAGGTCAAACATTTAAAGGTTGAATGTTAATGTGACTAAAATAAATTTTGAGATAAACATCAATTATGTAACAAACAAACGAAATGATTAACCAAAATACATCTAGAGGTTAATATATAGTCATCCACAGCAGAAAGGTGTCTGTCAAACTTTGAAACGTCCCCATTCTAACAATTACTGTTGTTATGTTTATTGGCATTTATAAAAAAACAAAAACACTGTCTTTTGTTCCGAATAATGGGATACGCGTCTTATGTTTCATTAAATCACTCACAATATAATACACACATTCATGATTGTTTAGAGGTATAACATATAATAGAACACACCCGCGAAATCGCAGGCATTCAGAGCGTAGTTTAAAGTATGTAAAGTGTTGTTGGAAAATTTTTATAAAAATTGAACATGTTGAATGTCTGGAGAATTTCAGCAAAAGTAGGTTATTGGGGACAGGCAAATGTCTTTTTTATCACTCCTCCTTTATTTCCAAAATTCCCAATTGTTGGTTTTCTATCAATTTCAACATGAACATACAATTTGTATCTTATGAACATTTAAGTAAGGAGCCTGTAATTCAGTGGTTGTCGTTTGTTTATGTGTTACATATTTGTATTTCGTTCATTTTTTGTAAATAAATAAGACCGCTAGTTTTCTGGTTTGAATTGTTGTACATTGTCAGTTCGGGGCCTTTTAAAGCTCAGTATGCGGTATGGGCATTGTTGAAGGTCGTACGGTGACCTATAGTTGTTAATTTCTATGGCATATTGGTCTAATGTGAATAGTTGTCTCAACATGGCAATCATACCACATCTTCTGTTTTTTTGTAATCAATGATTTTTTGTAAAAGATTTAATGACTGGAGATTTTCAGAAAAGGCATACAAAATTCACATGAATATATTTAGCGCTTATCTGTATATTATGAACATTCATTACTATATAAATATAATGTATTTACTTCCAATTCTAAGTTTTCTAATCAATCCATGGTGGTCATTGATATAGTATACAGACCCTCTCTATTTAATAAACTCTGTGACCGCCGTGGATAGTAAATTTGAAAATGATAGCAGATAGAATTCTGAAAATACACTTTATTCGTAGTATATGTATGTTCAATTTATACAGAAAAATGCAAAACGGAAGTATAATCTGACTTAAAATTTTGTCCAATGACGGGACAATATCCGGATGCTTTTTTTCTCGTTTTTCACCAAAAATAACTCAATCTGAATAATCATATGAATGTATGACAAATGCGAAAATGCACTGTACCTATAGGACACAGAGGTGTGTTGATTACTTTTTTGTGGAAAGAAGAGAAGCGACACACAAAATGAGGTCTTCTCGTTTAATAGTATAGATATACAGACGTCATCAAAATTGGGTATTTTCAGAGGGCCGTAGCAGAAATAGAAGCGCACCACCATATGATTTTTTCTTCACCAATTATATTTTTACATAAGTCCAAAAATCAGGTTTAGAACAAAAGTTTAATTTTAGAAATTTTTGGCTCGTCAGAGGTGTGCATCCGTAATGCAACATTTTGTATTAAGATTGACACATTTGTCCCAATAGCATGCTAAGCTGTTAATTGACCAAAGTATACACAAGATATGAATACATTATACAAAAAAAAATGTAAAACCAACGGAACAGAGCAATGTAGATATCTAAACATACAATAGACTATACAGATGTCTCCACAAGATAGCCAGTTGCTGACGATATCATATATAAAAAACGTAGTTTGTTTCACTGTCGAATACACGACGACAGTCACTATATAATATGTATTTTTGAAAGAAGTCATTCTATATTTCATGATTTTACAAAATGAAAATAAAAGTTCAAATATGTGAATTAAAAATATCTTTGTTAGACGAACATGATAACGCAATTTAGAATACTATACGAAAAAGTGTACAAAAAATCCCAATAAATACAATTTGATAGTGTATAGTAAATATAATAACACCAACTAACAGTACATCAATATTGGTATCAATCTGGGTAATAGTTTTGACCATGTTCACAGAATATAGACGCAACCATTAGCTTGCTGATTATACATTAGGAATCTACATTTACAGTCCATCAGATTTGGTATCAATCCAATGTTTAGAAAGATGCATCGACTTATGATCGAATAGTACCCTTTGTGATTACTCTTTGTGATTAGCAACGCACCATTATTTTTATTTTCCCAGTGCTAAAACAGAAGTACGACTAAAGGTATTTACAGTACACATGTAATGGTGTTGCTTAGTAACTGAAATATTATTACTGACATGTGCTTGTCTAAAGCTCGTTTATAAATTAACATATATCAAGTAAGCTCGAACCTTAACTTTTGAAATGTATTGATAAGCATGAAGAAACAATTGGACCTGTATAAACAACATGCTCTCCAACTAATCGAATAAAGCAAGAATAGTTATGCTTATAGATATATGAGTTAATTGATTATTTGAAGAAAACAAAACAAACAAATAAGCATCGTGACTCACAGTCGATACAAGTTTGTCATATTTACAAACGTATTGCTTTCTGTGGACCTTATCTTGTTGTTTCGAAGATCTCTGAAATATAAAACATGCCAGTGTCACTATAATACATAGCAGGATAACAGGTCAAACTATATTATTGACATAGAATAATTTCACCAACAGTTGCTATCTGCTTTGCTTTTACAAAACAGCAATGACCTTGACTAAAAAAAAACCAGAACAATTATTGTTAATTGATATTTTATGTACATAAATAATGTTGAATACTTACATATATTAGTATGGAAAATCTGAACAGAATGTTTTGTTATTTTGTGACAAATATCATAGATTTTCTAAGATATATTTGATGAAATTTTAAATATTTAATTTGAAATAAAATGTTGTTTAATTCCTTTGAAATAAATTAAACAGATTTATGTACAAAAAACGGACTTAAATTTGCTGACATATTCCACGTTATAAGTAGATACGTGTTTACTTACTATAACACTTCAGTTATTTGATTCCTTTTAGTTATTGTCATTCATCTGTCACAATAGAATGCAGGTATTTATTCATTTGTGTTTTTCTGTTTAAGTAATAACATTCACATACAAAAACAGATAAACAAGTACACGATGGGCAAGGTTGTCCTACGATAAAACATTATGTACTGGTGATTCGGTCCTGACTGGTGCTGATAATAATTGCAAATATGTAAATACAGACGAAAATTATGATTTTTGACGTTTTCTCGCATAAAAACTGTTGAGATTATTTAAGTAGGTTTCGTGTGGGTTCAGAGTCAAACAACTAAAATGAGACTCTCTAAACAGTATATTCAAATTGTGCATTTTGTCAGATTAGACGTGTCCTGATTCTGTGCTGGTGGGTTCTTTCAGTGTGTTGGTGGGTCCTTTCAGTGTGTTGGTGGGTCTAGATACGGTACTGGTGATTTAAGGTAAACAATTGTAATAATTCAAACCAACGTTACAGAATCAAATAAATTTGCTTGATATTTGTATTCAATCGATCTTGTCACTTCTGTTTTTTTTCACAGACTCGGACTTCTTTTTAACTGAGTTCTAATGTTGGTAACTGCTTGTAGTCCCTTCTTAATGTTATGCATCATTGTTATTTTGTTTATTTTATTAAGTTACCTATTCTGACACAGACTGGGACTTCTTTTAAACTGAGTTCTACTGTACGTATTGATGTATGTGTGTTTATTCTACATTGTCTATAGTTATAGAGGAAGGGTTGGGATCTCACAAAACATGTTTAACACTGACTCACTTTTGCGCCTCTTGCTTTTGTTAGTTCATTTATTTGTTATGGAGTTTAGTGTGACGTCCATTATCATTGTACTAGTACACATTTTAGGGATCATCTGAAGCCCGCCACCGGGTGCGGGATGTTCTCGCTGTGGTAGCTGTTCGGTGTTTACTGCTCTTTGGTTGGGTAGTGGTTTCTAAGCTTTTTTCCATTTCCATTCTCAATTGCATTGAAAAACGTACTTATTCTATAATTATGCTCTCCACCTTTATAAAATCCTTTTGAATTTTGATTTTTCGGGTCATTGTTGAAGGTCGTACGGTGATATACAGTTGTTACATGTAACACCTAATTAAGTAGGTTTCTGATGGAAATTTGTCCATTAGAAACATGCCACTGCATTGTGTTTATATGTATTGAATACTGTACACCGCATTTTGATGGTCATGCAAAAGGATAGTAATAAATCTTATACATATTTCCATATCTCAAAAGGAGACAAGAGTTTTTTGTTTTTATTACTTAAATCAGATTACAGTAAATTTTAAATATTGATCATCGATAACAGTAGTTAAAGTCAACTTAAATCTTCAACAGTGCCAATCTCAAAAAAAACATATAACAGCTAATTAGTCAATAACAGTTAACAGAACAAATATCTTCAAAACAACAGTTAGTAATAGTTTAAAAATGCCCCAAAAACTCAATATTACAGATCTTGCATTCGGATTCAAAAATCAAATCAAAACAAAATAGAATCAATTTTGCTTATATGAAATATCCAACAAATATATGTTATGTATATTTCTTTTCAATATCACAAATTTTCCGCATCAATGATCTTTAATATTTGACACTTTTAACTTCAATATAAGAGCACAGAACCAGGACATAGGTGCACAAAACCAGGACCGTTTTTAAAATCACCAGCAAATCGTCAGGACAATTTCGTTTACAAATCTGCACGTCTTTTGTAGTATGCATTATAATTGCCTGAATCTACTTCATGTTAACTTTGGTTAATAATAGTCTCTTTGACAATCGTACCACATCTCTTTTTCATATGTTTTTTTATAATCTTAGTGTTATGGAAGAAATAATGTGTCGTTGAACATTTTTCTGCACTTGTTTTGTCTAACCAACCCTACGAATAATTTAAATAAGATAACAAACTGAATATTTAATATATATACTTACATGTAATACAGTTGCTCACAGTCTTCAAATGTGGTTTCAGGAATTTCATTAATCAAATTGAAGCTGATGTAGCTGTTATTGAACAGAAAATCCACAGTTAAAGAATTTGTTAGACAATAAGTCAATGTATGTCTGTATATAAGATTTGTGCAATACACAAATACTTAGGATTTAAGATATTTCAAAAGATTGTTTCCTGTAGGAAAAGAGTCAATGTAACCGACTACATTTCATCAAAGTTATAAAACACGAATATTCAAATTAGCAGAACCTTTATTCTAATGTTGGCCATAGGACAATATGCATACGTTAAACAGCACGATTACAAAGTACTCCAACCGTAATGTTATGCATGTTGGTTCGTAGGTATTAGCTTTGTCAATTTGATTTAATCATTATACCCTCCGCCAATGGTGAAACACTTATATACTAGAAATGTTTTCTTCGGAAATTCTTTGCCTACTGAGTGGGGAACTATTGTTTCTAAATTAAAACATCAGAAATTTAAAATCTGATAATCTTAAATATACAGCGCAAACTATATGCAATTAAGACAGATGGCATTGTACGTTACTTGATTATGTCTCTTATACAAGACACACTATAAGCAGATGATAACTACGATACATTACACACCTACTGAATAAATGTTGTATCAATTATATATGAAATATGTCTCAAATCTAATTGTATGTACATACATAGTGTGTAACTGTGGCATCTCTTTACATAATCGAACATCAATTTCTGTTATGTTGTTAAACCGGAGATCTCTAGAAAAAAAATCAACAAATTGCAATATTATGCAAGCACAGTTCCCTTGATGTGTGTTTTGCAATTAAAAGTGACAGCTACCTAAGATTTACCAATATCAGATTACTTTTCATTTGAAAAAGTAACGTCTGATATAGTTGGAAGTGACAATATGATACTACTAAATGTTGCAAAAAGAAGTTCATAGCTGCTACTGAATGTGAATATTTATATTAAATATACATATTTGTTGCATTTTCAGCCTGATTTTTTCCTATTTTAAGCACATCTTATTTGAGATCTGGAGCTGTCATTCTAGTATCAGCTAGTAATCCGTTAATTATGTATGTATCATTGTCGTTTTCCTCAGTTTCTTTTGTTACCTTTTCTGACATCGGACTTCTTTTAAACTGAGTATCAAAATACATTTTACAATTTTACTCAATCCCGCATAGGTTAAAGCTATATGGTGGTTGAGATCTAACACAACATGTTTAACCCACTGCATTTTTGTGCCTGTTCCAAGTCAGGAGCATTTTGGCGTTTGTTAGTCTTGTAATTAGTGACATTGGTAAAAAGGGTTAAATGTAATGTGTAATTTTATTGGAGATTTTGTAATTGTAATTGAAAGTGATTAGTTACTTTCAAAAGTAAATGACTCCAGGCCTGACTTACAGATTGTACGTATCCTTTGGAAGTGTTGGAATGCGTCCTAGATATTTAGAGTGACAGTTAATTCTAGAGCCTGACGACTCATCAACACAAGAGCAAGTCGACGGACATGTTCCTTCTACTAATCCAGCACAAATCACAGCAAAAACGAAGATAAGAATCATATCCATGCTCATTATATTCATAGTACATCGCTGAAAATGGAAACAAATCGCAACATGAACACATTTACATAATTTACAAAATAAGAAAAATAGTAAAGCTGATGTGTATTCCATTCACAGGAGGAGTATATGAACACAAGTCTTTCATCAACTTGTTTTCAGAGTATTTACAGCGCACTATTCTTTCAATGGAAAATTGTTGCTTTTGTCAAAAACATTTTGACCGCTTGCGTTCATGGTATTGATGGTTCCCTACAAAAGAATGTTAACATTCGACTGTCAGTAAACATCTGAACTTTATATAGTTGATTCAAGTTCACAAACTTAACGTAGCATATTTATAACATTTGATACAAAATTACAATCTTATTTTTTTATGTCAGGAATTACTTCTTTATATTATAAATACCTACTATTAACAATGTTATTTTAGCTGATCGGGCGGAGCTTACTTTTTAATTAGCGTAAGGACATTATATTTAAAGATGTGCGTGATAAGGATGATGACCGTTATAATTATAACTGATTTATAATTACCTAGCAGTGTCACCAAACAAATATACAAATGAACTGAGAGTATGATATAGGACGAATGACTGGACACTTTATTGATGAGTTTATCCTGAAATACCTGTCTATAGATGGACTGTTCTTAAATAAGCGAACCAGTTAGACCCCGCCCAGTCAAGTGAAATAAATCAAGTAATACATACCTAAAAGTTTGAAAATTGCATAATTTGTCTGTCTTTTTGACAATTCACTTGTAAACTCAACATAAACCTTCACGAAACTTACCAAAGAGGAAATCCTGGCTAACCATAGGTCTTTTCTATGATCCTTTGGAATTTCAACAAAAGAGGAAGAACTGGATCTTCCATTACTGTATTGGATAACTAAACTACTTACAAGAGGAATGACATATACCAGAGGGACAGTCAAACTCATAAGTGTCCTTACAAACAACGGTATATTGCTGGGTCTTCCAAGTGCTTCACAAACCCTCTTTCTAAATTATTAACATCTATTTTATCAGCAATAAAGACGGGCTTCAAATGTATTGTGAAACTGCCTTTTCTATACAGACTGGTCAGTTTATTTTTTGATGGGGCTTTTTCCCGTATTTTTGAACCAATGAGATCGGAACCTTTGTATGGTGAAAAGAGGGAGTTGTTTTTTTTCCTTTTTAGTTAACCAATAAAAAAATTGATGCAATCAACATAAGCAACATTCTAAATCACAAGGAGGTAACATAAACAAATCCACTTTATTTCCAAAACCAGTCTGTTCCTATTGTATCCTACAGTTACGCCTGAAAGCAATGCACTGATAATTTTAAATTATAAGCAAGTGTTACATGACCAGATGTATACCTTAACCTCAACAGTGATTGTTCCAACTAGCCTGATATTTACAGCCAATCTTGCTCTATCATTGCTACGGATCGAAACATATATTTTATATGGTTCTAAGTTTAGAAAACCATAACACATCATTAAACCACAACCTCAAACTAGTTATGTATTCAATTGAGGACAGTGATAGAGCATGAACTAAATGAGAAGTTGAACTTGACACTTGCATAATGGGTCGCATCCATAAGTTGAAAAATTGTGTGCATGATCGACCAACTTTGAAACTGTGAACTCGCTGGTATTTACCATAATTATGTTAATTACAAAAACACTCCTTGATAAATTATCTCGATCATTCTATTAAAATAGTATGATATATTTTTGTAGATTTTTCAAACCTGTATCCCACCATTCCCCATGCGCAATTGAAAAATCGTTTACAAGAAATAATCCGCAATGCTGTTTTAGATTTAAAATGGTACCCTATCCTATACATTTATCACTTTACGATACCAAACGGATAGTTTGTTTAAATTGGACCCACTACTAGTAAAACGTGCTACGCAGAGGAGCAAGCGATCAGTATGCTAGATATTCTTATTAATAAGGTACTTGTTGAATTTTGAGGAAGACGTTTTCAAAAATATTAGGCTTTACTCCTCAAATTCGCATTCGGATATATTGGCGATATTCTTCACGTTAATAATCCCAATTTGTCTGATTGGGTATCGTTAATGTAACCTCCAGAACCAACTTTAAAGAAACTACAGACATGGCTTTCTCTGTCTCGTTTTATAAGAGTTTTACCTCGAATTTAACGTGACCGGTTATCTCAATACCAAAATCTATGACAAACGAGATGATTTTATTTTTCATATTATAGTTTTTTTTTTCTAGCCTTAGCAGAAATATTTCAAATTCAACTGCAAATTGGATATATATTTCCCAACTCATTTGGTATTCAAAAGCTTACAGCTGCTATTCAGACTTTGTAACCAGTGTCTGAGAAAAAGTAGATGATCCAGGTGTATGTTACAGAACAATCGATCCTTTTTTTAGAAAGCACATCGGAAGATGCAAAAACCTTGTTGATATATATTCCAATCAACATCATAAATAATACACGACGAACTTGAAATATAGATTCTAAGAATTGACCGTGTTTGTTATCTTCATAACGTGTTATAGTATTCTTTCATTTGTTTTTGTTCTTTTTTACTTTAAGTCTATTTTTGGACATATCTATTTGGTGTGGCCCTGCTCTTACATATTCCGTCATTGTGCTACGTTACATTATTGTGTTTGCGTGTTTCCTTTTATACGAATATGCTTTGGCTATATGCCTTGTTGTTTATCTGTGTTGACTCATTTGCTTTTTGATTTAAAGTGATTAAGATTATAACATAATGTTGACTGCTGCACTCCTTTTTTGACATTTTTACCTATAATGTCTATATTAAGTCTTTTGATATACATCCGAATGTTTCCATCTCATTTAATTTAAAGGATTTTGAGAGACTTATGATATGTTATATTTAAAAACATTATTTCATATCGTTATAATATCTGAATTCATCTCCAAGAAACGTATAGAGATCAATGAGCTAGTAAATCAAACCTTTTTGTCTAATTTACATGAAAATGTAAATAAATATTTACAATTTCCCCTTATTCCAGTATGATGCAGGCCCCCTCTTTATACCTCGTTTACAAAAACTAACTTCCACTTGGCAATTGTCTTGCAAGAGGCGGTTATTATACACAAAATCAGTACCACTTAGGTATCCATCCTTGTTCTTTCAATTGTATCTTTTTTTTAATTTCGTTTATATGCGTATTGAATGCCCCCGAGTTTTTATTGGTCAAAGTACTGAAGCATACTTGTTTCTTTCGATTTTGTTTTCAAATTACTATTCTTTTTATTCTTTCATTATACTTAAATTCTCCCTCGGCCTGCTCGTCCGAATTTTTACTATTTAATCTCTTAATTGTAATAGGCTATAATCAAGACAAAAACAGATAATATAGGACAAGTTGCTCACAGGAACATATTATTTTTTCTTGCAGTACAATTTTTCTTTACCGTATTACGGAAGCCCTGGAGTGCCATGCAAAAAAAAATTTCAACTTGTGCGCACAAGTAACTAACTTGCGCGCACAAGTTAATATCCCTGGAGTGCCATGCAAAAAAAAATTTCAACTTGTGCGCACAAGTTACTAACTTGCGCGCACAAGTTACTATCTTGTGCGCACAAGTTACACAACTTGTGCGCACGAGTTATACAACTTGTGCGCACGAGTTATTAACTTGTGCGCACAAGTTACACGTGATCTTATAGACATGCACTGTTTTGCTAAAGAGACTTCTTTATGGAACGCCATAGCTGCCGAATACAAACATATGTTTATATAAATGAATGCACATACTTTCAATATCTGCACATGTTTTTTTTCTGTGTATACACATACTTTTCATATATATGAACATAGTTTACTTTATATGCACATACTTTTCCTACATATGCACATCGTTTACCTTATACGCACATACTTTTCCTACATATGCACATAGTTATCCTCATATGCATATACTTTTTTTTCTATATATGCACAGACTTATTCTACATATGAATGACCGGTATATGAATGTACAAATGTAGTTCTGCATGTGAATACTTTTCTCAGTATATATGAACATAGTTTTTCAACGTGAGAATTACAATTCATATTATGCTTTTCTGTTGTTTTTTTCAAACTGAACTAAGGGTTCCAATATCATAAAAAGAATGTTTATTAAGAATTTCTAAATGATGTATGTTGTTCAATTAAGCAACTTTTGAAATCATTTTCATATGAATGCAATACTATTTTGGTATGTATTATGGTATGGCGCTGTTGTCTTCATCTATAGTCACTTGCTTTAATGCCATAACTTTGTATTTTGTATGAGTCGTTTGTATTACATTTTAACACAAGGATTATTATCACTAATGGCGTGTTGAATTCAGTGGTGTTTGTCCCAACAATTCAGTGAAAACGGATCACAAGTTATATTAATGCATTTAGTTTGGTTTCCGCACTCTGTCGTTAATTTGCCTTATCCAAAATTATTGAAATCCACACACAATGTTAATAATCACACAAAGTTAGGCCGAGTTAGAATTTGGGCAGTAATTTTTTTGACAATTATGCCCCTTTATAACTTGGAAAATTGAAAATTTTAAGCGGGGGTTGTAATGATCCTGTATGGGGGTGCGAGAGGCAAAACATTAACAGCTAATAAAATTACGTCCTTTAATGGCACTTGCAAAATGAAAAAGAGACAGTACATGTGATTACGATTACATACATGTATATAACAAAATCATATACGGACTGAACAGTATTTCCGGAAACGCGGATTCAACCCCCTATATATATTACATCCCCCCGACAAAAGAAAAATGTAAATTTTGCTCAGGGTTGAATTCGCTTTACAATATATATGCACCAACTCATATACCACCTCAAAACACAGCATGAAAAATTACAATTATCTGACGTTGCGAAATCTCAACTTTTGAAAGTTAGTAGTTAAATATATTTTTACAGATCCGAAATTGTTTCGTGATACATGTATCATTGAGTAATAAATTCAACAGAGCCCCTAACTCGTACAATATTGTGAAGATGTCCTATAATGATCACATTTCATAAGTTGCAAGTTTCAAAAAAATATATCAACTGTCTCTCACAGAATCATGGTGCACCAAACCCATTTACGCACACACACTCTCATAAAAAATATAAAATTGCTAACAGATAAAACATATCAGAAAGATACAATTCACGGGGTTTATTTATGAAATTATTTCGATATCACTAACATAGATCCTAGATAATACAATCGTCATAAAAGTTCCAAAAGGACGTTAACTACAGATTTCCGTCTTTATACAATGCAAAAAAAAACAAAAACAAAACAAAAAAAAAACATTCTCTCTACATTTTCCTCAATTTGTTTGCTAATGAAACTGTATATCACTATCGTGTTTCCTTAAAAATCCCCTAAATACAAAATGAAATATATTCATACGATCTCATCAACATATTTCAAAAATAGTAAAGATCGATGTTCAATATAAAGATACAAAATTCGGCATTTTTCATAGAAAATAATTATTGAATTACAAATCTGAAAACGCAGTACCAACTTTCTGCTATTATGTTACAAAATTAAATAAATCAAATATTAATGACTAGATAATTCAAACTTGATACTCATGTGAATGAAATTGAAATAAAAATCTACATGTATAAAAATGTGTTTAGCATAATGTCATGTATACGCAATATCAACAATCGTTCATTATTTTCCTCAGAATAATAGAAAAAATCAAGCAAATTAAACATACATAATACGAATTGTTCAAGTATTTCAAAAAGATAAGTAATATCAACATATGCAAAAAAAATCTTAAGCAGTTAATAATCAGTTTCCATGTACATGTATATTATATATGCAAACAAACTAATGTCCGTATATTTAAAAAAAAGTTCGTATTGAATAACATTGAAATAGGGCTCCGCTCTATACTGAATTTCATCTGACATCATAGTAACGGATTGTCATGAGATAAATCCCACGGACAAAAACATGAAAAGTTCACCAGAAAAAGTCGTTGTACCATCATCAAAGGGCATTGTCATGAGATAAATCTCACGGACAATAAGTTCAAGAAAAACATCGCTGTACACAGATTAATAAATTGTCATGAGATAAATCTCACGGACAAAAAGGTTCAAAATAAACATCCTCGTCAAGCATTGGCAATTGTCTTGAATTTTACAACAAATATGTACAATATGAGCATTCTATAAAATTAAACGCTCACGTCTGAATAAAACATTAAAAAACGGTGTATCATGAGGTAAACCTCACGGACACAAAACGACTTAAAGAATTTGTGGAGGTGGTCGGTTGTTTATTTGGTGGGGCCATAAGATCTTTGCCAACGACTTAATGATTTGGAACCAAAACGGACCACTCTGATCATGTCCTCCTCATGTTCATCAGTATGAATCTGGTAAAGAACGTATCCTATGCCCTTACTGGATGTATCAACCGCCAAATGAAATGTTATTGTAATTTGGAAATGCAAGAACTGGTGAATTTAAGAGCAAATTTTTCAGTTTTTGAAAGGCATTTTCTTGCACCGCAGCCCACCGAAATTTCATATTTTTCCTAAGTAATTTTGTCATTGGTTCTATTTCTGAGCTAAAATTTGGAATGTATTTTCTAAACCAATTTAGTAGACCGACGACACGGCGTAGTTCTTTAACAGATTTTGGAGAGGGATAATCCTTGATCGCTTGCAACCTTTCCGGTGGGGGCTGAATGCCTTTGCTGGAAATTAAATGCCCCAGAAAAACGCATGACTGCTGTGCAAAGCTACATTTCTTAGGTCCTAGTTTAAGACCGGCTTCTTTCAAGCGGCCGAAAACAGTGTTCAAGTCATCGATATGTTGTTCAAAAGTTTCTGATGCTATAAGAATATCATCCAAGTAACATAAGCACACTTTAAATGTCAATCCCTGAACAATTTTATCCATCAATAACTGAAATGATGAAGGCGCAGAACTTAACCCCATTGGAAGTCTACGAAATTTGAAAGTTCCAAAACATGTATTGAACGCAGTGTACTTTTGGCTGTCTTTATCTACAGGCATTTGGAAAAATCCTGAGCTTAAGTCGATTGAAGCCAGATAATTTGGACTTTTCCCAGAAAATGATTCAGTTAGTTCGGTCAGATCAGGAATAAAATACGAAAAATCTTGAACTTGGGAGTTTAAATAGCGAAAGTCGCAACAAAATCTGTACTTAGCACTGCTCTTTTGTGAATTTTCTTGTTGTTTCTTGTTTCGATCTTGTTTTGAAACCAAAACAATAGGACTGATTATTGGAACATCCTCAGTTTCACTGACTGGCGCTATTATATTTTGACGAAGGAGTTCATCAAGGTGTTCACGTAAGGCCTCTTTTTTATCAGGCGGAAGTCTATAAGGTCTTTGGTTTTTAGGTTTAAAGTCGGATTTCATGCATATTTTATGATGAACAATGTCTGTGTATCCTAAATCTGGATTTTCATCCGTTACAAACAAACATTTATTTGACTGCAAACACTGACTAAGTTTTGATTTTTCAGTATCGGACAAGTGACTAGGTATATCAAAGTAAGATAAAAATTTGCTATCATCACTTTCATTCTCCGTTTTATGACATAACTGTACATTTTGCACACTTTGTATTTTATCATTGTCCTTTTCTAATGACGTGATTGAATAATCAGTATCTAATACCTTAAAAATTGCTAAAACTTTCCCTCTTTGAATTGCGATAGGTTCATTAGTAACGTTCATTAGTTTTACCGGCACTGAGTTTTTCTGATCAACTGACACTACAGCCTTAGCTGTTAATAAACCTATTTTGTTCATATAGTCACTACTAGTACATATGCCCTGCGTACCGTATAATACATTCTTTCCAAGTTTACTCCACATAAAAAATTCTGAATTTGCAGGGACAGAAATTCGTTTTTGACACTTAACCTTCACAGTCTTAGTATTTATATACAATTTACCAAAATCAAGCACTATCTTGTTAGTAAATAAATAATTGGTACCTAAAATCAACGGATTCGAAGGTTTGAGATAGTATGTACACATGTAACCAATGTTTGCCAGTCGGAACTTTGATCTTTATACGTGCTGTACCAACAATATTTATTGACGCATTATTTGCCAAAAGTATCTTTTCGTTTGCACTTTTAAAAGAATTACGGTAATGTTCTGGCAACGAATTAAAAAGTTGTTGTGATATTACATTTATGGAACTGCCACTATCTATGAGTGCGGCTATCTCTATATTGTCTATAGTAACTGGCATATATAAAAATTTAGGGCGAGATGACTCCTCTCCTTCCACTTCAGAACAAGTACTATCATATGAGTCAGATTCATTATTGTCACAAGTATAATTACAAGATTGTACATGTACGTTATGTTGTCTACTAGGAGAGCGACTACGCCTTCTGGCACTTATCGGTGGTCACCCGAGGGAACGTGCCCAGTGTCCCCCGGGTTCGGACAGTTTCCCTGTTGTCTTGAAAAACGTAAACAGTGTGATGCTGAATGCCCATACTGACTACAGAGCTGACATTGTGAGCTTGGGTTCGCCTGACCTTCACCATCCCACATACAATCGCGCTTAAAATGCTGTGGCCCTTTACAAGCGTGACAATAAAAGGGTGGACGATCTTCGGACCGCCTGTTCAAATTGTAATCCCGCTGTTCTTTAGGGTAATCAGACTGACGGAAATTTTGATAACTTTGCCTGCGATTTTGAGATTGCTGTCTGGGTTGTTCTGATTGAGCTGAAAGTTTTTGTATTGCACTTGTCAAATCTTGAATTTGAGATTTCAGTTCATGTACGACTGACGGGTTTTGTTCGGCAACAGCTTTAGGTGTAATTTGTTGTTTGATGGCAGAAACAGATATCTCATCATGTAACCTGTACCCGTATGCTTCGCCCATTTTGGCAGATGATAGTGCACCATTACTGTCTTTGTGGTTACCTGCCCTTACAAAGAAAGCTAACTTTTCGGGAAGACCCTTGATGAATTTGGTGAGAATTTCATGATCAGCTTTGTGTAATAATTGAGCTTTTTCTACAAGCTGGCAGTAAAAATCTTCGAGTGCTTGACCCGGTGACAACTTTATGTGTTCAAAAACCTCATTTTCTAGCATGATTGTTGGACTTTGCCAATCGAGATAAACATATTTTCTCTTAAACAGTTCAATAAGTTTTTCCCAGGAGCTTTTGTCATTGAATGTTAACGAGTTAAACCACGTGAGGGCCGGGCCCGTTAACTGGAGGTGAAAAGCTGCTATTCGCCTTTGGTATTCATAAGGCATGATATTATGTAGTGTAGCGAAAGAGTCAAATTCGCGCAAGAAAACAAGTCCATTTTCATGGGGATATCCCCCGAATTTCCTACACGGAGCTAATTTTTCCATGACAGCTGTATGTACTATTCTAGGTATACTTGTATGTTCTAATCTAGGCGTACTTGTAGTGTAACATGCACTTGTGTTACAAGTCAAATTATTTTGATGCAATCTGTTAACCAAACTTATTTGTGGTGTTAAAATTGGCATAGAACGATCTAATGTGTTGGTTTGAGAGGGCCTAGTCGGGGCTAATAAATGCAAACTTTGATCTAATTCTTGGTTTTGAGAAGGCCTAGTCGGTGCCAATAAATATGAACTTAAAAGTGAATCGTCGGTAAATTCGTCGTCCGTTTCAACTAATGAGTGTAAACTTAAAGTAGACTCACCATCGCTCATATCATTTAAATTGCTATATTTCGGCGCCGACATCAACGAAGAAAAAAAACCAACACCGTAATGAGATAAATCTCACGTACAGATAAAAAAATTAAATGTGCATGTTAAATAATACGCCTGTAATGAGATGAATCTCACGTACAGACAACTGGGATTCATAAGGCAACTTGAAGAAAATCATAATCTGCATAAAAAATTTGACCACCCACGTGGTTTTCCCACTTCAGTGAAAATTATGGGGAAAAAAATGTCAGTTCATTTCAATTCAGGTTTACACAAATAAAGTCCTTTGAATGAAGTTATATTTCGGGTCCTCCGCCATGTTATGATCCTGTATGGGGGTGCGAGAGGCAAAACATTAACAGCTAATAAAATTACGTCCTTAAATGGCACTTGCAAAATGAAAAAGAGACAGTACATGTGATTACGATTACATACATGTATATAACAAAATCATATACGGACTGAACAGTATTTCCGGAAACGCGGATTCAACCCCCTATATATATTACAGGGTATTCGTGTTTTCAAACTTTTTTTTTGATACAGGTTTTATGTTTTATTAGTAAAAACATTAGTAAGAGCCGAACGCACTTTGTCGGTGTGGGAATAATCTATAAACAGTGAATGTAAAATGTCATAGAGTGAGACAAAGGTATTACTGTCCAGCGATGGCGAAAACTATTTCTATAGAGCTTTATATTCGGTATTAAGATAGAATATCTGGATGCTTCATACTTTGTTTGTAATAGCCTTATGTTTCGAAGTTTCCGTCTGTCATATGTTCTTTGGTCTTGACCTATTATAAATGGTACAGCGACTGGTTGAACAAAATTATAGTTTTTTTGTCCTGTGAATTTCTCCCTTTTTATGAGTGATCAATGTTAAAATTAAGTTATTATGTACGTTTCTCAGATGTAATAACGCAGTAGGTCAACTATATGTGGCACATTTTCATGATTCATAATTCTTTGGTCAATGTTAAATTTTTTTCTATAAAGAGGGTATAAGAATGGCCCACTGAATTTCTTGATGTCTTTAACAAGATGCCTATTATCAAAATGTTAATCACAATCCAAATGTAGATATGTCAACGTATTTAAAGGGGCCATACTTGCTCGAACTATCCAGAGTTTTACATTTGCAGTAATATCAAGCTGGGCCCTTGGGCCATTTTATCAATTTGATAAGTAGTTTTATATTATATCTTAAAGAGACATTAATATTGATAGAATCATGTATTCATTGTCAAGTTGTAAGCTTTTGAAAATTGGGGGTCGGGTTGGAGTAATGTATCTCTCTTGATTTTTTCTCTTTGTATACGAAAGTAATTATATATATATAACTTCGTTAAAATATTAAAAAAATAAACTGTTTTCACAGAAATGGTGATGTAACGCCTTTTTGTAATTTTGAAAATGCAAATGTTGAAACCAAAATAGCAATACTTTAACATTTAAGTTATGGAAATATTCAAAGTTGATGAACCACGACTGAAAGTACATGGCTGAACAATATCCATGGAAATGTGCCAATATACAACTACATACAAAATACCATGGACTTATCATAAGTCATTCCCTTTAAACAAGCATAAACTTGTAAACTGTAAAAGTTTAAATGTCAATGAACCATGATGAGGGGGTGGGCTTTATAACCTCCATAGAAATATGACTTGCAAATGCCAATAAATTTTCAAAGTCAATAGACAATTACTGAGGGGACAAGGCCAAATATTATTTATGGAAATGAGATGTTCCAATACTTATTCAACTGCATAAAACATACTAGACCTAATTACAAACTAATACATTGCGAAGCCAACGCCGACGCCGTAAAAATAAAATGTATACGTATTGAAAAGCTTTAAAAAGGTGTGAATATCAAATATGAAATGACGTGCTGCAGTTCTAAATTATGATTTGTCTGATTTACTCTGCATTTCTTGTTTTGCGTATATATTTTCAGCATTTGGGGATTAAGGTGAGAGTGCAAAAACAAACAAAAAGAAATGAAATGTTCCTATTTATTAAGGAGCAGAACTGTAGTACAGCAGGTGACTTTTTGCGTTTTATAGTTTTTTACCTTTGTGTATGAGCTTTATCAAATTAAGAAGAGGCAAAGTTAAATTAGAGTGCAGCAAATTAAAGTGGAAAGATGGAAGGACAGACGGTAAAACGGAAGATCAAGGGTAATACATGTATAATGCCCCCATACGCCTATCGGCATGGCATAAACAATTTAACCCGTCTTTGGTCCTTTCTATAACATCATAATAATAGAAAACAATTCACACTTTGAGATCTTAGACTATACTGAATACTTTGAAAACACATTAAAATTGGTAAAGAAAATGGCAATTTAAATTAAGTTTTATAAGAATGCATTTTTACAACTTTTGACCCGTTAGTGGTAATAATCCTTGTGTTAAAATTTAATACAAACAAATCGACTCCTTCAACGTTTTGACATGAAAACCAAGAGACTATAGATGAAGACAACAGCGCCATACCATCATACATACCAAAATAGTATTGCATTCATCTAAAAATGATTCCAACAGTTGCTTAATTGAACAACATACATCATTTAGAAATTCTTAATAAACATTCCTTTTATGATTTTGGAACCATTAGTTCAGTTTGAAAAAAACAACAGAAAAGCATAATATGAATTGTAATTCTCACGTTGAAAAACTATGTTCATATATACTGAGAAATGTATTCACATGCAGAACTACATTTGTACATTCATATGTAGAATAAGTCTGTGCATATATAGAAAAAAAAGTATGTGCATATGAGGATAACTATGTGCATATGTAGGAAAAGTATGTGCATATAAGATAAACGATGTGCATATGTAGGAAAAGTATGTGCATATATATATAAAAAGTAACTGCATATAAAGTAAACTATGTTCATATATATGAAAAGTATGTGTATACATAGAAAAAAACATATGCAGATATTGAAAAGTATGTGCATTCATTTATATAAACATATGTTTGTATTCGGCAGCTACGGCGTTCCATAAAGTAGTCTCTTTAACAAAACAGCGCATGTCTATAAGATCACGTGTAACTTGTGCGCACAAGTTGTACAACTCGTGCGCACAAGTTCTACAACTCGTGCGCACAAGTTGTATAACTCGTGCGCACAAGTTGTATAACTCGTGCGCACAAGTTGTGTAACTTGTGCGCGCAAGTTGGTAACTTGTGCGCACAAGTTGAAATTTTTTTTTTGCATGGCACTCCAGGGCTTCCGTACTTTATTGTACAGATTTCTTCGATTCAAACAACATATACATACATGATATATAATATTGTTCCTCTTTCGCACTGTTTATTTTTCTTCGGTTAATACATTCAATGCATGTACGTACAATTACCTTAGCAGCAAGTGTATTAAAATTATTGTGACCAACTTCAATTCTACATAACTGCAAGCACCTTCGATACCAACACATTAAAATGCCAAGCTTTATATAGTACTAATGAACCCCACCTTTAGAAACGGCCAAAACTTTCCTCCTGCCTAATGTACCTAACATCAGACTGTATAATAATAAATACTGGTGCTGAACCAGTATCAGAACTATTTATACTAGTTCATATCTATAGATAATAAAAACAAATAGCAAACGGGAAACACATAATTTCAAACGAAATAAAATTTGCATAAACTTCTTTAACCAAATATCTGTCAAGAATTATTTTGTTTTTTTTTTATTTCATTTTATTTCTGTTTGTTGTTGAACCAACTATTTTTAATCCAACAATTTATGAAAAACAGTCTAGTACAGTACCAAATATAAATAACACTTTGTAAGTTTGATAGACCTAACAATAAACTGGCAAGGCCATGGCTAAAACAGAAAGAGACAAATAGACACATACTAGTATATAAGACACAATATAGAAAAATAAAGACTAAGCCACTAGAACCCAGCCAAAAACTAGGGTTGTTTCCAGATGCTGCAAACGAGTAAGCAGACCCTGCTCCCAATGTTGCATCCATCACATTATGCATGATATTATACAACCAGTTAATAGTCTTATTTGGTAAGTCACATTCGTGAAAAGCAAACGTAATAACGACATAAGGACCATATACGTGAGATATATTTTCCAACTTTCAAACATTGGAAAACAATCTGATATTGATTGCAAATTGATAAAAAACAGAAGTTTTAAGTTTCATATGTTGTTCGCATACCATTTTGTATATAATCTATATAATGGTAACTTAAAAATTGCATTAAATCAGTGAACATGAAACTTACCCCAAATCTAAGAAAAAAAGGAATGTCTTGTCGTCCCGACTTGTTTTCAATAAATTAGAAATGTTCTTGTATACCTAAACGACCGTTCTTTGTGTTCAACTCGTTAAATGTATGATATGTGAAATAGCAGTCTTCGATAAAAAAAAAAAAAAAAATATTTGTAAAATGTGTACTGTCATGTTGAAACTATACAATCGTTAAAGATCATATTTCGAAGAATTATTTAAAGATACGTATTTACTTTTTCAATTGTCCTGTTGCGTGGTTTAAAAGCAAATTTGTCATCTCATCTTGATCATGTTAAGTACAATGGTTTGGATGTGACACATTCTATAACATTTGAACAATGTAGTTTTAGAATTAATGAAATAGTATCGTCTGGGAAACCGAAATCCAGTAATCATTTACATTTGTCATTCATATATGCAGGTGTTACAATACAGTGTTGATAATTGAACCAATACATTATGTGATTAATATTCATAAGATGTTGTTTAAAGGTTTTTAACCCTTTAATAAAAATAGTGAAAACAAAATAATACAAAGAGACACATTGTCTGTCAGAATGACACTTTTTTTTCATTTTATAGATATTGAGTTTTACATCCAATAAAGGAATCATCTTATCATATATGTGTTTACCTTCACAATACCTTTACGATTGTTGTGCGCACTAAAGAACCCGCGTTGTAGTTTATTTAAACGGGTTTGCCACATGTTGAAGTGTATTTCGTTCAGACAGAACAAATGTTATATTTTTTCAGTCTATCCTTATAATTTATTTCTAATTCAAAATTCCGGTTTAATGGAATAATTTAGAGCAATTTAAGACTTTTCCATGACCAATAGTCAATAGATTTGTTTAAACAAATGTTTACATATGATAAATCTGTTATGTCACCCAAAGTTGTGTACAAACTTATGTTTTTTAAACAATTGAGAGGTAATTACAATCTCGCATTGAAAAATATACCTTACATCAACGTATTAAGTTCGAGGTCTTGCATAATAGACAGCCCTTTGAAAATCTAAATCTGATGTAAAATAAAATGGCAAAGCGGAATCTGAATGTAACAAAACTCTAATTCGTTTTAAAAGGTTATCCAATATAAATTGATATTTACATAAAACAAATATTTAAAAAAACATCATTTAATTGTAAAATTGGGAGATAAATTCAATCTCCTTTAAACACATTAATTTTAATGACGTTCGTGTATAAGTTTTATATTATATCTTGAGAAATGTCAATTTCCATGAATAAATAAAATCCCTATTCATACTGTATTCATTTAAAAAAAAACGTAAAACCTTATTTTAAAATAAAGTAAATGTGTCGTGAAGTTTATATTCCACAGCACTAACAATCCTCATCTTGCAACGTCTCTCGGTGTAGATCGGTGAATGTGATGCTTATTTTGAACTCTAATTCTCGACATAGACTTACTTATGGTCATGGACATTATACACCACCTACTCTGCATGATGTCTCTATTGATGACTTGCTGTCACTTATACAACAGCCGTTAGGTATTCATCACATTTGCACGAAACTTTATGCATTACCCCTTTCAAAACTTTATTCTCTGTTCAATTTATGTTTGGAAACTTCTGTTTCTGAAACCCTCATTCAAACCAATACACACTAACAGCTATCATTTCGGATATTGCAAGTCACAGACTTTTTAAACCAGTCTGTATTGGACAAGATAAAAAAGAGAAAGATCTGTTCTTACTCTTTTTTTTGCCAACAAAGATCTCAATAACGTCAATTTAAGAAATATCCTTTATCATAAATTAGTTCAATCGAAAATACCTTCTTATTTCAAAGATCAGTATGTACCAATTATTCTATACCTACACCAAACCTATTGCCACTAAGATTTTCAATCACAAATACGTTTTGCAGGATCTCAATATTGACGACTGCAAGTCTAAACCTCCTGATTGCACATGTGCTAGTTCTAAATTCACATATAATCCGGCTGGACACGTTCTTATAGATGATATTAACATTGTCAATAACACTTCCCTGCGAAATGTGTAATAGAAAGATCCAACATATCGTGAGCCTAAATCCATCAATTTGAAATACTTTAAAATGTTGATGGAGTCAGTCGAGGATTATGCCAGTCAATGGACTAAGCGCAAGAAGTAAATATCTTAATCATCCGTTTAAAAGCGGCACATGTATTTTATGTTATCCTTATATGTTTCATTATGCGGTACATTATGTACACGATAATTATGTTGCTGCAGTAGGATATTTCGACACAACAATTTGAAATTCACAAAACATTTATTTAATTCTTTTGATCAAAAATTTGTAAACTATATATTGTCAAACCCTTGTTTTTACGTTCGTAGTAACGTAGTACATTCTATATTCAGTCACCTGTGTCAATTTACGTGCATGTTCACTACAATTGTTGTTGTATTTGAATCTGTCTGCCAATGAAATGAGACATTACAAGTTTTTTGTTTGTGATACGCCAGAATGTTATCAATGAACTATGAAACGCTAAAGATGACTGCATTTCAGTGTATCTTATGTTCTTTTTATTAGTCATAATTGGTCATAATTTGTCAAAACTGTACATTTTCCCTCTTCTTTTTTCCCACTTTAAGTCCTGTTACCAAGGAAACGGTAAACATAAGAGGCTAAGCGTTGTAATATTTTTTGTTAAGCTCATGTTGCTCTATTGAACTAATCAAGTTTAAAACAAATATTTTGAGTGCGTGTCCAAATATTTTGGTGATTACAGAGAATTCCATATAGCTCGTGAACGATTGTCGGTACTTATACATCTTCGGATTTCAAATGTTTGGCTTTGAGCGTTCCTGATGAAGGTAAATCCAGAAAAGCGCTTCGGACGCAATACATTATTAAACGTGTTGTTTTATATTTCAACACAATCGTCAGTTTATAACCCTAGTACGGAGAGTTTCATATGAATTTCAGTTCAACATTTCAACATTTCTGTTAAAAAAATGTTTAAACCACAAATGAACAGACAACGCAGTTATCTGTATTGACGTCGATATTGGTGTAAATAATTCTTGAATTTAATAAATGGTTGTGTGATACCATTAAAAAAACAGCCTTGTAAGTCCTTTCAAAAACGAATAAATGATTCAATAATATTAGTTGTATAATGCAATAAATTTGAACATTGATTGTAGATGTCTTACTTCAAAATGCTGACGTTTGATTGAATGTCTGCGCGATTAAAAAAAAACGTTATCCTTCATCCTGCGAAAGCTTCATCGGTAGCATGTTACAAGACTAAAAAAACTGTCGCTTTCCTCTTGTCGTTCTTATTTCTAAAATTACAAAAATACTGAACTCCAAAAAAACTTCAAAACGAAATTCGCTAATCAAGTGGCAAATGAAATGATGAAACACACGTTGCGATTATAGCGCTTTTCTTGACAAACACTTTTGTTCAAGAAGTTTGAATCAGATTATAGTTAGGTTCCTACACACCTGACGTTTCACATAAAGCGAGATATTACGAAGAACAATTAATTAATTGTCAGTATCTTATAGAAAACATAATTGTTGAAGATAAACGAAAACTTGAATTTTTCAAAAAAATGATCAAAACATTTTTGTTTGTTTTCTTTGAAGTGTAGCAAAGAATACTTATATCAATTCAATATCGAAAACAATCTTTCAAATTCCTGACTTGATATATTTGGTAGATCTCTTTCCGAATGTCGATATTGTACATGGTGTTATAGCTAGATAAACCTCTCATTTGTATGACAGGTGCATACCATTGTGTTTACAACATTGCGTTAACAAATCAACCAGACATATTCATAATATACATAACAGTTCTTATCCTTTCGTTTGATGTGTTTCATCATTTCATTTGCCATTTGATTAGCGAATTTCGTTTGGAAGTTTTTTTCGGAGTTCAGTATTTTTGTAATTGTACTGTTTAAATGTAAAACGGGTACATCAGTCAACATTGTGTTATAATCTTATGAAAAGTAAGCAAAACCTGAAGCATTAGAAATATTCTGCTGGTTTTTTTTTAAATCAAAAAGAGTTGTGTGAAATAATGAATGCACATTACACGTATTATGTCTATTTCAAACAGTTATTAAATCAGTCAACATCAAAATTACCAAGAAACTATGCAAACATAGATGTTTTTCTCGTCTCGGCTTGTTCTTTTTTAAGTTAGATGGAGAGTCTGAATTATAATCGACAGAATTTTTTAATAATTTGCCAACATGTAGTTTATGTTATGCTTCTAAAAAAAGAATGAAAATTATGGGTCACGGGGCTTATTTTCACGCTACACGGTGTTCACATTTGACAGATTTTGTATATATTATGCATCGAAAACCCAATTTTCTGCAATAACGTATAAACTACACCATTCAATTTTGAGATAACTTACAAGAAGATAGCTTTAATTGGATGCTTCCAATTAAGAAAAAGAAAAATGTGTTCACCGAACCCGTTTTCTTGCTACATTATAAAAAATGTAAATTCCTAACACATTCTATTGTAAAAGCACCTTAGTCTGAATTATCTGTCCTTGTATTTGGGTAGCCACCCCTTATGTGGCAAAGTTGGAAAAAGATTAATCTTCTTTTCGTAAAATACAACCATAAATATAATAAACATGTCATTTTCTATATTGAAGTGAAAGTTCTTAAACTTGAATTGCCTACTACTCAAACATTTGAACATTCTATTAAAATTAGAAATTGCTTTCTGGTATTTTCAAATCCAAGATGGAGAAAGACACCCTATCTACCTTAACTGAAATAGTTAATCCGAGAAATCTTATACCCAGACACCTGTACCTTTGATATTGTGTGTGTTAATTATTTAAATTTAAAACTGCAATATAATGAAAGAATTTGTAAAGTTATACCTCTGTCATGTCGAATCTATATTAAATATCATAATACCAAGAATAACTTTAAGATACAAACTACGTTATAAGTTGTCCTAGTTTTCAAGCGATTTGTAATCTCATCTTGATCGTAAGAAGTTTTTGTTCAGACATGACACTATGTGTAATATATATTTGAAAACTGTAGATTTATAAATAAATCAATAGCATCGTTTGAAAAACCGAAATCGATAATTGGTTTTGTAATCCATACAACATATGTTGTAAAAGTGTTAAAAATTGACCCAATACAATTTAAACGATCCAAATTCAAAATCGTGTATAAAAAAATTGATTCACATACATACGGATCTTTTTTTTTTTATTTTTGCTAAATTTTGCTCTGTCTGTTTGCCTTTTTTATGCTTCTCCGTTACATATGTGTTTGTTTTGTTTACACATTTTAAAGTCATAAATCAATTAAGTCTATTACAATATATGGGGTGTTAATACACTAGTTTAGATTCATTCTCCTTTTTAGACCATTTCTATAGCACTTCGCTGTCTTATCATGCTGTTTTTATAGTGGAAGATATTAGCAAGCAAAATCGAGTGAATTGTGCAAACGATGATACAAGCATGAAAATTACAACACAGCATCATTAGTATATACTGTTTAAAAAATAACTGCTGGCCATTTAAGTTTTTCAAGATGGCCACGGCCATTTTCTTAAATGGCTGTTTACTTCAGTTTGAAAATACTGATTTTTCTGGAAAAATTTTCTATGAACTTCTTTTAGTAAAACCAATTATCAGGTTTGGCTGCTACCTTCCTTGCATCACATATTTATCAAAAATAAATATTTGATATATCCAGTTCTTGGGCAGGCGCGAAAATGTAACAAAATGCTTTCAAAAACATTAAACTATTTACTATATATTTAGTGCTTTTGGATTTCTAATGATTTTATGAATTGGTTTAATGATATTTTTCAAGGTTACATTTATGATACACATGTGTTTTTAACACTTTTGCGAATGTGCAAACATTTATAGACATCAAGAGCTACTTGTATGCATTTTATACGGAAAAGATAAGTTTGTCGTCATGTTTGGTGGATTGCACATTGAAATGACTTGTTATAAAACTCTGGGTGATATATTGCGGGATAGGGGATGCACATGTTGTCTTTCTGAAGCCAATATTACAACACAAAGAACGGCAGATTCTTTTTATGGATGTTCCAATGTACCTGGGACCAGACAGGCGCATCAGACAACTGCATGTATTTTGCTTGAATTGTTAACTTCGGATTATGAAAGCTAAACTCAGAATATATAACTATGTCATGACTCTCGACCACAGTTTCATTCCTGGCGTTCAATTATAAATTCACAACGTCTTCTGATTTTGGTATTATGCTCATTTCATGAGTGAGATTTCGTACTTTAAAAACAGTCCATATAAAGCATGATAGCGTATTGTTTTAGGTGTTGATCGTGTAAATTATGCTCGATCGTTACCGACCTGTCTCCAAGATATGACTTCCCTTTCCAAACATCACTCACAGGTGGCAATGGAATTTGAAAATGATAGTTTCACTGTACGTAAGACCAGCAAATGTCTTTCTTATAACACAATTGATCAGGCACAAAAACAGAATAATGCAATTGTAAAGGGCGATGTTGTTGCCATAGGATTAATCAAAGATCCAATTTAGACAAATGGATAGTAGCTGGAGCAGGAGTTAGTATACTAGAAATCGAATTAGAAAGATCTTGTGGTTTAGGACATTCTATAACAGATGAACGACATAATGAAGACTCTACGAAAACACAAAAAGATGTCTTTAAACAGCTTTAAAGGCTTTGTAAAGTGATGAACGAGTTTGGGAATACATTTCTAGAAGAGTCGTCAGATGTGTAAAAATATACTGAATTTAGGAAATTGATGAACGGATAAGATATGTAAATAAACTCCAAGATATTAGTTCAAACAATATGAAGATCTTTTGAAGCAAATGTAAAACGAAGGAGAACCTGCTTTTTACATGCTTTATAACCAAATAAAAATAACAGCTTCTTATTTTGGCCGCAAAAAGAAACTGGAAACGTCATTGTCAAAAACAAAGCTTTAGAAAAAAAAGTGATTGCGATATCTTTTCTAGACTTTTTCATTTCTAGTCACAGTAGACAGTTTACTTGGAATATTTCTTTATCAATAAAACCAAACTTCTCCTCCGTCTTTATCTCAGGATGTTTCTTGAAATAGTGGTATTAAATCGCTGCAAATGGGTTTATTTGAAACATTCTGCGATTTGCTGATCCAAATTCGGTCGCATTTATCGTCGATGGAGCAGCAATGGTTAATTCCAGATAATAAAGTTGGGCAACATTATAGGTGCGTACTTTTGGTATGTGTTTAAAAACAATTACAAATATGATATAAATAAAAAAAAAAAGAAATGTAATAAGTTGTAAGTATATTACTCGTTTTATGTTTATTTCAAGATTCTATTAAATCGGTCAACACTAAACTAACACGAAACTAGGTAAACATGTTTTTATTTCGTCTCAACTTCTTCTTATTTAAGGAAACATTTATTCCTAAACACCTTATATCAAGACACCTGTTATTTGTGTTGATTTATTGAAAGTATAATACTTAAAAATTAAACTCTGCAATAACATAATTAATGTATTTGTAAAATTATAGCTCTGTCATGTCGAAACTGTATTGAAGATCTTATTACCAATAAGTATAAAAAGATACAACATGACTTTATAACATGTTATAAGTTGTCCTACTTTGGGGTTTCCACACGAATTTGTAATCCCATCGTAAGAAATATTTTGGTTTAAAAATGTATTTGAATAATGTGGTTTTAACATTAATTCAATAGTAACGTCTGAAAAAAACAAAATCCAGTAATCTATACCTGATATTAAAATCTGCGTATATCTACTGTACCTCGTGTGAAACATAAAGATGACGAACAAAACCATTATTTGAGGTATATTACATGTATTACTACAGGTATTTACAATGAAATGACAGTTTAGTTTTATAATAGTTGATCAAATTTCATCAAATTCAATTTAAACAGTATACAATATTTACCGCGGTTCATTTCTAGCTTAATAAATGTTTTTTTTTAATGTTTATGCACAGTTTGATAGATACAATTTATATTTGCATTGTATTAACTAGATCAGTATCACGCACAACGCTAAATGTAAAAAACAAAACAACATTTACAGTGAGTTCCTTTTAAGATTCGTGTTATTTTAATTTAAGATACAGCTGTAGGATTGATAAACTAGAGACGTAACTGTTTAGCAATCTAAATCAGTGTTTTAAAAAGCTATTAACGCGTTTCTGTAGCTAAGCAAACGTTTTTAATCGATTGAAGGTGTTTCGGTGATTTTTGCAACAATTGCAATTTTGACCTTTTACAACCTAATACAAAAGAGGATAAACACGACAAAGTTAACCCGGAGTCACACGTTCACGATTTGTACCACACTCCTTGATAGTATCATTCCCGATTAGAATTCCTCAAAAGTCTGATTAAGGTCCCGTGAATCGTGGCTGGAAATTCATATTTTAATTGAAATTTGTAAAATTATTTATCACTAGGTCAGTCAATCCTTTCACAAAGTATTAATATGACATACTATTAATTTGTTAATGAGGATTAAGGTTAATAAACTGAACTGACTTTTAGGATATTGAAAATCCAAGAAGAAAAATATAAGTATCAGAGATCAATATATATCAAGCAGGTAATTTGTACTGCATTTCAATATGTCTGCAGTCAAAATGTACCAGAAACAATAAAAACATATGGTAAGGCCTCTGTCTTAAAAATTGACCATTCGAAAGGTTAGAATTTTCCGTCCAAAATGATATAAAAGGAATAAGGTTCACCAAAGAAAAACAAAGAATGATTCGTACAATTAATGGTACTAGAAATAGAAACAATAACTAACTGAACTATCAACCACTGCAAAAAAATTAATAACCAGCAATACTATATTTCATATAACAATCAAATGTGACTATGTTACATATGTTTTACAAGGCACACAACAATCAAACATGTTCAGACACCATAACGATATCACGAATATGTCCAGATAGTTACGATTTAAATTCGGTATATCAGAATCTTTCACGATTGGTATCCGACTATATAAAATCAGCTGAGTTTCCCGGAATGGTACACCCCAGTTTTTGGTGGAGTTCGTGTTGCTTAGTCTTTAGTTTTCTATGTTGTGTCGTCTGTACTACTATTTTTCTGTTTGTCTTTCTATTTTCAGCCATGGTATTTTCAGTTTATGTTCGATTTATGAGTTTAACTGTCCTCTGTCCCTTGCTGTCGTTGCTGTTTGTCCGACCTCTCTAGACTATTCCCTATCCGCAGGCATCTGTTACGAAAGTAAACGACTCTGTTAAAGCCTCACATTGCCGATCAGCCGATAACGTCTAAGCAAAATGGAAATTTCCGTATGCATTTGGAGCACTGGATTGCAAGCACGTGAGGGTAAGTGCCAAAACATATTTTGGTTAACTGAACAGGATTTTTGTCAATCATACTACTGGTCCTCGTCGACGCAGACTTCAAGTTCATATGTGTTTGTGTTGATGAAAGTGCGTACGACGCTCAACTCTTCAACCAATCTGAACTAAGGAATTTGATTGAATAACATATTCATTTCCAGGGAATAAGGTGAACACTTATATCTCATGTCTTAACTTGATGCATTCACATAAGACTTGTCTCCAGATTTTTACATAAGTTAAATAATGTGATGGTTGCAATGTGTATTTGTTGGGTTTCATGTTGCAAAATTTCTAGTTTTCTATCATGTTGGATGCTGTTTGTCTTGTCGTCGTTTTTTATTTTTCCTTATGGATGTCTCATTGTTTTTTTACCTTTGGGTTTGATTTTTCTTGGTGCATCTTTGGTCTCTCCTATACGATTCGTAGTTCGTATAGATATCGGGTATTAGTCGAGTAGGTCTTAGATTCAAAATAATGATGGTCGCAGTAATTGGGAAGCGATCGGGAGTTTGTCGGTTTAATCTTAATCAGAGATCACACAACATGACAATGATCGAGACACGATGGGATATTAGTCGCGCAAAGGTCGATATGATCGAGTACTGGTCAATAATATATTTGTGTTCGTACCAAACTCGATATGTACACGAGCCCTTCTCGATCACTTCTATCTCTACTTGACGAATCCCCGCCCTTTTCCCGATCACCTCTTTATATTAAATTGCGAACAGTTAAAACTACAAATGCAAGTGTTTTTACAAACTGCAAATTGTTTATTTCGAAACATTACACACAAAGCTTTACATTTACATCCTTGAATAAACTTTACTAAGCTAATAGTGTTATTTCATTTATTTTAAACTGTGTTTAAACCTTACATTTTGAATTAAAAAAACATTTACGTTATTACAAAGAAGGGCGACAGATACCAGAGGGACATTCAAACTCACAGATCGAAAAAAAAACTAACAACACCATGGCTAAAAAAGAAAATGACATTTTTTTCAAAGACGCCACTATTAAAGCATTTTCCTTGATAAACGCGTATATGCAAGAAGTCTGAAGCAGGTTATTGTTAGGTTTATACACACGTGACGATCAACATACAGTGAGATATGACAACAAACAATAAATGAAATATTGGGATCTTATAGAAAACACAAGTAATGAAGGTATACGAAAACTTGAATTTTTCAAGAACATGTTCAAGACAAAATTTTGTTTTCGAAAAAAAATGTAGCAACAATACCTACATCAATTCAAAATCGAAAACAATCTGTCAAATTCCTGACTTGATTTATTTGGTAGACCCCTTTCCGAATGTCAACAATGATGAATTGTACATGATTGTATAGCTAGATAAGCCTCTCACTTGTATGACAAGCTCATAAGTATTTTATCATTGTGTTAACATGCTAGACATACCGGTTGTTGTTCATTCGTTTGATGTGTTTTATCATTTAATTGATTTTTTAAAAGTTTTTTTGGAGTTCAGTATATTTGTGATCTTTCTTTTCAAATGTCAACATTGTGTTAAGCCTCGGTCAGACCTTACCGGATAGCACGAACGGACGCCTAACGGGTGAAAATAAAAGTTGTCTGTTGACAAAATTGTTATCCGTTGGGAGTCCGATGATGTACTGACCGGATAAAACGGACGTGTAACGAATGCGTAACGGACACACACCGGATATGCAACGTTCGAGAAACGGAAACGTACCGGACAGAACGGATGTTGAACGTACATCTAACGGACGAGTACCGCATAAAACGGATTCCTAACGGAAGCGTACGGGATAAAATGGATGAACAAGATATACCGAAAAATTACAAGCGACAATAATACTACATGTGAATCGCATAAATATTCAAAATGTTTCTGTGTTACTGGTTTTAGTTTGTTCTTTAAAATGCCTCAAAAGGGCAGTGTCTGTCCTGAATAAGAGCTGCATGATTGTGAAGATGTACTTTTACTCTCAGATCGATTATGAATAACAAGAATTCATGAACCTTAAGAAATCTCACATACCAATAATTGGCATTTCTGACGCGAAATTTTCAATTGGCATTTATTCGTTTCAGATCCGTTCATCATCCGTTGTATCCGTTATATGTCCGGTAGAAGTCCGTTTCTCATTCGTTCAACATCCGTTTTATCCGCTAAATTCCGGTAGAAGTCCGTTGGTGAATTTATCTTCCAGACCTCCAACGGATGTATAACGGACACGTAACGGATACAAAACGAAAACGAAACGGACGAGTACCGTACAAAACGGACGCCTAACGGACGTTCAACGGACATTTTATCCGTTGGACGTCCGTTCAAAGTTTTGAACATGCTCAAAATTTTTCACCGGACAGAACGGACGTCGACAGATAAAACGTACGCTTAACGGACATGCAACGGATATTGACGGACGTCTAATGGATAAGAACGGACGTCTAACGGACATGAACGGATTGAAAAAAAGTTATCCGTTAGGCGTCCGTTCGAGCTATCCGGTAAGGTGTGACCTAGGCTTTAAAATGGATGAAAACACCCTATCTACCTTAACTAAAATATTTAATCAGAGAAATCTTATACCAAGACACCTGTTCTTTGTGTTAATTATTTAAATTTAAAACTTCAATATAATGAAAGTATTTTTAAAAATATAAATCAATTGCTTTTAAAAAGCAATTGTAAACGGTCTTTCCCCCTTTGAAACATAATTGTGTGTTTGTTTGTTTGTTTGGTTTTTTTTTCTGTAAGGGGTCTATATTATTCCGGGGAAGTTTCATGTTTAGTTTGGAAAGTTTTTATTTTATTTTAGGTCCAGCGCGCGCGCCAGATTGAGGAGACATCACATGACGCGGTATTATAATAACGAAAACTTAGTCTTTTTATTTCTCTGTAGGTGGGGACGTTGAACAGACAACATGTATAATAGAGACGGAATGTACACAATGTAATTTCTTTTGTCATTGTAGGAAATTGACATTTTGATCACAGTTCACCAGCAGTGCATGTTTTGGATTTAATTGATCCGGTGTAACTTTAATACACATTTAATGATTATTTTCTGATAATGTACATTTTTCAGCACCAGTTTGTAACAAAGATAAGTATTTCAATCTAGGAGCGGACATTTTATTGTAGGGTTTCAATGAGATTTACGGACCTAGCAAGCGAT
Source organism: Mytilus galloprovincialis (assembly GCF_965363235.1). NCBI lineage: Eukaryota > Metazoa > Mollusca > Bivalvia > Mytilida > Mytilidae > Mytilus > Mytilus galloprovincialis. Next base: position 67,462,946 of record NC_134848.1, read on the forward strand.
TTTAACGGCATTGCCATTTTTTTCTCTAGGAAAATTCTTGAGAGGTAGCTGCATTTTGTTAATTTGTGAACTTTTAGTACATGTATGCCTTGCTGACTGCAAATTTTTAGGTCGATTGGACTTGTAGTTTCAGAGAACATGTGGATTTTTTTCAAGAAGAGATGTAAGAACAATATTAAAATTGAATTCTTCTTGAATAATTGAGAGTTTTTTTCCTTCCATATTGTTTTATATATACTGTCATAAATAAACTGTCATACATATTGATTGATTGATTGATTGGTTGGTTGGTTAAACACGTTGATTGATTGGTTGAACACGTTGGATAGGTTTCCTGAAACAAGCGAGAAAGAAACAAATGAGATCTTGAACCCCATATTAAACACGTGAGACGGGAAAATGCACTGATTGATTGATTGGTTGGTTAGTTAAACATGTTGATGGGTTGGTTGATTAAAGATATTGGTTGGTTGGTTTGTTAAACACATTTGATAGGCAACAAGCGAGAAAGAAACAAATGAGATCTTGGACTCCATACTAAACACATGAGACGGAAACATGCACTGATTGATTGGTTGGTTAAACATGTTGATGGGTTGATTAAACACGTTGGTTGGTTGGTTGGTTGGTTGGTGTGTTGGTTGGCATTCAAACACATAAAACTCTTCAAGTAGTGCCAAAATCACATAACCTTTGTACATGACCTTGACCTTGTGACCTTTGTCAAGGTCATTGATCCACAATGTCATTGCAAAAGACCCTATGGGTAAAGGACATTTTGTCTAAGAGTTGCCTAATAATGGCTTTATATAAACCATCAGTGGGGATTATGTCCCTTATACAATGATAAAACCAATACAGTCATAAAGTAGCAAAGTTGCCCCATGAAGTACCAAGCAAATTTTCACTATGTAAATTTTCTGTATCTATAACCATTTTAAAGTTATAGGGAAATCAAAGACAAATAAAAATCTAAAATACGACCTTGACCTTTGACCTTGACCTTATATTCATTTTTTTGGACCAATGATCTCAAATCAAAAGACCTTAGGTCTCTATCACTTATGGTTTTCCAGTTTAAAATACATTTCAAAATTTCAAATACAAAAGGGGGGAATAACTCTCATATGGAATCTCTATATGGCTTCGGTCAAAATAAAACAGCACATCCTGAGAATAACGAGCAATTTGAAAAAATAAATTTGTCGGTTTCTTATACGGTTGTGAAGATTAAGCGATCGAAAGAAAAACAGTGTTCGGTGAGATAACTCTTATATGAGAAAGTATTCGGTTTCGCGGTGTCATTTTCAAAAGTGCATAAACTGTTCGATATCATATTTCATTTATCTAAGCGACATGTTGCGAAACAAAAAAACAGCGAAGGAAAAAATTTAGGCGGAAGAAAAAAAATGATCATAATGATAATCAGAAGAAAAGCAATAGGTCTTTCACCTGAAAGTTTGAAAGACCTAATTATACCTCTGTCATATCCAAACTATGTTAAAGCTCATAATACCGAAAATTACTTTAAGATACAAATGACGTTATAAGTTGTCCTGGTTTGCAATCTCATCTTGGTCGTAAGACGTTTTTACTGTTCAGACATGACAATATGTGTAATATTTTGTAATATATATTTGAATAATGTAGTTTTATAATTAAATCAATAGTATCGTTTGAAAAACCGAAATCGGTAATTGGTTTTGTAATCCATACAGCAGAGGTTGTAAAAGTGTTAAACATTGACTTAAAACAATTTAAACGATTCAGATTCAAAATTGTGTATAAATAAAATGATTCACAAAACACAATGTTGACTGCTGTTCCTCTATTTTTGACATGTTTGCCTAGTATGTCTGTTTGTTTTGTTCACACAATCTAAAGTCATAAATCAATTATGTCTATTATAATACGGTGTTTTTGTACACTTATGTTTATTCATTCTCCTTTTAAGACCATTGCTATAGCACTTCGCTTTCTTGTCAGGATGTTTATATATAAACTTTGTGTTTCAAAGATAAAATGCATTCATCTCTTATATTAATGGCATTCAACATTTGTGGTGAATTTGTTTTAAGAATTGAATGCTTCTTTTTGTAATTGTATGTGTGTAAAAGCGTTGACCGAAGTACATTTTGAATGAATCTAAAAATGTGCACCCGGTCAACGCTTTCACAACCCTATGAAATTATAAAAAGAAGCATTCAATACTTACAATTACATTTTCTAGCTAGGATCATGAAACACCATTTTTAACACGGTTTTTATTTTATTTTCCTTTGCACTTTATTGTCTAACCTGGTGTTATCATGCATGATAAGTTTTATTGTGTAATGCAATAGATTAAGGAATAACATGTGCTGTTCAGCAAGCCAATCAGATTAACGTATTACAATGAAACATACATCTAATGTAATTATTCAAATATATCAATAACTTAAGTAACTAAACAAGGAATATAAAAGAGAAAAAAGAACAGAGATTCTTACCTTTTTCATGTTATTGCGTATTATTTTGTTTACAAAATTGATATTTTTTTCCTCGACTTTTTTCTTTCTTGTTATTAGAAATATGAACACATTTAGATTAATCTAGACGTTGTATTATCTGTATTTCACAAGAAATACCTTATGTTAAATTCTGCGTATACATACTCTACCTTGTGTGATATATAATAATGACCAACACAAACACTTTTTCAGGTATAGTATTACAAGGTGTTACAATGAAATGACAGTTTTAAAAAGGTTGATCACATTTCATAAAATACAAGTTAAACAGTATCAAATATTTCCCTCTACCCTTCATTGCAGTTTTAGCTTCAGAAATGTTTTTTTTTTCATTTTTTTTCATAAAAAAGAAGATGTAGTCTGATTGCCAATATAAATTGGCGAAGATCTTTGTATATTCTTGTAAAATGAGATTTTTTTATTTTCTTTAAATTTTACCTAAATACTTATTGTCTTCAATTTCATTACAGTCAGCAGGTAGTTCAGGAAACAGGTATCGTTAGCATACATTGATGCGTATTCAAAAAAATTCTTCGGTGTACTTATTTGATATACATTTTTAATAACAAATAGAAGGTCTTATTATTTTGTAATCAGATGAAATCTTCCGAGAGACGTGTTGTTGCAATAAATTGCAATCGAACTAAATATAACATAAATAAACAATTATGATTTCAGACAATTATTATTACCATTCCATAAACCTCTCAATTCAAATTGAAAGATAACGTAACGTGTCCAATGTGGAGCAGGATTTGCTTACACTTCCAGATCACACGAGATAACGTAACATTTCCAAACCGTTTTAATTTGACAAATAATCATTCATGACTGGGTTTATTCCAGCTGTACACGTAAAGGTCAAGTAAAAACAAAAACACATGTTATTTAGATCGTTAAACACACGTTTCATCGCCACTTAATTCACCGGTGGAATGACTCATCAATAAAAAAAAAAAACCAAACACACCAATCAGAATTGATCACGCTCTTTGTAATAGTCTAATAGTTATATGTTTCAATACAATTTGTCAATATAAGTTTTTAAGATTGATACATGCTAGCAGCAATAAGGGCATACACGTGTCATTTTAGCCTGTTTTTCATTTAAGGTTTAGCAGATGAAAATATGGCATTTGATAAACCTACAAAGATGTCTTCAATTTACGATCCTAACATCCATGATGGAAACCATTATGTCTGTTGTGACTCTGACTTCGCAGTTGATTGAAACAAGTCCATACCATGTATTAATGGTCGTCGGATTTACTATGTGCAAAAACAGACAGTATACTCAATCAACAGGAATGGTGGGCAGTCAAACTTCAGAGAGTGTATTCTATTGATAATATACATTTGTATGGACGGACAGACTGTTGTCGTCAGTTTTTAATGTCTATTATACATGTTATATGTAACTGAACATGTTCTTTTTTTTTTTAAATATATGAACAAAAACATTTTGATGTTTGAAACCTGATTTACCTTTTAATATAAACTTGATAAGCACTTTAATAAGAGTTTACGGTATGCACGTGGTTGAGTTCTTTATCTAATAGTATGTTTTTATTTTAAGACTATAAAATTGAGAATGGAAATTGGGAATGTGTCAAAGAGACAACAACCCGACCAAATAAAAAACAACAGCAGAGGGTCACCAACAGGTCTTCAATGTAGCGAGAAATTCCCGCACCCAGAATATATCTATTTTATAAAAAGAGGCGAAGCATTCAAAATTGACATTGAAACTTAAAAGGTGAAAATAAACTGATAGCGAAATGGCTAAAAAAGACACAGATAAACAGCAGTAATCAAAACAATATAGAAAACCAAAGACTTAAAAACACGAACCACACCTAATGTTTGGGGTGAAATCAGGTTCTCCAGAAGGCTAAACAAATCCTTGTTAATATGTAGCACTATTCAAGTTGCTCAACTCAGTACGCATTTGGGTTAAAGGGTCTGTTCGTGTAGTTTCGACAATTTAAACATATATGTTGTCATCGGTGAAATGGATACTCTAGAACGGTCAACTAACTCATGATGGAGTCCGTGAAATGTACGATGGGATGATTTCAACTTTACTACTTGAAACTCTTGGTTTAACAGGTTCCGTGTGACTAGCAACACTCAATAAAGGAAATACTGATAGGAAAAACAAGCCCTGGAATATGTTATCAACTGAAAAGATATAAACTTCATAAACAGGCGCTGTATGATTTTTGCAACAAAGAAATCGAAAGTTATGAATTAGAAAGCTAAAATCTTCTCATATTAACGGTATCAGCTGTATCCGTTACCACAAATTTTAATGGGATAGATGCGTTCAGCACAGTCACCAAATTTGTAAATATTAAATGAGATTACATCATTTAGTGATGTTTATAAATACTGGTAACTTCTCTTTTTTTCCTAAGAAGTTCTTATATAACGTCAACCACATATGAATAAAGGAACATGTAAACACCGATTCTTTGTTAAATAACTCGTCCCCAAAACGTAGCAAACATGTTATCAATAACAAATCAACTATATTGATAATAACCATGATAACAGTTTCAGACAATTTTTCTTTCAATCAGAGTAATTTTTTTTTACAAAGTACCATTTATCCCTCCGAAAGACAAAAAACACATTGTTTTTAAGTAGGCCAGTCATATTTCATGAAACAAAGCAAGATAAACTGTTTCTAGTTGTCATTTATTTTAGAATGGTGATTTTTTACAGGGTAGAAAAGTAAAAAAAATTAACACTATCGCAGTATGCAAGAGTCTTATTTTTGTATGCACTCTTATCTTTGAAATAAGGGGGCGGGGTATTACAACAAATCAAACACAAGTCTATACCATAAAAGGTCAAGAGTAGATTGGCTATTTTCTCATTTAAATTTTATAAATCGACAGTTTTTCTTCGATCTTTTGAATATTGCCTTAATGTTGTCATTAATGGTCCTTAATACGTTTTTCTCAAAACAAAATAAACTTATCTTAAGTATCAGGATTCAAATTTTGTACTTTCATTCACAAAAGACTTAAGAGTGACCCTCGAATCAAAAAGTTTAAAAGAAATAGATAGATGTAAATTTAATCTTACACAACAAATTTTAAGAAAAATGAACTGAGAAATATAGGGACTAACTGTGCACCACTTATTGCGGACCTGTGTTTGTATTGCTATGAGTTACAATTTATGACAAAAATAAGCAAAGACCCATCGAAACAACATCTGATAAACAAATTTAATAATACTGTTAGATATTTGGATGATATTTTGGCTCTCAATAATGACGACTTCAGTATGTATATTAAAGAAATTTATCCTGTTGAACTTATTTTAAATAAAGCTAATACTAACAATGACCACTGCCCTTTCCTCGATCTTGATATCTATATCACTAACGGAAAGCTGAATACTGAAATTTATGATAAAAGAGATTATTTTTCATTTCCTATCGTTAATTATCCATTTTTAGATGGGGACGTTCCCTTGTCACCATCTTACGGTGTTTACATATCCCAACTTGTACGATTCGCTCGTGTATGTAACAAAGTTTTAGATTTTACTGAAAGTAAACGCGGGTATGTTAAGGCATTTTTTTCAGGGGCAAATAACTCTTGTGATGCTCATGAATATTAATGAGTAACGTTGCGTCTCCATAGTGACGACGCTGTCCGCTTCATTTCTCTGGTCGTCAATCGCTCTTGTATTTTGATCTTTTTATTGATAAACTATGCAGAACTAGATAAATAATGATAATTTCTTGGAAATAAAAATAAAATGTCACATTATTTTACAAGCCATAACTTGTATTGTATGAAAATCCTACTTGTCGATCTCGCAACGGAGGCGTGGCTTGTTTTCCTTATTTGGAAAACCGATTCAACAGGAAGCTTGAAACCCACATGTTTTGAACGGACGGAATGTTTTTGTTGCAAGAGGCGAATAATGGCCTATGTACCCACGGATTTCAGCTTACAAGCCGAATTGTACGCCATAACTTGACTATGAGTAAGTATTCTGTCGTCTTTTTGCTGTTTTCTGTAGCCGACTATCTTCATTTTGACAAAAATCTACCCTTGAAGTTGAAATTCTCCCCCTTTTTTTCATCTGTTTTAGAAATTATCCCTGAACGAAGGAATTGCATAGTATACTATGCCTGACTGTCTTAATAGCAAGTCCTTTCATGGTCCACAGTGTTTATGTGCAGTTTATGTGAAGTTTTAGAATACCCATGAGCTGTCCAGGAAGTTTGTTATGCTATAGTTTCACTTGTTGATGTAAAAAAAAACTTAAGGTCTAGTCTATTCCATGGTTGGCCAGCTGACAGTCAATCTGTTTGAATTCATGAATCATGGATATAATTTTTTTTGAGAGCGAGTGATATAAGAACATGAGATTGGCAATTATAATAACAAGTTGCTGGTTTAAAAATTTTGAATCTGTAGAAGAAGACACTAGACTAAATTTTTCAACAAAGACCCCACCTCAATATTATCAATAGGAACTGTAGTGAGCACCTTTATTATCACAGAGTTTATAACTTTGCAGACAGTGTGTAGGCAAGACACTGCCAGATGTTCTAAAGTTAGCTATGTCATGTATGTACATGTACAAACTACATTTTCCTCAATTTCAAAGCTGCATCATGAATGCAAGGTCAGTTTTTTTACGTTCTAAAACAACAAAAAATCTAGATTTTTATTCACATAAAGACTCGAAAGACATAAGAGTAACTGTCTGCTGATTGATGTTTTATTTTTAGGCTGCCCCAGGCCAGATTCTTATTTTCTAAAGAAAATTTTGCATAGTACGTACATGTATACTAATTCGTTTGTAGTGTACAAGCAAATGTAGTACTTACTGAAAAGAAATTCTGACAGACACAAAAGAAGTTTTTAAAAACCTGGGCTATTTGTCCTGTACCCAAGTGTAAATCTTATATATACAATATATACCCTTATTTTATTCTGTATGCTTCATGTTTAAGTTCTTTAATATGTATATGAATAAAAGGAGATGTAGGGCATACCCGTAGCCAGGGGGGTTCGGACGAACCCCCCCCCCCCCCTTTGAAAACAAATAAGCACTGTTAAAGTCAATGTTCTGTTCGAATTGTGACTGTTAAAGTCGAGTTTGTGAGTCCAACGAACCCCCCCTTTGGAAATTCCTGGTTATGGGCCTGTAGGGTGTACATTGTACATTTTGTGTGTACATAATTATATATCATGAAACAGCTACACAAGTTCTCTCTGTTCAACATTTTGTACTACCAGAATAAGGTTCATTCTGTTGCTATACTAGTTACAGTCTTTATGAAATAAGTAAAATTGAGAATGGAAATGGGGAATGTGCCAAAGAGACAACAACCCGACCATAGAAAAAAACAACAGCAGAAGGTCACCAACAGGTCTTCAATGTAGCAAGAAATTCCCGCACCCGGAGGCGTCCTTCAACTGGCCCCTAAACAAATATATACTAGTTCAGTGATAATGAACGCCATACTAATTTCCAAATTGTACACAAGAAACTAAAATTAAAATAATACAAGACTAACAAAGGCAAGAGGCTCCTAACTTGGGACAGGCGCAAAAATGCGGCGGGGTTAAACATGTTTGTGAGATCTCAACCCTCCCCCTATACCTCTAGCCAATGTAGAAAAGTAAACGTGTATAAAGGTCACACCTATTTAATTCCTTGTTTGACCAACCCGCCCGCACTTATTTTTTTCAAAACAGGATTTTTTTTATATTTTCCCCTGTCCCGCATCTGGAAATGTAATCATGTCCATTTCCCGCATCATTTTTTGTAAATATTATAAAAAGATATTAACACTTGTTTTCAAATCACTGTCTTACAGTGTACCTGTATTTATTGTTTAAAACCTATAAGCACCCGACCACACCAGGGCTTCCAAAAAACATTTGAGCCAGCCGGACATTTTATACCTCATCCCGATTTTTTGGTCACCACACTGTATAAATATCTTGTGTATTTTTTTTTTTTTATTAATAATTAAACCTATATACATTGTATCCCAAGTGGGAGTACTCCGATATAAATATATAACAGGAAAAAATGCCTGTACATTGGTTTCCTTCCCCTTACTTACAAAATATGTTCATTGTCAGAACTTCTAAAGAACAGTTGGCTTCAATTGCAAATATATTGCAAATATATTGTATGCCGGCAGAACAAAACAACCCATACTCGCTGCATGTTTATGTACCTGTCAGGATTGATTTGGGGGCCTGTCGTTCAGTAGTTTGTTGATGTGGTTCATAGCCTGTTATTTCTCAGTTTGTATATATATTAGATAGTTGGTTTTCCTGTTTGAATTGTGTACTCTAGTTATGTTGGGGTCCCTTATGCCCTTATAGCTTGCTGTTTAGTCTGGGTCATAGCCCTAGCCGGTGTAAAAGGCCGATAAATGACTTGAATTTGTAATCAGGTTTGGAAGAACCCTCCTTCAAGTAAGGGGTTATTTTACTGTTATAGAAAAGAAAAATAGAATAAACCAAGGATTTGTATAGTGCTACTATACAAATCCTTGGAAAAGCTTAGAATTTTTTACTTAAAACGAGGAAAACTACATCATATTTGAAACAACTTTTCTAAAAGAGGGGTCTGCACTTTCTGAATAATATAAAAGTAAATGATATGTGTGGTTGATTAAATTCCAGAAATATTACAAAATTTGTAGACATGTTTTGACCATTTAATACCAGATAGCTATATAGTTCTTTCAGAAAATATGGGGCGTTTTGTACTAAAAAGTGTTTTTTTTTTACAAAATATATATTATAACTTATGTGACCCCTCATAAAAGGGATATTCTATAACATTGTGGGGTGGTTCCCAACCTGATTATGACTTGGATGGAGATTTGTCTCTTTGGCACACATACATATACCACATCTAATTATTCAATTATTTAATGGTGTACAGGGAAAAACACTTCATACATTAAAGAAATGTCAGGGTACAAACTTGTGATAAATCAAGCTTTAATATCATGAATATTGTCAAAATCTAATATTTTATGTTTACAAAAAAACATTATAATTGTTCGCCTTTATTTTTCATGCTTCACCTAAAAAATTGCAAATTGAATATTTTTTAATTAAAATTTTCAAATCGCTCGCTCGCCCCAATTTTTGGAGTCCAAAAATCCGTAAAACAAGAAACTAAATCATGAATTGGTGTGGCCCAAAAAGGAAAATTAATATTATAATTATTCTGGGCCCACCTTTTCTGGAGGAAATTTATTTGTTGGCCCTTCTTAGGTAGTCAGTGCAGTGGGCCCCAACTTATGAAAATTTGTGGATCCACCACTGAGATAGTATCACATTCAAAAAATACATGTATAGCCTCACATGAAAACACTGAAAGACCCTGCGGAACTTGAACACTGGGTTGCTATATGTGTATATGGTGTTTAATGCTAATTTGGTATAGGCTTGGAAGTTAGAACGTTCACTGTTCTGAAATGTACCTGTATAATCATTTAAAAAAATAAGACATAAAATAGATTTGTCGTTTCGGAATCTTATGCATTCTGGCTAATATTTTCAAATGCGTTCACCAAAAAGTTGTGATTGGCTTAACACGTACTAAATATTTGAATTCCATCCAATGATGTGGCGTTATTTTCATGTTGGTGTACGAACAATGAGATTACCATTTACCCATAGTCCTATATATAGATTATGGAAAAGGCGAATTACTACCTGAACCTTTTTGTTTCAAATTGGAGGCTGGAAACAAGCATATAATTTAAATTCGTTTTGGTTTGAATTAAATTAAATTAACTAATATAAAAAAGAAGATATGGTATAAATGCAAATGAGACAACTCTCCACAAGAGAACAAAATGACACACAAATTAACAACTATATGTCACGGTACGGGACTTCAACAATGAGCTAAGACCATACCGCATAGTCAGCTATATAAGACACCGAAATTACAATGTAAAACAATTCAACATGTTCAAACGAGACAGGCACAAATATTTACATACATACATAATGTAGCGGAGTTATTTTAATTTTGCAAAAAGTTGTTATTTTGATAGTGACTATTTTACAAAAAACTGAATCCATTTCTAAAAGGGAAAATGCATTCTTTTCCTCTTTGAAACATGTCAACCATTATACATTCATGTACTAGTTAAAATACCAATGCAGATCGACATATTTAACTGACTTCATTGCAAAGTTTGAATAATTTTGAAAATTCTAACACCCATACCATTGATATATCACTAGCAGTGACATTGAAATTTCCCCAAATTGTTTTTTGATAAATTATAACAGTTTTGTCTAACAGAATTGGAATCATTTTTAGATCGGTGTATACATATTTTGGTCATTGGACCAGAATATAAAAAAACGGGTAAGTTCTCACATTGAATATAAAACTGGTATGGCTGAATCCCTGCATGAACCCATCATTTGAAAACAACACAACAAACTGTTATTTGTATTTACTTGCATAAAACTGTTTATGCTTGAAAAAGTCTGGTCTCGAGACCAAAAACAGAAACACTTTGGACATCAGGCGTCAGCGCTAAGTTGTTTATATTTAACTAATTTAAACAAAAAAAATGTTACATTCACGCAGATGATAGTGCTGTTGTCCACCAGATTTTGGTCCATAGACCACCTAAACGAATGATATCAAATAAATTAGTATCAATCTTATTTTTTCTGGTTCTTAGACCAAGAACAAAATTGAATGTAAAATATAATGCGTATATCGCTTTTTGGTTCTTAGACCAAGAACAAAATTGAATGTAAAATATAATGCGTAAATTGCTTTTTGGTTCTTAGACCAAGAACAACGTGAAAACGTTACTCTAATCACACTTATTCATAGATTAGAAAGGTACATACATGTATATCATAATCAACCGGTAACATTTTCGTTTTCAAATATTCAATAAGAAGATGTGGTATGATTGCGAATGAGAAAACTCTCCGCAAGGGACCAAATGACATAAAAAAGCTATAGGTTTACTGTGACGTATGGCCTTCAAAAAAGAGCAAAATCCATACCGAATCTTCAACAATAAAAGGCCCTGAAATGATGCATATTTCTGGTAAACAAAAACGTGTACCATACCTGTCGAAGTATTTATTTAAAGATGAATTTCATATAAATGTTTTTTTTTTTCAGATCTATTGATTACATTGAAATTGCATATTACTTTGGAACTCTTTATTTGAAATTAGATTTATTTTTCTAACGATTTTGTGAACCGGTCGTATGTATCTGTCTTTAATATTGAAATATGCGTTGTAGATACTAATTCGCTTCATCTAAGATGGTAGAACACTTAAAGTCAATGATATTTTCATATCATTTATCAATTAAACATCACCATCCAACTTCAAATACAATTAATAAGCACAATGAATCAAAACGTGGCTGATTATTATTGGTATTTTCCATTGCTTTCTTTTTGTTTTTCGCAAATTTCTGGTGTAAATGATAAAGAAATCCCCATGTTTGTCACAATGACTGCTGTAAATTCCTTACGAGTAAAGCTATATGATACTTTCTATGACAATAATTAACAACTACGCATTATTTACAATATCTATATTATTTCTATAGGGACAACAATAAAAATCAAAAAACACATGTTCGTCAAATATTTCTCCACTTTGGCTAGCAAGTGCATCATAGTTTTCCTCCAATGATGGTCATTCTTCTTTGTTTCAGCTAATCGATCTATTCTGTAGAATTTTTTTCCGCTCTCACATACTTTAAAGGGAGATCTTTGACAAATTTATCAACATCATACTTTACTTCATATCCTGTAAAAAAATCATTTTTTTTTTAAAAGATCTGAGTCTTAATCAATAATAAATTGTGGACTATTTTACTTGAATGTTGAAACTATAATGATACTAGTAAAGAGTAACTGACTTCGATTAATAAGATGTATTTTTGTCGGTTCAAAATAGTACCCCTGGCCATATAAATTACTGATAAATACAGGAGTATGTGTGATTATATATTATATAGCATATAATGCTTTTATCGGTACTTTTTCAGATAGATTAAGTGTCATAAATCCTGGTTTTAGAATACATGACTACATGCCAATATCTTCTGCTCTGGTCCTTGTTAAATTAAGTATTAGATTTGTGAAGTCAAATATGCTTGACCTGACCTTAACTTTGACCCAGACTTAATGTGACTTAATGTTTGACTGAATGTTTGACCCTAACTGATCAACTGATTGACCGGTTTACTGGTGCAACTACTGTTTCTTTCATAAAAAAATCAGCATATTGAGTCTTTGGAATATTATCTTCTCGACCATTATGAAGTCCTTTTTATAAAAAAAAACAACTCATTCGCAGTTAGCTCATTTTAAAGAAAACATTATAAAACGTAAAAAAAGTGTGACAAGCCTAAAAAAGTACGTCCATCGGGAAATAGTACAAGCATGTTCAGGACGATGCAACGCCTAAAAGTAGTACTTTTGAAAAAAATCTGTATTAGCGTAAATTTAATATTTGGCGTTCTCTTTGCAAATGGATTTAAAACAAAGTTCATAAACTAAAAAAGTTTATTAAATAAATATATACCGAAACGATAGTTTAGTACAAGTGCTCCTCTGTAAAAATAAACGTCAAGTCTTTTTTGTTGAATTGTTTCATCAGGATAGCTACCATGAATTGAAAACTTTTACTAATATGATTATTTTTCAACTTATATGTACATGTGTTGATTTAGTACAAAACATTTCCACTTTTATTTCTTTATACGACAGAATTATCTTTGTACAGTCTGATATTATATCTGATAACATTTGCCCTCCAAATTTTGTTTTCATAAAACAGTACTTACCTTTTCCTGTCTTCATTAGTATTTTTGCAGTATACCAACACTTGTCTGGATACCAAAATGCTTCAACAGACGTACCAACTTCAAACTCCTACAACATAAATGAAAAATAAGCATCTTACAACTGCACAAAACATATGACAGAGTTTATACCACACCGTGTATTTCTTTGTGTCTAGACCCGAAAGATTGACAAGGTTTAAAGACATGGCCGACTAGTCTCCACCTGTCCAGCAGTTAAACTCGTCCTAAAAGTAGGTTAAAAATATCGTACAACATGTATTGTCGTTATCTGTAAACCTTTTAGCAAATCTTCTATGAAATTACATTGCCAGATTTATCTAAATTCGGCAATACGCATCATTGGAGTATTTTGTTTTTAAATTTTCTTATGATCCCACCTGCCAACTAATATGGCCCGCATGGCTAAAATAGACTTGGAGTAAAGCACAAGTTTTGAGATTTTTTTTTCAAAATTGCTCTGGATAGAAACAAATATTAGAGAGGCAGAAATGTCCAGAATGTTCAAATTTGCCCACTGTCTATTTACGCCAATACTGTCCAGAATTATTCTGTAATCGGAGATTTTGTTATAGTTGTTTGTACACATTTTTTATTCTTTTATTTACCTTTGAACTCATCCTTCTTTTCTTCTTGTTTAAGTTGTCACTGTGACTGCAGTCATTTTTTAGTTTTTGTTTTGGAGTCAAATCTCTACCAGATACCTGTAAATATATACAAATATGTTGTGTATATCTTTTTAAGAGATATTATGAAAAGTTTTCTAAAGACAATGGCACGTCACAGACAGTTACAGTAATATGTAGTCATTAACAGCAAACAAACTTAATATACAAATCTATATTGAACAAGAATGTATCCAAAGTACACGGATGCCCACTCGCATTACCATTTTCCATGTTGAATGGACCGTGAAATTGGGTAAAAGATCTAGTTTGGTCTTAAAAGTTTCAAGTTGATTGGACTTTAACTTCATCAAAAACTACCTTGACCAAAAACTTTAACCTGAAACTCACACTTTTAATTTGTATGTTCAGTGGACCATGAAAATGGGGTCAAAAGTCTAATTTGGTTTAAAAATAAGAAAGATCATATCACAAGGAACATGTGTACTAAGTTTAAAGTTGATTGGACTTCAGCTTCATCAAAAACAACCTTGACCAAAAACTTTAACCTGAAGTGGGACGAACGGACGGACGGACAGACGGACGGACGAACGAACGAACGTACAGACGGAAGGACGCACAGACCAGAAAACATACATGTAATGCCCTTCTTCTATCGTAGGTGGTGCATAAAAACTTAACGTACACTTGATATAGACTGATATAGATAATAGTTGATGAAACAAACGTGACGATACACACGTTGGAACTAAAATTTATAATAAAATATAATAAAAAGGAAAAACTGTAAAATTATCCAATGAAAATCATTCATTTGCAAAGCAAATGCATATGAATAACAGAATCAGACCAAATTAAAAAAAATGAGATATTATGAACGCAGGGGTCAACATTATTTTGTAACTTACATCGAAAGAAGAATTACGTACGAAACTCAACACATCTTCCCGATTTTAAGTTAATTACGTTCACTCAGACCAACAAAGTGAATATCATTTGTTGAACAAACAATTAACAAAAATTAAAGGACATTTTTTTTTAATTGTAAGGTAAATATATACGTAGGTTATAAAACTTACAATAGAGTTGTCTACTTGGCTTTTGTGTTTTTCAATATGTTGACATAGATTATTCAATGGTTTCGATAAATTGTCTATGTCATTCAAGCGCACTGACGACCCGAACAATCATCAAAGAACCGCAACTCTTGTCACAGTTAACGATTCTGGAGTATTTACATTATTAAACCTCAACATAAATTGATCTTATTGACAATATCCGTTGAAATCATTCGACCTTTGTAATAACCGACGATAGTAAAACAAGTTGTGCGTGTTTGCCGCACTTCTTCAGGTTTCAACTGTATGTAGAAAATCGAATTTTCCCGGAAAAGAGACTGACAAAATATGTCCAGTTCCACTTTCATACATAATTTGTAATACCAATCTCTATGCAAATTTGGTCGCTTAAACTTTGAAAAGTAGTCTTATAGTGTATATGTTGGTTGTCTGAGTTCTAGATATATATGTCAGGGGCCGGGGGCGGATCCAGCCATTTTAAAAAAAAGGGGGTGGGGGTCCAAACCCATAGTAAACATGGTAAAAGGGGGGATTCCAACCATATGCTCCCATTCAAATGCATTGATCGTCAAAACAAAGGGGGGTTCCAACCCCCCTCCCCCCCTGATCCGCCAATGTATGTTATAAGTTGACCATGGTCCTGTTAGTCAACCATTTATTTTCTTCCAGCCCAGGTGATTATAATGACTATGTCAGACTGTTGATTTTGGATACAGCTAGATTTTGCTATATAAATCACTGATATTTTGCTAAATAAATCCTTGATCTCAACATATTTAAATCCTTTCTATTAAATGTGGATTTGTAAATTTATGCTAATAGTATGCATTAAATATTATATAAAAGAAAACAAGCAGTTCTGACATATTCAGTTGCAAAATATGTTTGAAAATCAGTAATACAAATTCAATTAGAAGTCTTGAAAGGTAAACAGAATCAACTTAATTTTAAATGGAAGATAATTTCTATTCAGGGTGAGGCAACTTCAAAGTTTTCTATCATCTGTTGCTACACAGACATATTTTTTTGGTGGGGGTTGATCACTGTTGCTGTTGCTGTGTGAAAAATTATTTTCACTTTTTCCCTCCATTTTGTGTTTTTCCAATTCTTACTAGGCAAGGATATTCATTTCCAAAATTGATGTCCCAGTCAGTAATTGCATACAATTACATTTCATCTATCATGTATGTTGTGTATATCAAACATCACATTTCATTTTATGACCAAAAAAAATATTCTGTATTGGTGTTTTACAGTTTTAAAGAGTCAGTGGCTTGTTTTAATTTGGTTCATGTCTGTCGACATATGTTTTTTTTATTCATTAGGCTGTTAAGTTTCTCAATTGATTTTTTTTTATGGCCAAGCCATATTTAGCCCACTATTCAATATGAATTTTCTCATTGTCAAAGGAGGTATTTGCCTATAGTGTAATTACTTAATTATAAAGTTATTTCATTAGAACTTGCAATTGGTGGATAGTTGTCTCAATGGCAATCATACAACATCTCCTTTTTGATATAAAGCAGACAAATTGCATTAAAGTCTTTGTGTGACCATGTATTGCTTACATGTTTCTTGTTGACCCGCGCCCCTCTTTAAAAAATCTGGATAAACTTAGAAATTATATAACCAACACTAACCAAATTAGATTTCACATATATATATATATATGTCGATTTTCAATATATTTTTGAAAAATGATTCATTATTTAAAATAAAATCAGTTTATAAAACATGTGAAATCAGGATACCCAGCAATTTTTTTTAAAACTGTAAATACTGAAAGTTTTGCATGCATCTATTATACTATTTCCAGTATAAGATCATTTATTATTGCATGTATTCAAGAATGGATGCCTTAGCTGTTATCTGCTCTTTGGTTGGGTTGTCTCATTGACATGCACATTCCCCAAATTCCATTCTCAATTTTACTAAAAAATGTTTATTTGTTGAAATTTCTAATAATTCCTCATAAAAGTGCATGTTTCAGTTACAAATGTTTAAGAATGCAAGTTCTTATCATTACGATATTTACCTAGTCACATTATTCGCATTCAATTATTTCTGAATTTTCATGTATACAGTTTGAGTGGTTTACAATAGGCGATATGTGTTATGGAACTTTACGGAAGAAAAATAAATAAGCGAAGACAATGATAGAAGTCTCATCTGTGTCTTATTTTGATAATGGAAATGGCAATATTTTATGATTACATGTACAATGAACAGTCTCCGGGACAAGTTTGCAATTCCGCTGAGTGCAAAAGTTGTCACCTTAATTTTTGGAGTTAAGTCAAAATGAAGTTGATAAATTTGTTGGTATTGGTTCCCTGATATTTGTCTTAAAATTTTTTGGCTCTAGCACCACTGTTGAAAAAGTTATGCCCCTTTTTTCAACAATTTCCTCAGAGGAAAAGTAGTTTTCCTCAAGGGAAATCAAATTTCCCTAAGGGAAAAAGATTTTTCCTCAAGGGAAATTGTTTTTTCCTCAAGGGAAAAAGATTTCCCTTAGGTAAATTGCTGCATAAATATTTCCTTTGAGGAAATTCTATTTCCTTAGAGGAAATTCTATTTCCTTTAAGGAAATTCTTTTTCCTTTGAGGAAATTTGCGACTTCAAATTTTCCTTTGAGGAAATACTTTTTCCTGTGAGGAAATTTGCAGCTTCAAATTTTCCTTGGAGGAAATACTTTTTCCTGTGAGGAAATTTTTGACGAACACTTTTCCTTGAGGGAAAATTCAAGACAACAAATTTCCTCTAAGGAAATCATTGTTCTTCAAATTTCCTTTAAGGAAATGATTTCCCCTATTTTTCCTCTATGGAAACTTCATAACAGTACAAACAGTATAAATATAATTTTTCATAGACTGAATTATTGATACAAAAGATAATTAAAACTTTAATACAAATTTTCATGGTGAGTATTAAACATACAAACATGACAAAAACAAAAGGCTGACTGTTAATAACATGTTTAAGACAATACAATAATAAGCAAAACACTATGAATATCATACCATTTGTGATGTTATAAATATTGTGCTCACATTTGCATATTAAATAAAATAAACACTTTTCATGTTAAATTAACTTGTCTTTTGTTTCAGCTGCTGTGTACAATTATTCGACCCCCTACATAACAGTTCAGTGCATAAATAATTCCATCCATAAGACATCTTCTTTCAATAGACCACTTTCGAGTTCATCCGTCACCGGCAAAAACTCGTCAATTATGCGCGCCTTTTTGACGTCATTTACCAGATAGAGGGGATCGCCTGTATCCCTGCACTATTTACGTTCATCAAGCGTCTTAGTGATCGTCGTTGTGCAGGATAAACTAGAAATAATGGTTGTTCTGTAGGTACTTAATGACAATTCCCTAATGACAGCAGTGCTGATTGTCAATTTTGAGAATTTAATTTGCTGAATAATTCGTACAATATAGAATTATAGTTTTCCAACCACTCGCTCAACATTGAAACGGAAGTGACGACGCCCCTAAACGCACAAATGACGTTCACTAAAACCAGAGTTTTTGACGGAAATGCATCGAACTCGAAAGTTGTCTATTGGCTGAATAAATTTTTGCAACTTGTTCTTCAAACATCTTCTCTGTATATTTGATATGATGGAGCCATGTACATGAATGGATAAAGCAGGTGTTTATTTCGACAACAAACATGACAAAGATACTATTTTTTTCTTAATTTCTCCATAATCCATCAGTGAATATGTAGGTTGTTACATTTTACACAAGTGTGTTCTTGCGCATCTTTGATAGTACATGTACTCCATTTTGTTTATAGCAATTTTGTAGAATTTTTTCTATTTCTTTTTCCAGAAAAACACACAGTGCAGTTCATTTCACATTAATTGATCTAATTAGCACATTATCATGATTATGTAGAAAAGTATTAACAATTAAGTTTCCTCTTCAGTATAGACCTGCAGGACCTGTTGATGATCATAAAAACCAAGACATCTGACCTTTAAATACACAAAATTTAAAAAAAAATGTTATAAATGGAGAAAAAAACAGTAATATAAATAAGCTTATTTTATCATGTTTTAATGAACATTTTGAGAAACTTTCATTTGATATTCTTACTTATGAGTTCTCTTATTTCAGTGCTTTGTGTCCAAGATTTAATATTCGTTGTTTAGTGCCTTGCAGTGATAAAGTTGAGCCACTTGCAATAGCTGTTATAGAATGTTCATATGTTGTGTTATTTGAACCACTGTCCTATATTATGGTAAGGTTGATTGTTATTGACTTTGAATATGTTGAACTTCACAAATAATACACGATGGTCTTGATATATAGATTCTGCGTACTGATGTTGTTTATCATCTTAACAACGTGTGTTATAGTTTTTTCATTTGTCTTTGTACTATTATTATTAATATTACTTTTACTGTTGAATAGTTTTATGTGATATCCGTTTGACGTGGCTCTGTACTTATACATCTCGTCAATGTGTTTGTATTGGCTTTCATTTTTTGGTGGCGTGTTTTGTATATGCGACTTTTTGTATTTCTTTGGTTCTTATAATGTGACTCTGTACTTTAAAAGATCCCATCAGTATGATATTGTTCTATTTTATGTCATTATGATATATTTCTATTATGAATTACAAAATACGTTGAACCATAAACGTCAAAATCATTCAATTGCGTAGTGGAATTATCTATTTGTGGATTGTTATAAATTCTATATAACTTTTGGACAACTTTCAATCTCTGTCTATTTCTGAAATTTATTCTTACATACTTTTAATTTTTTTGCCCTATATGCTAACATTGCCTATGTAAATTTTAAAATTGTTTGTATGCACATTGAACGACAAATCTATGTGACGTATAAAATTTTCTGACGTCAGACACACAAATCAATGAACATGATGAATGTGTTAGTAGATAGATGTGTTTGTGTTCTGTAAAATTGTTCCTTTTAAAATTGTTATACGATGATGACTGATGTACCCATATTTGTACTATTTTAAATTGTGTCTGTTTAGTTAACGCAACAATGTAAATATCATGGAATTTGATGAGACTGTCATCAAAGTGAGAGGGTTAGCGCTATAAAACCAGGTTTAATCCACCATTTTCTACATTTTAAATTGCCTGTACCAAGTCAGGAATATGACAGTTCTTGTCCATTCGTTTTTGATGCGTTTTGTTATTTGATTTTGCCATGTGATTATGGACTTTCCGAATTGATTTTCCTCTAAGTTCAGTATTTTTGTGATTTTACTTTTTCTTTTCGATTGTTTAAATCTTTTCATGTTGGGATCTTTATTGGCTGACCTCTTAAAGGAAGTGTTTTCTCATTATTGAAGGCCGGCCCATCATTGGCCTTTAATTTCTTGCATTCACTTCATTGAACTCTGGTGGATTAGTCACTCATTTACCATACCACATCTTCTTATTTTTATATATGTCATCATTCAAAGGCAATTACTTTTATTACTGTAATTCAGAAATTATCGAGAGGTTTTTAGTAATGCGAATAATGTGACTGGGTGAGTATCGCAAAAATAAGAACTCATATTTTGATAACAAAAACATATATATATATATCTATAGATCTTTATGCAGATTTTTTTTATAATCACAATAAGTTGTCCATTTGTGAAAAATCACAATTATAAATGCAATCAACATATCAATAATTTCTGAATTTACATGATTGTGCAGTATATAGAAGTGGTCTTACCATTTAGGCCTTGTTGTATTCTGTTTTTCTTGTTTTGTCGCTCATTTCTATTTTAACTGTTTATATTTTTCTATATTTCTTGTCCTAAACATAAAAAGGGTAAAAACTATTATTAAACATCAGTATGTGTTTTTCTTTAGGTTGCAGTCTTGTAATTGACTGCTCCATAGGCTTACATGCTAAACAGCTGATCTTTGAAAATAAAAAATGCTACATAGAAAAACATTTTCATGTTCATATCATGTATGTACTAATGTGAAATTGTGATTTAAACAGGAAAAAAGTGGGCCATGCCACGAAGAATAAAAAGTTACGTAACCCTGAAGTCAAAACATTTTTTTTGTACTTTCTGTTTGCTGTTTTCACTAGGCCGCACCACTTTCAGTTTCAGTAAACATGAAATCCATGAAATGAGTCCATAAAAAAATTCAGGAAAAAATGGACTATTTTGTTTCCTAGAACAGTGAGGTAAAATTGCACTGGGGGGGTCCAGGGGTTGGAACCACCCCTTTTCTTTTGCCGAGCAATGCATTTCAATGGGAGCATATAGTTGGAACCCCCCCTTTACTCTGGGTTGGGACCCCTCCCTGTTTAATAATGGCTGGATCCGCCCCTGATCAACATTATAGAAAAATCTATAAGCTATAACTCAAAATAAGGATAATTTTATTTTTAAAGGGTAATTATAAGTTTGACAACTTCAGACATACTAATATTTTACCTTTTCAAACTTTACCAAATTACTACTTTACCTAAAAAATTTGCCACATTTCATCCAATTTAATTTCATCCTCTTAATTACTTGCTATTTCATCCATAATATTTAAAGAAATAAATTTGAAAGTAGTATGATTTTAATTTGCAACTTAAACACTATCCAAACTAGAGACGATAATAGAGTAGATATACTCGACTAATTTTAATCAAACTTGGCGTGAACTAAGATTTAAGGGAATAGATGACAGTTTACCTACAATGACCTAGTTTCATGGCAATAGCATATACATTAAAGACTATATGGTCATTCTTATGTTTAACTTTAAACTTCGGGTGTTCATTTTTTAAAGTTTAAAGCTAACAATTTCAACTACATACATCAAGATTTGATCCTACATTATTTAAGTATTGCAAAAAATAGCTTTTTAAATGGCTCTATATATAATTGTGTATGTCACATGTATGTATATGATGTATATTAATGTAAAGCAGCTGAAAACTTATTAGCCATCTCATATTTATTTCAGTTCTTCAAAAGGCAAATTTATATGAGCCTATGCCTGAAAATAGAGATTTCTAATTAAGGGGAAAGCCCTCCCCCCCCCCCCCCCCCCATCCCCTTCGTGTGAAAATTTTTGTTGATTATATAGGGAATCACTGAAGCATGACTGGAGCAAGCATCCACCCCCCACCCTAGGACTACCCCCACTTCACCTCCCCCCCCTTTTCCAACAAGAAAATGAAAAGTTCTGGATCCCTCCCCGTCAATCTTACACTCAGAGTTGTCACACAAAATGAATGATACCATATGTTCATATGAATATGTTTTAGGTCGTGTAGATGTATTTAAGGAGGCAACCATTTGATTTGTAGGGTGAAAAAGGTGAATAATCTTGCCTTGTAAACTTGTGCTATAAATAAAAATTACCATCCATCTCATCCAGTAAAATAAATTATTGTCTGTTTTCGAAGTTATATGGAAGTACTAACTTAGTAGTCCAGATAATTATGACGCATTGCAATGCATTTTTTCTAAGGAGCCGTGTTGACTTCCAATTGGGGGAATGGAACCAATAAATTGATCGGATCCGATATGATCTTCCCAGTAACGGAGCACCATAGATGTAATACCCAGGGTATTAATCTATGGGAGCACCTATTAACTTTGAGGTAAATTTTATTACCCTGTAGTGTCGGTGGTCTCACAAGTAAATTAGAGTGAATATTATATTGCATGCACATTAATTAGCAGAGAAGAGACAATTATCAACTTGTGTATCATTTTCTCGTAGTTATTTACGGTAAATTCTATATGTTTATATATATCCCAAAACAGGTGCTCGGATCTAGTACTATATAGTATGTGACTTTTAAATAACAATTTCATATTCTGTGGCGGGTCGAGGGGGATGGAATCCGGGGGTTGGACTCCCCTTTTGTGAGCAATCATTTTAACCTACACAATATATGAAAAGGTATACACTTTTGAAATCTAAATTTTATGAATAGGGTGAGGTAATAGAAACCCAGCGATAACGACAGCCCTTATTAAATGGAGACATGTAGTTGCAATATGCCGTTGTTCACGTGTCGAATGGCACGCGCTGATAAGAAAAGGCATTTAACTTCAAAATTACAATATCTATTGATACCAAACTTTATAATTATGAGTAATATACTTATATCTTCTTATATCCATGTTTTTTGTGGTCCTTAAACATCGTTTTAGTGTCCTTAGTTCAAAAACTTTCTTCTTAGTGCACTAACTAGTCCTTTGCGGTATTTCTACACACTGGTACATATAAGGCTTCATCGTTATGCTAATAAAAATTACCTAAACTGATAAAAAGGTAATGAATGTGAATTTGTTAAGAACTTTTTCTAAAATATTTGAACAATGATAAAAACATTATCATTGCCTATTTGTTCACTTACTAAAAATGTATGGCCAATGTCCGGTTTATTTGTTTCGTTATTTGGTTCCCATGTTCAAATAAATTGATGCATTTAATAATAAATCCTTGCTAATATAGAAAAGCAACTCAAACTTCTCATCTGGACTTTAGTCTGTATATATCAGCCCCTTCTCTATTTTGGGATTGAAAAAAAATATCTTTAAAAAATGCGGTTTTGAGCCAATTTCTTTCTTTTTCATTTGGTAACGCGTTAGGCAATCATTGACACTAATATAGTATATTACCAATAATAAGGCCATATATTTGAAGCTGTTCAAAATTCTGTACATTATATGTACGTGTATCAGATCGGACATTTTTTTTTTTAATTGTCGTATATATAAAAAGAATTACTATAAGTTATCTAGTATGAAATATGTCCACTGGACCGACCGTGCAAGTACTGTATATATAGCTAGTCAAGGTCGTTAAAAACTTCCATTTGTTGTTGTCCACTGGAAATAAGCTTTTTAAAACACGAATCCCCGTTTATACTCAATGCCAAATTTATTTGTTAATATTTGTTAATCTTTCTCTTATGATTTTATCATAATATCTTTTTTGATTTTTTTTGTGTGGTTGAACATGAAATTGACACCGATGCTACAAAGAGAATGTGTTTAATGTCATCTGTTGCAATATATACTAAGTATTACACGTGGACAGGATGTTCCCCAGAAAATAAGTTATACACACCGGATGTTCCCCAGAAAATAAGTTATACACACCCCAAGGGTACACGCTACTGTCATATGGAAAATTACTGGGTCACCTGTAAGATGGCAATCAGCCATGCAACTAATCTGGTGACTGACCATGTCACTACGCTATAAAAAGTTTATCGTGAGATCGAAATGACATATTCATTTTAATTAAAAATTTAAGAGCTAAAGGATTGATCATTATTATGAAGTTAAATAATTCAACCAAATCGTATTATTTCCAAAAAGGTTATATAATATGTTTTATCTATACCGGGAAAAAATTAAAACTGTATTTATAATTTAAATTTATTTCATAGAAATCCTTGTCTCTTGAAATGGAACTCACGCATGCCTAATTAAGATTTATAAATTTATTTAAAAATATAACAAATATTTAGTTTTGATATTAAATTAAAGTTACTTTTCTGTGCTGTAATTTATTTGATATGACATGAATTAAACTATTTTTGTTGAGGGATTTAAGGGTTTGTCCATACAACGTGTATGTTATTAGTATTTCACATGACTTGTTTTCGCCTTGAAGCTCGATCATTATACAGAGTGTTTCAGACAAGATTATGAAAATAACGTGCACGATGCTTTTTTCGATCATCGTGAAGTGACAATTTTAATTCCCATCTTCCATGCACTCGACCCCTGTTCAATTGTATATTTATAATTCCTCGTGCTTTTAATTACCCCTCTATGCCAACAGAAACCCGGGACTTGATTTACATGTAAAATCAGGGGCGGATCCAGCCACGATAAAGGGGATTAAACAACTACATGTCTCCATTTAATAAGGGCTGTCGTTATCGCTGGGTTTCTATTACCTCACCCTATTCATAAAATTTAGATTTCAAAAGTGTATACCTTTTCATATATTGTGTAGGTTAAAATGATTGCTCACAAAAGGGGAGTCCAACCCCCGGATTCCATCCCCCTCGACCCGCCACAGAATATGAAATTGTTATTTAAAAGTCACATACTATATAGTACTAGATCCGAGCACCTGTTTTGGGATATATATAAACATATAGAATTTACCGTAAATAACTACGAGAAAATGATACACAAGTTGATAATTGTCTCTTCTCTGCTAATTAATGTGCATGCAATATAATATTCACTCTAATTTACTTGTGAGACCACCGACACTACAGGGTAATAAAATTTACCTCAAAGTTAATAGGTGCTCCCATAGATTAATACCCTGGGTATTACATCTATGGTGCTCCGTTACTGGGAAGATCATATCGGATCCGATCAATTTATTGGTTCCATTCCCCCAATTGGAAGTCAACACGGCTCCTTAGAAAAAATGCATTGCAATGCGTCATAATTATCTGGACTACTAAGTTAGTACTTCCATATAACTTCGAAAACAGACAATAATTTATTTTACTGGATGAGATGGATGGTAATTTTTATTTATAGCACAAGTTTACAAGGCAAGATTATTCACCTTTTTCACCCTACAAATCAAATGGTTGCCTCCTTAAATACATCTACACGACCTAAAACATATTCATATGAACATATGGTATCATTCATTTTGTGTGACAACTCTGAGTGTAAGATTGACGGGGAGGGATCCAGAACTTTTCATTTTCTTGTTGGAAAAGGGGGGGGAGGTGAAGTGGGGGTAGTCCTAGGGTGGGGGGTGGATGCTTGCTCCAGTCATGCTTCAGTGATTCCCTATATAATCAACAAAAATTTTCACACGAAGGGGATGGGGGGGGGGGGGGGGGGAGGGCTTTCCCCTTAATTAGAAATCTCTATTTTCAGGCATAGGCTCATATAAATTTGCCTTTTGAAGAACTGAAATAAATATGAGATGGCTAATAAGTTTTCAGCTGCTTTACATTAATATACATCATATACATACATGTGACATACACAATTATATATAGAGCCATTTAAAAAGCTATTTTTTGCAATACTTAAATAATGTAGGATCAAATCTTGATGTATGTAGTTGAAATTGTTAGCTTTAAACTTTAAAAAATGAACACCCGAAGTTTAAAGTTAAACATAAGAATGACCATATAGTCTTTAATGTATATGCTATTGCCATGAAACTAGGTCATTGTAGGTAAACTGTCATCTATTCCCTTAAATCTTAGTTCACGCCAAGTTTGATTAAAATTAGTCGAGTATATCTACTCTATTATCGTCTCTAGTTTGGATAGTGTTTAAGTTGCAAATTAAAATCATACTACTTTCAAATTTATTTCTTTAAATATTATGGATGAAATAGCAAGTAATTAAGAGGATGAAATTAAATTGGATGAAATGTGGCAAATTTTTTAGGTAAAGTAGTAATTTGGTAAAGTTTGAAAAGGTAAAATATTAGTATGTCTGAAGTTGTCAAACTTATAATTACCCTTTAAAAATAAAATTATCCTTATTTTGAGTTATAGCTTATAGATTTTTCTATAATGTTGATCAGGGGCGGATCCAGCCATTATTAAACAGGGAGGGGTCCCAACCCAGAGTAAAGGGGGGGTTCCAACTATATGCTCCCATTGAAATGCATTGCTCGGCAAAAGAAAAGGGGTGGTTCCAACCCCTGGACCCCCCCCAGTGCAATTTTACCTCACTGTTCTAGGAAACAAAATAGTCCATTTTTTCCTGAATTTTTTTATGGACTCATTTCATGGATTTCATGTTTACTGAAACTGAAAGTGGTGCGGCCTAGTGAAAACAGCAAACAGAAAGTACAAAAAAAATGTTTTGACTTCAGGGTTACGTAACTTTTTATTCTTCGTGGCATGGCCCACTTTTTTCCTGTTTAAATCACAATTTCACATTAGTACATACATGATATGAACATGAAAATGTTTTTCTATGTAGCATTTTTTATTTTCAAAGATCAGCTGTTTAGCATGTAAGCCTATGGAGCAGTCAATTACAAGACTGCAACCTAAAGAAAAACACATACTGATGTTTAATAATAGTTTTTACCCTTTTTATGTTTAGGACAAGAAATATAGAAAAATATAAACAGTTAAAATAGAAATGAGCGACAAAACAAGAAAAACAGAATACAACAAGGCCTAAATGGTAAGACCACTTCTATATACTGCACAATCATGTAAATTCAGAAATTATTGATATGTTGATTGCATTTATAATTGTGATTTTTCACAAATGGACAACTTATTGTGATTATAAAAAAAATCTGCATAAAGATCTATAGATATATATATATATGTTTTTGTTATCAAAATATGAGTTCTTATTTTTGCGATACTCACCCAGTCACATTATTCGCATTACTAAAAACCTCTCGATAATTTCTGAATTACAGTAATAAAAGTAATTGCCTTTGAATGATGACATATATAAAAATAAGAAGATGTGGTATGGTAAATGAGTGACTAATCCACCAGAGTTCAATGAAGTGAATGCAAGAAATTAAAGGCCAATGATGGGCCGGCCTTCAATAATGAGAAAACACTTCCTTTAAGAGGTCAGCCAATAAAGATCCCAACATGAAAAGATTTAAACAATCGAAAAGAAAAAGTAAAATCACAAAAATACTGAACTTAGAGGAAAATCAATTCGGAAAGTCCATAATCACATGGCAAAATCAAATAACAAAACGCATCAAAAACGAATGGACAAGAACTGTCATATTCCTGACTTGGTACAGGCAATTTAAAATGTAGAAAATGGTGGATTAAACCTGGTTTTATAGCGCTAACCCTCTCACTTTGATGACAGTCTCATCAAATTCCATGATATTTACATTGTTGCGTTAACTAAACAGACACAATTTAAAATAGTACAAATATGGGTACATCAGTCATCATCGTATAACAATTTTAAAAGGAACAATTTTACAGAACACAAACACATCTATCTACTAACACATTCATCATGTTCATTGATTTGTGTGTCTGACGTCAGAAAATTTTATACGTCACATAGATTTGTCGTTCAATGTGCATACAAACAATTTTAAAATTTACATAGGCAATGTTAGCATATAGGGCAAAAAAATTAAAAGTATGTAAGAATAAATTTCAGAAATAGACAGAGATTGAAAGTTGTCCAAAAGTTATATAGAATTTATAAGAATCCACAAATAGATAATTCCACTACGCAATTGAATGATTTTGACGTTTATGGTTCAACGTATTTTGTAATTCATAATAGAAATATATCATAATGACATAAAATAGAACAATATCATACTGATGGGATCTTTTAAAGTACAGAGTCACATTATAAGAACCAAAGAAATACAAAAAGTCGCATATACAAAACACGCCACCAAAAAATGAAAGCCAATACAAACACATTGACGAGATGTATAAGTACAGAGCCACGTCAAACGGATATCACATAAAACTATTCAACAGTAAAAGTAATATTAATAATAATAGTACAAAGACAAATGAAAAAACTATAACACACGTTGTTAAGATGATAAACAACATCAGTACGCAGAATCTATATATCAAGACCATCGTGTATTATTTGTGAAGTTCAACATATTCAAAGTCAATAACAATCAACCTTACCATAATATAGGACAGTGGTTCAAATAACACAACATATGAACATTCTATAACAGCTATTGCAAGTGGCTCAACTTTATCACTGCAAGGCACTAAACAACGAATATTAAATCTTGGACACAAAGCACTGAAATAAGAGAACTCATAAGTAAGAATATCAAATGAAAGTTTCTCAAAATGTTCATTAAAACATGATAAAATAAGCTTATTTATATTACTGTTTTTTTCTCCATTTATAACATTTTTTTTTAAATTTTGTGTATTTAAAGGTCAGATGTCTTGGTTTTTATGATCATCAACAGGTCCTGCAGGTCTATACTGAAGAGGAAACTTAATTGTTAATACTTTTCTACATAATCATGATAATGTGCTAATTAGATCAATTAATGTGAAATGAACTGCACTGTGTGTTTTTCTGGAAAAAGAAATAGAAAAAATTCTACAAAATTGCTATAAACAAAATGGAGTACATGTACTATCAAAGATGCGCAAGAACACACTTGTGTAAAATGTAACAACCTACATATTCACTGATGGATTATGGAGAAATTAAGAAAAAAATAGTATCTTTGTCATGTTTGTTGTCGAAATAAACACCTGCTTTATCCATTCATGTACATGCCTCCATCATATCAAATATACAGAGAAGATGTTTGAAGAACAAGTTGCAAAAATTTATTCAGCCAATAGACAACTTTCGAGTTCGATGCATTTCCGTCAAAAACTCTGGTTTTAGTGAACGTCATTTGTGCGTTTAGGGGCGTCGTCACTTCCGTTTCAATGTTGAGCGAGTGGTTGGAAAACTATAATTCTATATTGTACGAATTATTCAGCAAATTAAATTCTCAAAATTGACAATCAGCACTGCTGTCATTAGGGAATTGTCATTAAGTACCTACAGAACAACCATTATTTCTAGTTTATCCTGCACAACGACGATCACTAAGACGCTTGATGAACGTAAATAGTGCAGGGATACAGGCGATCCCCTCTATCTGGTAAATGACGTCAAAAAGGCGCGCATAATTGACGAGTTTTTGCCGGTGACGGATGAACTCGAAAGTGGTCTATTGAAAGAAGATGTCTTATGGATGGAATTATTTATGCACTGAACTGTTATGTAGGGGGTCGAATAATTGTACACAGCAGCTGAAACAAAAGACAAGTTAATTTAACATGAAAAGTGTTTATTTTATTTAATATGCAAATGTGAGCACAATATTTATAACATCACAAATGGTATGATATTCATAGTGTTTTGCTTATTATTGTATTGTCTTAAACATGTTATTAACAGTCAGCCTTTTGTTTTTGTCATGTTTGTATGTTTAATACTCACCATGAAAATTTGTATTAAAGTTTTAATTATCTTTTGTATCAATAATTCAGTCTATGAAAAATTATATTTATACTGTTTGTACTGTTATGAAGTTTCCATAGAGGAAAAATAGGGGAAATCATTTCCTTAAAGGAAATTTGAAGAACAATGATTTCCTTAGAGGAAATTTGTTGTCTTGAATTTTCCCTCAAGGAAAAGTGTTCGTCAAAAATTTCCTCACAGGAAAAAGTATTTCCTCCAAGGAAAATTTGAAGCTGCAAATTTCCTCACAGGAAAAAGTATTTCCTCAAAGGAAAATTTGAAGTCGCAAATTTCCTCAAAGGAAAAAGAATTTCCTTAAAGGAAATAGAATTTCCTCTAAGGAAATAGAATTTCCTCAAAGGAAATATTTATGCAGCAATTTACCTAAGGGAAATCTTTTTCCCTTGAGGAAAAAACAATTTCCCTTGAGGAAAAATCTTTTTCCCTTAGGGAAATTTGATTTCCCTTGAGGAAAACTACTTTTCCTCTGAGGAAATTGTTGAAAAAAGGGGCATAACTTTTTCAACAGTGGTGCTAGAGCCAAAAAATTTTAAGACAAATATCAGGGAACCAATACCAACAAATTTATCAACTTCATTTTGACTTAACTCCAAAAATTAAGGTGACAACTTTTGCACTCAGCGGAATTGCAAACTTGTCCCGGAGACTGTTCATTGTACATGTAATCATAAAATATTGCCATTTCCATTATCAAAATAAGACACAGATGAGACTTCTATCATTGTCTTCGCTTATTTATTTTTCTTCCGTAAAGTTCCATAACACATATCGCCTATTGTAAACCACTCAAACTGTATACATGAAAATTCAGAAATAATTGAATGCGAATAATGTGACTAGGTAAATATCGTAATGATAAGAACTTGCATTCTTAAACATTTGTAACTGAAACATGCACTTTTATGAGGAATTATTAGAAATTTCAACAAATAAACATTTTTTAGTAAAATTGAGAATGGAATTTGGGGAATGTGCATGTCAATGAGACAACCCAACCAAAGAGCAGATAACAGCTAAGGCATCCATTCTTGAATACATGCAATAATAAATGATCTTATACTGGAAATAGTATAATAGATGCATGCAAAACTTTCAGTATTTACAGTTTTAAAAAAAATTGCTGGGTATCCTGATTTCACATGTTTTATAAACTGATTTTATTTTAAATAATGAATCATTTTTCAAAAATATATTGAAAATCGACATATATATATATATATGTGAAATCTAATTTGGTTAGTGTTGGTTATATAATTTCTAAGTTTATCCAGATTTTTTAAAGAGGGGCGCGGGTCAACAAGAAACATGTAAGCAATACATGGTCACACAAAGACTTTAATGCAATTTGTCTGCTTTATATCAAAAAGGAGATGTTGTATGATTGCCATTGAGACAACTATCCACCAATTGCAAGTTCTAATGAAATAACTTTATAATTAAGTAATTACACTATAGGCAAATACCTCCTTTGACAATGAGAAAATTCATATTGAATAGTGGGCTAAATATGGCTTGGCCATAAAAAAAAATCAATTGAGAAACTTAACAGCCTAATGAATAAAAAAAACATATGTCGACAGACATGAACCAAATTAAAACAAGCCACTGACTCTTTAAAACTGTAAAACACCAATACAGAATATTTTTTTTGGTCATAAAATGAAATGTGATGTTTGATATACACAACATACATGATAGATGAAATGTAATTGTATGCAATTACTGACTGGGACATCAATTTTGGAAATGAATATCCTTGCCTAGTAAGAATTGGAAAAACACAAAATGGAGGGAAAAAGTGAAAATAATTTTTCACACAGCAACAGCAACAGTGATCAACCCCCACCAAAAAAATATGTCTGTGTAGCAACAGATGATAGAAAACTTTGAAGTTGCCTCACCCTGAATAGAAATTATCTTCCATTTAAAATTAAGTTGATTCTGTTTACCTTTCAAGACTTCTAATTGAATTTGTATTACTGATTTTCAAACATATTTTGCAACTGAATATGTCAGAACTGCTTGTTTTCTTTTATATAATATTTAATGCATACTATTAGCATAAATTTACAAATCCACATTTAATAGAAAGGATTTAAATATGTTGAGATCAAGGATTTATTTAGCAAAATATCAGTGATTTATATAGCAAAATCTAGCTGTATCCAAAATCAACAGTCTGACATAGTCATTATAATCACCTGGGCTGGAAGAAAATAAATGGTTGACTAACAGGACCATGGTCAACTTATAACATACATTGGCGGATCAGGGGGGGAGGGGGGTTGGAACCCCCCTTTGTTTTGACGATCAATGCATTTGAATGGGAGCATATGGTTGGAATCCCCCCTTTTACCATGTTTACTATGGGTTTGGACCCCCACCCCCTTTTTTTTAAAATGGCTGGATCCGCCCCCGGCCCCTGACATATATATCTAGAACTCAGACAACCAACATATACACTATAAGACTACTTTTCAAAGTTTAAGCGACCAAATTTGCATAGAGATTGGTATTACAAATTATGTATGAAAGTGGAACTGGACATATTTTGTCAGTCTCTTTTCCGGGAAAATTCGATTTTCTACATACAGTTGAAACCTGAAGAAGTGCGGCAAACACGCACAACTTGTTTTACTATCGTCGGTTATTACAAAGGTCGAATGATTTCAACGGATATTGTCAATAAGATCAATTTATGTTGAGGTTTAATAATGTAAATACTCCAGAATCGTTAACTGTGACAAGAGTTGCGGTTCTTTGATGATTGTTCGGGTCGTCAGTGCGCTTGAATGACATAGACAATTTATCGAAACCATAGTTACGAAATCTAAATTCACAAAAAGCGGGTTACCAGAGACGATATTTCTCAAAAAAATCAACTGAAATAGAAAGCTGTAGTTATTGCCTAATAGAAAAGTGCTGCGCGCTTAATGAATATGAAACAGTAATCAAATTAAGAACGAAACTGTGTACAAATTTATCGTTATATGCTGCCGGGTAAACTAAAAATATTATTTTAATTTAACATGTTCACTTCTGGAAAATCGCGCAGCACTTTTAAGCAACGGGAAAGCACAAGGATTCGTTTAAAAAAAAGTTTGTTGATTTTTATTTAGTCTAGTAACCCGTTTTTTGCCAATTTGATTAAGGCATTTTACCCCTGTGGAAGTCACGTGACCTAGGCGATCATGACCAAAATTTCGGTTTACTGATATTTGTTGAATTTATATATTCATGTAGTAAGGATAAGATTGATGAATTGTTGTTAAAACAATTTTATTCTTGAAATATCACATTTTGCCCCTATTTAAGTTTAAAAGTGCCTTAACCTACCTGCGAAGGGTTTTCGATATCACAAACTAGTCAAAACATTTACTAAATTTTATCATCGGTATAAGGATATCATTCGTAATTATAGCTCAACATGCAGACTTCTTATACGTTCAGGTATTTCACATCCAATTTTTTTCTGGAAATATTCTTTATAAAGCACAAAGGTGTCAGCATTCACCTCAGAAACTAAAAAAAAAACTTTGAATAGACTTATTAAGAAGGGATATAGTTACGATACTGTTGTCAGGTCATTAAAGATTGCATATTTTGGCGTTAAGATTGATTCACTTATAGGGTTTTTGCAACCAGGGTTTTCGATATCACAAACTAGTCAAAACATTTACTAAATTTTTATCATCGGTATAAGGATATCATTCGTAATTATAGCTCAACATGCAGACTTCTTATACGTTCAGGTATTTCACATCCAATTTTTTTATGGAAATATTCTTTATAAAGCACAAAGGTGTCAGCATTCACCTCAGAAACTAAAAAAAAAACCTTTGAATAGACTTATTAAGAAGGGATATAGTTACGATACTGTTGTCAGGTCATTAAAGATTGCATATTTTGGCGTTAATATTGATTCACTTATAGGGTTTTTGCATCGGAACTAAACACATTTATTCAAAAACCAGTTGTTGGCATGACACGGGTTATGTTCTTCTCATATATGTTATGATGGTATGATACTAAACTATAATTGTCTATTAGACTGACTAAAATTCTGTCCGCAGTTAAAGAGGGTCTTCAGATATACTGTGAAACTGTTTACTCACGTAGTGGTATTAACCATATGTGGATTCTTAAAAACTCTAAAGAACTTCTGGTTAATTCTAAATCTCGGTCTTTTTCTGAAATCAGTTCTATCAAAACTTTTGATTTTTTAACCTTGTATACAACCATTCCCCATGTGAAATTGAAAACCCGTCTAAAAGAAATAATCCACAATGCTTTTCATCATAAAAATGGTAGCATACGCTATGAATTTATCACATTGGGATACCAAAAGGCATATTTTGTTAGTAAGGAACAAAAGGGTAAAACATACTACACAGAGGAACAAGTGATCGGTAAGCTGGAGCTTCTTATTGACAACATATTTGTTGAATTTGGAGGTAGACTTTTTCAACAAATTGTCGGCATTCCTATGGGAACGAACTGTGCGCCTCTCCTTGCCGACCTCTTCTTATTTTCATATGAATCGGAGTTCCTTCAGACACTTCAAAAACAAGAAGATCAAACAAGCCAGATTATTTAATTTCACTTTCAGATATATTGATGATGTTCTTTCCATTAACAATCCGAACTTTTCTGATTGGGTTCCATTAATATACCCACCAGAACTAGAAATTAAAGAGACCACACACACGGCTTCCTCTGCCTCATTTTTAGACTTATACCTCGAATTTGACATACACAGTCATCTCAGTACCAGAATCTATGACACACGAGACGATTTTAATTTTGAAATTATCAATTTCCCCCACCTTAGTAGTAATATACCAACTTCACCTGCATATGGAATATGCATTTCCCAACTTATTAGGTATTCAAGAGCTTGCAGCTCTAATTCAGACTTTGTAAAACGTCACCAGTGTCTGATCAGAAATTTGATGAACCAGGGGTATGTCAAAGAACGTCTCGTCCTTTTTTCAAAACGTTCATCGGAAGATACTCAGAAATTGTTGATAAATATTCCATATCAACTTCACAAATAATACAAGATGGTCTTGAAGTATAGATTTTGCGTACTGACGTTGGTTATCATCTTACAAATGTAATAACGTGTAATAGTATTATTTTATTTGTCTTTATTAATATAATTTGTACTGTTAAGTCAGTTTTTTCAGATATTCTTTTGAAGTTACTCTGGTTATGTAAAACAACATACTTTGAACGACAAAATTATTTCTTTCATTAATAGTACTTTTACTAATGGATCATGACATACTACGAATGACAAAACTATTTTATTCAATAAAACTACTATTATTTAGTCTATTTTTTATGATATACATTTGACGTGAAACTGTACTTATGTATCCCGTCATACCTTGAACCACACAATTATTTCATTAATTATTATTACTTTTACTGTTAAATCTGTTTTCTGTTATATCTACTTAACGTGACTCTGCATTTATGTATGCCGTCATACTTTGAACGACAAAATTATTTTTATGTCTGCGAATTTCAAATGCGCAATTTTACACCAGTACTGAAAACCTTCTATCCTTTATGGGTAGACTTTACATAGATAAATTAATTCGTATAAGAAAAACAAAATGAGTATTTTAAATTTGATGTATGCCTTTTTGTGGTTCTTTGTTACATTTGTTGTTTTTATAGTGATATTAAGATGATAACACAATATTGACTGGTGTACCCCTATTTTTGACATTTTTACTCTTTGAGTATGTTTGTTTTGTTCATGCATCGTTGACAATGTAATGGAATTTGATACGACTGTCATACAAGTGAAAGGTTTGGCTAGCTATAAAACCAGGTTCAATCCACCATTTTCTACATTAGAGAATGCTTGTACCAAGTCAGGAATATGACAGTTGTTATCCATTCGTTTGATGTGTTTGGACTTTTGATTTTTGCATTTTGATTTTGGATTTTTCATTTTGAATTTTCCTCGGAGTTCTGTATTTTTGTGTTTTTACTTTTTCCCCTAACGGGAAGGATTGTGCCTGGTTTTCATATGATGAAATCATAATCTTTCAGTCAGTGTAATTGAAGTCTGGAGCTGGCATGTCAGTTAACTGCTAGCAGTCTGTTGTTATTTATCTATTATTGTCATTTTGTTTATCATGTTTATTTTCTTTCGTTACATCTTCTGACATCAGACGTGTACTTCTCTTGAACTGAATTTTTAATGTGCGTATTGTTATGCGTTTACTTTTCTACATTAGCTAAAGGTATAGGGGGAGGGTTGAGATCTCACAAACATGTTTAACCCCGCCGCATTTTTGCACCTGTCCCAAGTCAGGAGCCTCTGGCCTTTGTTAGTCTTGTATTATTTTAATTTTAGTTTCTTGTGTACAATTTGGAAATTAGAATGGCGTTCATTATCACTGAACTAGTATATATTTGTTTAGTGGCCAGTTGAAGGACGCCTCCGGGTGCGGGAATTGCTCGCTACATTAAAGACCTATTGGTGACCTTCTGCTGTTGTGTTTTTTTCTATGGTCGGGTTGTTGTCTCTTTGACACCTTCCCAATTTCCATTCTCAATTTTATAACTTATTGAAGAAGTTGAATTTTAATACATTGTAACATACACATTTAACTGTGACATTGATATTTATCAATAGAGTTTTTATCATTTGTTTATTCCTTTCATAAAAAAACGATTATGTGATTTGAAACATAGATTATACTAATTGGTATGTTTAACCTACACATGTTCATAATTCAGCAAAACGGTGTTACTCTTCAGGACCAAAACTGCAAAAACATTCAACATTTCAAATATTCATTATCTTGTATCATTATGATCTACAGAATATATTTAATTCAAATGACCATGATAAACTGAGTAAATACTAATAAGACTTATAATACTTTTAGTTTCAATTTGTAATAGTAAGCACTAGACGTTTAACATTATAATGTAAAAATATTTTTTGTTAAAGCAAAGATGAAGAAAGTGTGGTTGTTATTATCTGATATTGTTTACATTATTATTATGATTCTGGAGTATTGTATTTTTTTCAAACACTATATTCAGGTCAACACACTTCGGTGTTGACATGAATGTTAATAATGTGGTAATTTTTATAAATTTCCTGTTTACAAAACTTTGAATTTATCGAAAAACTAAGGATTTTCTTATCCCAGACATACAGTTTTTTTTGTAGATTAACTTAGCCGTATTTGGACTTTTGGATCCTCAATACTCTTCAACTTTGTACTTGTTTGGCTTTATAACTTTTTTGATATGAGCGTCAGTGATGAGTGTTATGAAGACGAAACGTGCATCTGGCTTACTAAATTATAATACTGGTACCTTTGATAACTATTACCGCTTGTAAATTTAAGTGGCAACGTGTCTACACTATTGGTCGGAGGATAAATATTCTTTCAAATTTCTAGTTTTACACACTTATATATTCCTTTGACTCTCTTGAACAAATTCCAATAAAATCTTAAAAGTTCCAGGCTCTAATACGGCTTATGTTTGTGGAAACATCGGATACGATTATCTAGGTCCAGCTGTAGGACGTATGTAGCGGACAGTCGCATTTAGTGTACAAGAAATTCCATCACGGATACTAGGTGTTCTACTGCAGAGTATGACAGGACCAAAATTGTGTGTGCACTTAAGGGTCAATGCATAAATGGAACCCAGTCATCTTTAGTCAAAAACATCAACAAAGACGTATTTTTATTTAATAATAATTGGAGAGTAGCCTCATCTTCAATCTTTTTAAAATTAAGGCGAAAATATTGAAATTGCGGACAGTCAAAACATTACTCAAGACTTTTTTAATTACGGTGTTTTATGACAACATTCCTAAACAAAACAACATATGAAATACACTATATATTTATGTTCATGTAATTACGCAGCGAACATTTCGATAGTGTCTTTTTGTTACCACCCTTTAATATGTACTTTCTCGTTTTTTGGGATACGATTGCTGTCAAGCAATCTGTAGACTTTTACCATTGACCCTATGATACACTCCCTCACGTCATTCGTTTTATTCTAAACATTCAGCAACATCTCAGATTCTTATGATTGTCTTGCTTTAAAAGGTAAAAACAAGCAAAACAATTGAACATAAACAACTTTCCTGTAATGTTTTACTCATAATCTTCATGTGTGATATTTTCCTTGACTTATATGCGTGTTTTTAACAATACGGA
Organism: Mytilus galloprovincialis; assembly: GCF_965363235.1. Classification (NCBI taxonomy): domain Eukaryota; kingdom Metazoa; phylum Mollusca; class Bivalvia; order Mytilida; family Mytilidae; genus Mytilus; species Mytilus galloprovincialis. Next base: position 67,501,263 of record NC_134848.1, read on the forward strand.
AAATCAGAATTAAACAGTATTTATATTTAGTGTTTTTATAAATTTAGAAACACGTCAGAGGGAAGTCCCAAATTTTGATAACTTGCGAGAGTTCTCTGAAAGCCGATCGATAATTCTATTTCTGTCACAAGAACTGAAGTGGAGTATTTCTATATTTTACCGTTATGAAACTGATATTTGATACTGTACTCTCATAAAGAAATGGAGAACCATTCATCATATCATTTAATAAACGTTCTTGTTCCAAATCGCAAGTCGCGGTTTGTTTATGTATTAATGCCCATGCGTGGTCTCACTAATTAGAGACAAAAAGAATTGTAGAGACAAGAAGCGACAAGAAGAATAATATTAGCAACAAGAAACTATTTAGCGACAATAAAACATTTTTATACGACCGCAAAATTTGAAAAAATTTTCGTCGTATATTGCTATCACGTTGGCGTCTGCGTCGTCGTCGTCGTCCTGCGTCCGAATACTTTTAGTTTTCGCACTCTAACTTTAGTAAAAGTGAATAGAAATCTATGAAATTTAAACACAAGGTTTATGACCACAAAAGGAAGGTTAAGATTGATTTTAGGAGTTTTGGTCCCAACATTTTAGGAATTAGGGGCCAAAAAGGGCCCAAATAAGCATTTTCTTGGTTTTCGCACTATAACTTTAGTTGAAGTTAATAGAAATCTATGAAATTTTGACACAAGGTTTATGACCACTAAAGAAAGGTTGGGATTGATTTTGGGAGTTTTGGTTCCAACAGTTTAGGAATTAGGGGCCAAAAAAGGGCCCAAATAAGCATTATAACCTTGGTTTTTGCACAATAACTTTAGTTTCAGTAAATAGAAATCAATGAAATTTAAACACAATGTTTATGACCACAAAAGGAAGGTTGGTATTGATTTTGGGAGTTTTGGTCCCAACAGTTTAAGAATAAAGGGCCCAAAGGGTCCAAAATTAAACTTTGTTTGATTTCATCAAAAATTGAAGAATTGGGGTTCTTTGATATGCCGAATCTAACTGTGTATGTAGATTCTTAATTTTTGGTCCCGTTTTCAAATTGGTCTACATTAAGGTCCAAAGGGTCCAAAATTAAACTTGGTTTGATTTTAACAAAAATTGAATCCTTGGGGTTCTTTGATATGCTGAATCTAAAAATGTACTTAGATTTTTTATTATTGGCCCAGTTTTTAAGTTGGTCCAAATCGGGGTCCAAAATTAAACTTTGTTTGATTTCATCAAAAATTGAATAATTGGGGTTTTTTTGATATGCCAAATCTAACTGTGTATGTAGATTCTTAATTTTTGGTCCCGTTTTAAAATTGGTCTACATTAAAGTCCAAAGGGTCCAAAATTAAACTAATTTTGATTTTAACAAAAATTGAATTCTTGGGACTCTTTGATATGCTGAATCTAAACATGTACTTAGATTTTTGATTATAGGCCCAGTTTTCAAGTTGGTCCAAATCAGGATCCAAAATTATTATATTAAGTATTGTGCAATAGCAAGAAATTTTCAATTGCACAGTATTCAGCAATAGCAAGAAATCTTCAATTGCACAGTATTGTGCAATAGCAAGAAATCTTCAATTGCACAGTATTGTGCAATAGCAAATATTTTCAATTGCACAGTATTGCACAATAGCAAGAAATATATAATTGCAAAATATTGTGCAATAGCAAGAAATTCCAATTGGATTTCAATTGGAGTTATCTTTCTTTGTCCAGAATAGTAGTTGAATCAACTTAAATCATTGTTTTATACAATATACAATGTATATTCACTTTTACTACCAACTGATAGATTAAAACAATCTTTACCATTTAGTAATAACAAGCACTTTTTTTACATTTTAATATTTTATGATGTATTTAAATGAGTAGTTATTGTTGCAAACTTCATTAGAAATTTGAATTGAGATCAGTTTTGAAATAAGGGAAAGGGGGATGTGAAAAAAAAATTTGGGGGTCAATTTTTTTCATTTCAGATTTCATAAATAAAAAGAAAATTTCTTCAAACATTTTTTTGAGAGGATTAATATTCAACAGCATAGTGAATTGTTCAAAGGCAAACATATTTTTTTTAAGTTCATTAGACCACATTCATTCTGTGTCAGAAACCTATGCTTTGTCAACTATTTAATCACAATCCAAATTTAGAGCTGAATCCAGCTTGAATGTTGTGTCCATACTTGCCCCAACCGTTCAGGGTTCAACCTCTGCGGTCGTATAAAGCTGCGCCCTGCGGAGCATCTGGTTTTATTTATATTTATACTTATTCGAAATAAATATTAAAAAGATATGCAAAAGAAAACAATTTCAACGACAGGAAAATTAATTTTGATAGGGAAAAAAATTTAACTTGTAAATCTAATTCAGTTGCTACATTTATTTACATGATATTTTATATAAGGTATCACAGGAAGTATTACCTTTACCCTGTCGTTTTATGGTATTACTTTTACTTGTGTTTTAGAACAATAATATATTTAGGTCTTTCCACTTTTCTGTGGAAAGACCTATTGTTTTTCTTCTGATTATTTTTTTTTTCTTCCGCCTAATTTTGTTCTTGCGATAAACATTTGTTTCGCAATATGTCGCTTAGATATTTTGTTTATGATATCGAACAGTTTATGCGCTTTTGAAATTTACCCTGCGTAAACAAATACTTTTCTTTGTAGGAGTTATCTCCCCAAACACTGTTTTCCTTGTTATCGCATCTCCTTCGCAACCGTAAAAGATTATGACAAATTTATTTTACAAAATTGCTCGTTATATCCTTGGCATGATTTGTCCTATTTTGACCGAAGCGATATGACCGCTCCATATGAGAGTTATTTCCCCTTATGCATCTGATATAAGTGATATGAATTTCTATCTTATAAATCATAAGTGATAGAGACCTAGTATCTTTTGATTTGAGGTCCTTGGTCCCTAAAAATGAAAATTAGGTCAAGGTCAAAGGTCAAGGTCATATTCTAATATTTGAATTTGGCTTATTTTCACTTATATCCAAAGACTGTATAAGATATCAACAAATTATTTTTACTAAATTGTTAGTTACGACATGTCGTAAGATGTAAATTTTGATTGCAAGCGTACGCTGAATGTAAAAGGGAGTTTTCTCCCCTCTTGTATTTAAAAATACGCGTTTGGTGATATAACTCATTAACTAAATATAATTAAGACCTATGGTCTTTTGATTTGAGGTCCTTGGTTTATGACCTTGAAATTGATCTCAAGGTCATAGCTTAATTTGACGTTCTAGATTTTGACCTTTGCTTTTATTCAATATGTGTACATGATAAAGATATACAACTTTTAGAAAAAGGTATCAAACCATTTAACCTTGAAAAAAACAACCGGAAGTGACATTTTGTAAACCGGAAGTAGCTATTTTTTTGTACTTTATTAATATAAAAGTATATAGAACCAGATATTTTTGGAATAAGGGTCAAGTAAATATTCAAATATAATCGGAAGTAACATTTTTCAAACCGGAAGTAACAAATTATCTCCCTTATTTAAAACAAATGTATGGAAACAATATATTTTTGGAATCAGCTTACTAGGAGCTATCATTTGACGATTGAAATGACATTTTAAACTTAGTTTCACAACTTTTCATATCAAAATACATTGTTTTGATGGAAAGACCTTCAATTGTTCTCTGAACAATTGGTTTTTAATTTGATTTTTATTTGTTTTTAAAACTATTTTTGTACAATATATAATTGACTTGCAAAATGCATTATTTGTGCATAATTGTCCAGAAAATACATACACAAATTGTGAAATACAAATTAAGAACTGAAATCAAACAAGAGGAAAACATAACTAAAACGTGAACATTTTTCATCATTTTATTTAGTGTATTGTCTCATTTAACGATATTTATCATGTTTATGCATATAGATTGAAGATTAAAGGAAACTGATGACAATCTTGAGTTTTCAACAGTCAGGTGTTCACTATTCGGTACAATAATTGTATATTCTGGTGCATGTAATAGATGAAGGTGTTAATGGATGTTATTGTAGCAATTAAACAAAGGACACGCACCTAGTTAATCTCATTTGATGCTCTGAATTGTGTATTACCTTAGAGTGAAGCCACAGCTAATGTTGGTCCTATCAGGAAAAATTAATTGTACAGTTAGGAAGGAAATAATATTTCATGTTTTTTTTTTTATTAAATCCTTCAAAAGGAAGGTGACAAGTCTTTGTTTTTATTTTCATTTTATACACATGTTTAATTTCTTCATATAAAAAGTACACAATCTCTTCCTCGAAATTTTTTTATTTCTTCATCTTTCAATATAATCCTAAAAAAATATTTTGATGTATGTGATAACAAAATGTATTCTTGTCGCTAAATAGCTTCTTGTTGCTTTTTGTCACTAATTTTTTTTTCTTCTTGTCGCTTCTTGACGATTTTTGTCGCTAATTAGTGAGACCCCACATGCGTGTAGTTTTCCTGATTTCAAGGGGTATCAGATTGAGTGATTCCCCGCTTCATTGATTAATTTGAAACTCATGGGATTCTTTCTATGTCTGTCTGCATATGGAGGGCTATTGTTGTTGCACAATTTTAAATCATATGCATAATTTAAATTAAAATAAATGTTTCATCGTAAAAATTTCCTATAACACCCCTTCAGCAGAAATGGAATCTTCCATATTATCGTTTCGAGTTGTCTCCCTTTTCGAAGTATTGGTCAAGAAGAATTAACTCGTTAATGCCGATAAACGTCGTATTATATTAAGAACGATCTCAATGTAAACAGAGGAGTGTGTACGGAAAGGAGTCATGCCATCTGACCCAAAGGAACTTCAATAACTAAAGAGTAAGAAATGGGGTTCCTCCTAAACTGGTCCGCCGTTCTATATATAGCTTCGCACCGAAGGTCAGTGTAACGATAAGTGAACACAACAGGGGTCCAGTTTAGGGTTCCTCCTAGAATTACGGTGATAAGATACGGAAGCAAGTTAACTCGTACCGCGGCATTGGAACCAAAAAAGTTAACCTGTACTACTGGGAAGTCGTACCATTCAGAAAAATATATTAAAAAATATGTTTTATGGGTTTCTGTTTGTAAACTTAATAGAAATAAAGTTGAATTACTTGAATTTTACACAGGAGTTAAATGAAAACTTAGACAAAAATAAAGAATGTGTTAAAGCATTAATGTTTTAACTGATCTTTCAAACTAGAACATAGGCGGATCCAGGCCCCCCCCCTTTTTCGTGGAAAAAAATTGGTTGATTATAAAGGGAATCATTGAAGCATGACTGGAGCGAGCCCCCTCTTAGGTCAGTCAGCGGGCTACCCCTTAGGAAAAGTTCTGGATCCGCCACTGTAGAACTTAATCCAGAGGAAAGTTAAAACATTGCTTTAACTGTACTTTATTAAAATTGAACATGTTGAATATATATATATCCAATTTAAGTTAATTAAAGCTGTAATACATGATCACAAATTGAATGCTATGTTTACAATTGTTGTAAGCCATGTGCCGTTTTTGCGGGGAAAATGCGGACCCCCTTAACAGGAATCAGTTACATTTCATTGTTATTTATAGACAGTAAAAATAATTTTGGCAATCATTTTGACTAACTGCTAAGATTTAATTATTCATGAAAAATTTTCTTCGGGTGAAACTGTTGATACTTTAATTATCTACATCTGCCACAGTATTTTCTATCCAATATACAAGGAACATTAGCTACAAATTGGTCATTGTACTTTCAAATTATATACATTTTACAGACTTAAGAGGTATTGGGTGAAAGTAACGTATATTATGTATATTCATCATCTAACACAATTTGAATGCATTTAAATAAGTTGGTACGAGTTAGCAATGGTACGAGTTTGCATTGGTACAAGTTTTTTTTAGTGGTACGAGTTTACAATGGTACAGGATAACTATAATTCGATAAAACACAATAAGTACATGGCTCATACACTTGTAACGGGGATTGGCTATTCTTTAAGTTGAGTGACTATTCAGATTGTTACATTTTGCATGTGCAGTTGAATTAGTTTAGAGATTAATACTATCCAGCTGTACCAGGGTTACTGGCCAAAAATGCTTGAGACTCCCGCATGTTCATATTATTTTGCGGCAGTATTCTTGGATCTATTTTTTTCCTCTTTGATCTTTTCAATTTTGGCCAAATCTCATGCATTTGTTTAATGAAAATTTGGCAGAACTGCTATACATGTGTCAATGAAAACTATGGCAATCGTATCCCTAAGAGCATTCTGCTCTTTGATTAAATAGATTAGACCGTTGTTTTTCCCGTTTGAATGGTTTTACACTAGTAATGTTGGGCCCTTTATAGCTTGTTGTTCGATGTGAGCCAATGCTCCGTGTTGGAGGCCGTACATTGACCTATAATGGTTTACATTTCAGTAGTTTTCATACCTCATATTAACCAGTATAACAAAATCGAATTATGGTAGAAAGAAACGTATTTGTTACTCTTTATTAAAATGAAAAAAAACTTTTAATTGTCAAACAGTTATGAAAGGTACCAGGATTATAATGTAATAAGCCAAACCCGCGTTTCTTCTACATAAGACTTATCAGTAACGATCAGATCAAAATAATTATAACTTATAAAGCCAAACAAGTACAAAATTACAGAGCAAATATGTGTCAAATACGGCTACGGTAATCTATTCCTGTGATAAATAAAGGCAACAGTAGTATACAACTAAATTATTAATCGATTGAGACAAAAACAAATCCGGGTTTCAAACTAAACTTGAGGGGTAAGGTAATCTATGTTAAGGTTACAAAAATTATTACTTTTGAAACTATGGTTCCCGTGTGTCAGCTTCAGCATTTGTATTGGTTTAAGGGGTAACATAAATGATGGATAGAGACAGATAAGGTTTGTATTTCGAAGATACAGGTTGATAGTCACTTTCTGTTTGTCTTTTTCATTTTTAGCCATGGCGTTATCAGTTTGTTTTAGATTTATGAGTTTGACTGTCCCTTTGGTATCTTTCGTCCCACTTTTGAGGCTGCTAAAAGATACAGATGTTATGGAAATTCTACTTTGATTTGATTTTATGGTACCTGAGTTGTGGTGTGGTGGAGGTGTTTATGTGATTTTAAGATGTTGATGTATTATTTAACGGTGATTAACGTCATTTGAAGCACTCTTGGTAATACTTAGACAATATACGTATAGTGTCTTGAAATATGAAATTTATTTGTATGAGGCTTAGAAACGGGAAAATGCGAGGTTCTACCGAGCAGTTTCCCTTTTCGTGCCGAATACAAATAAATTTCATATTTCAAGACACTATACGTATATTGTTTTTATACTGAAATCGATAAAAAAAAATAAGAAAATTAAAAAAATATGTAACAAATATTGTTAAAAAAGTGTTTTGAATTTCCCTCTTGGGGTACCATTTTGGGGTATTTCCCTATGAGCGTAGTCCAGGCGGTAAGACATTGACATATTAAGGGATTAGAAAGGGAAAATGAACTTAATTAATAACATTTGATAAATATGGTATATAAATAACCAATTTGAAGACATAAAAGTTTAAATTCATAAAAGTTTGACCATTGTTACTTTACGTTGTCATGGTCGTGACGTGACGTTGTTGATGAAATACAGTAGTTCCGGTAAGGAGGCGGGGCTTATAGGTTAGTTGAGGTCATTGACGTATAAAGCTAACGTTTATACGTATAGCTTTATCTGTATAGTAAAATAGCTGATTGCAGTATAATTGTATTGTTGGAGTTAGCAAAACAAAACAAAAAACATCGACCAGCAACAGGAATACTGCACATTTATGTCATTTAAGATAGGAGTCGAATGTTCTAACGTAAAGAAAGGGATCGAAACGTACTACAACTAACTGAACCATATAGATACAGAGGTCCCTAGATAATAATTATACAAATGGCTGAAGGTTGAGAAAATAAATCATTGAAACACATTGAAACAGTTGAAACATAAGCACTAGTGTTATATTTCGTTTGTATTCTATCAAGCACACCTTACATACCTTGAAGTCCCTTATTTATTTGTATTACTTCTGTATGGCGGTCAGTTGGTTGTATGAATACATGTGAACTTAGTTTTTGATTTAAGTCTGAGATGCATGATTTCTTTTATCAGCTTTCAACTAGCTGTCAGTAACTGCAATTACTCAGATCTGTACTTTTCTGTATATTTTGTTGTTGGCATATAGAAGTACATGGCTTTTTTGTTAGATGTATTTATATTTGTATCCATCTCATGAGTTAAGCCTTTTTCACCTGATTTCTATGTTTCGTTATTATGTTGTACTGTTGCACCACTGTCCAAGGTTCGGAGAAGGGTTTGTGTCCAGCCAACATGTCTAACTCCGCCAAATTGTATACGTATTTGCCTGTTCCAAGTCAGGAGCTTATTAAACAGTGGTTGTCGTTTGGTGATTTGTCACGGAGTTTTATTTCGTCAATTTGTTTTGTACATATACTACATATACTACATGAATTAGTTAGCTAGTTTTCTCGTTTGAATAGTTTTACATTGTTCATTTCGGGGCTTTTTTTTAACCTGCAGTATGGGCTTTGCTCATTGTAGAGGCCGTATGGTGACCTCGTGCCCTATAGTTGTAAGTATCTGTGTCATTTGGTCTCTTGTGAAGAGTTGTCTCATTGACAATTAAACCACATCTCCATATAATAGGATCCAAGCTACAGTTCTTCTTTTTTCAAATAATAAAGTGTTAAATATTTAACAACCAGTAGTAACTTCAACGTTTTAAACAAGTTTTACTAAAGCTGATTGTTTTATCTCTTTTTTCAAAACAATGACTTTAAAAAATACTGAACTCCGGGGAAAATTCAAACCAGAAAGTATCTAATCAAATTGCAAAATCAACAGCTGAAATACACCAACGAATGGCTAGCAACTAATAGTTTCCATATTTGGTACAGGCATCTTCTTATGTAGAACCTGCATTATCGAACCTGTTGTTAGGGCTAAATGAATCCCTCACTTGTATGACAGTTGCATCAACAATCCATTATATTGACAGCGATGCGTAAACAAAACAAACCAAAAACAGACATACTAGTAACAGGTAAACATGTAAAAGAAGTTGTGGTACAGCAGTCAATATTGTGTAATAATCCTAACCACTATAAAAACAAAAAAATATGTAATAATAAAGCACAACAAAATATATCAAATTGCACAACCTCTTCCATTGCCTTTTTTTATAATATGATTTATCTATGCTTAATCCACCCATGAAGAATTGAAAGATTTTAAGTACTGGGACCAAATCATTACCCTGACGGGCACCAGGTTAGATTAACACAGTGTTCGAACCAAACATTCAATTTCACACAACGTATTATTAGATGGAGACAAAAAAAAACACTTAATATTATGCATTTCCCTTTATAAACCTTCACCGGGAACGCTCAAATATAAAATATTGGAAGCAAGTGCATTTTTAGCTTCTTCGTACAAACAAAATGAACAAAACGGGAAATAACAAAGAAGACATACCTTGTCATAGTGTATAGAACATACTACTGATAAAGGTAAATGAAAATATAAATGATTTTCTCGATGGACGAAAATCATAGCAATATTATGTACCTAAAACAATTCACAGACAAACAGATCTTAAGAAAAAGCTATTATTGAGAACTAAACTCGTGTTTGTGTTTTACTTAATACTGTGGATTGGATATTTCACCTTGGAAACCAATTGCCGTGTGTTTCTTAGGTACAGGTTAACCGCAAATTTAAATTTTCAACAAATTACAAATGTTCTATTGGTTTTGTACATGTTGCATTCAGAGATCGTCTAAATCACGAAATCAAACATGAAATACGAAGTTGTTTTCTCTTCACAAAACTGGATAAATTCACAAATATATGAACAATTGCATGTCTTGATGCCTATAAAACATACAAAAATAATATTAACAAATACATTTTAACTTTAGACAAAAACATTGAAATATCAATTACACTCATCCCTACATGTTCAGAGAACATACTATTAAAGTCACTGGCGTAGCATTTAAAATCAATTTCCATAGAATTTTGTATTTATCTTCTTTATATGTATCCCATGAAGATCCGTCAGGAGAAAATACTAGAAGGCGTTTGGGAAGTTTATTATATTTAATTCGATTTCCTCTAGTTGACAAACAATACTTTACAAATGAAATAGCAAGTGTTGGTCTTCTGAATAATGCAGAGATTATAAGTGTTTATCAATCATTCTTTGGAAAAGAAAATAATTTTTTTTTCAACCAAGGAAAGATTGAAAATAAAGAATGTTGAACATGAAGGCTTTTCTTCAAAATCTAGCGTTTTACCTCGTTTTTCTTCAATTCGTGATCGTAAATCCAGATCCAGATCCAGATCCAGATCCGTAACCAGATCCAGATATTATATATAGAGCCTTATACAGTCTAGGAATGGTTGAAAATGTTGTTGTTCTCCATGTAGATAAGCTTTTTCATGTATTGGAAGTTGTTCTTACATGTTATTATGCCTTAAATATTTGCATGTGTGCTATATTCCATTTGGGCCTCATTTAGTTGTGCTTCAGTTTTGTCTTGTTTAGATGTGTATTTTAGTAGTGCATTGCATGTATTTCATTATATGCCTCTGTGATATATGTCTTGTCTGCATGTGATGTGTTCTAATGTTAATGTTGTTTTATATTCGGTAAAAAGCTCTTGAGAGCTTATGTTTGCATCGTTATACATGTTATATGTGAACCGAATCAAAATGAATATGTCGTATTTTTATTCGTATATACACTGCTATAGGTTAAGAAAATAGTAAATACAATAGGTAAGTTCTTTCTTAAAGGACACCACAGATAAATTGAGACTGTCTTGTGATAATAAGGGTATATTGGATAGGTACAGAAAGTAAGCCTTGAAACATGCTACCTACGGACCCAGGAAGAAGTGTTCATAATGTGCAACAAACGTATTACTATCTTTTCACGAGGCAAAGTTATCATTTAATAAGAAAATTTAGTCCAATGAAATGAATACCGATGGTCCTAAGGTTAATAACAAATTAAAATCAATTCTACTGCAATTAAGCATTTAATTATTCGAAGAGACATCAAAACAATAACACAATCAGACATTAAGAAGAATAATATTCGGTCTTCTATGATACATTATGTGAAGCTAAATATTGTGAATCAAACCGGTTGATAAGAAGACACACTTCATTGGAATTCAGAATACTGTTTAAAACGATCGTCAATCTTCGTCGCTATTTTCCAAATCCGTGCATCTACTTATTGATAATAACTTTTGAGGGATAAATACATCCATACTAGTATAAAGTAGGATCACCAAAATTATGAACTCTGAGGAAAATTCAAAACGGATAGTAACTTATCAAATGGCAAAATCAAAAGCTCACGTATACGTATTGTTATAACACGTCATTTCGCCATCCTTGTAAGACTTTTCAAAGATGATACATTTAAGTTTTATGTACCGATGATAATATGAAATATGATAACAATTGAGGCAACTATCCATAGTAGTATAAAAAGGGCGACATTTCTAATCAGTTAATAACATGAAATAAGAAATATTTTGATTGCATCTCTTTTCACAACAGTGCATTTATATATATAGATTTTGGTCTCGACCAAAGTTGTAGATACGTGTATTGTCAAGAAGTAGGAAAAAAATAAACAAAACCGTTGAAAATTCACAGAAAGTCCACAGGCAAATAAAAAAAATCGAAAAGTTCAAACACATCAAACGAATAGATAACAGCCATCATATTCCTTATTTGTTACAGACATTTTCCTATGTAAAGTTCGTATCTTGTGGAGTAAAATTGGTACCGTTAATGGAATTATGCTTACATGATGAAATTAGAATAAATCTGACATACAACGGCAAACAATTACGTGTAGTTCCATGACTGCATACAGTCGAAATATAAATACAGCGGGGTATCACATCGTGTTAATGTAATCCTTTACCAGCGACAGTGGAATCAATATACAATAGAAGAACAAAATAAACAACACAGTGATTGCGGGTTTTCTAAAATATTAGCGATTAAAATTATTCGCGGAAATAAATATAACGTTTCGTCCATATTTGACACTGCATTTTCTAAAATGCAGTGTTTACCAGTATGCTGTTTTATACCTTTATATAGAGATATGTAATCAATGCTCGCTATGTTCCCTACTTCTACAGGTTTCTGTGACTATTTTTGGTTGATAACACAACATATTTGTGCGTGGTTGCAGTCACACTGGACGTGTTGACGTATTTCCTATTTTTCCTGACGATAGAATATATAACATTGTTAAATCGTATAAAGAAACAAATATTTCAACCCCCCCCCCCAAAAAAAAAAAAAACACCAAACAATTACATGTTAATACAATGTACAAAAGATAACAAACAACCTAAAAATATATGTTTTGATTTTATTTTATTTAGAGTACGACATCATCCTACTATTGACGAACCTGTAATATAATAATAAGTCGTATTAATTAAACTGCCAAAAAACAGTAACTTATTTAGAACTCAACATTTGCCTTTGAGTGTAACTAGCATATAACAAATTATGTTTTACTTGATGCGGAGGTCCTCGTACATTTAGAAATAAACAAACTCATCTTAAACGTACATATGTCTTACTGTTGTTAGATTTTATTCTATGAATCATGTTATTTAATTAACATATATTGCACTATCCTCAGTGAGCTACAATGACTTAACAATCGCATTTTTGTATAATATGAGTGTTTTGGACTATTAAATAGATCTAAAATCGAAATGTTTCGTTGGTTTCAAATAACAAAAACACATACAAATAATGTGTTTTCATTTCTGTTATCTTAAATTAATAGCAACAACTAGTTAATATATTTGGTATATTCAGAAAAAATTGAGTCAAAGGTCTTCTGCAAATATAATTCAGTCTCTTGAAAGTTTATAACAACGTTACCGTTAACAATTTAAAAAAACGAGATTGAGTCATGTTTTGGAAAGATACTTACTGTGGTGGACAATTACTTGAGCTTTGGCGGTTGGCTATTCCAAATGCATTAGTTGCTTTACAAGTGAGGATGCCAGAATCTTCCATATTGACCAACTCTATCATATCGCCATTCCTGTGTATCTTATGTTGTGGTAATTTGTTTATATGATTGGTAAACTAGAAAGGAAAAAATGCGCCATAAGTGCATAAAAGCCCGTCACATTTCAAGATCAATATCTTCTCAATGTCATATAAAAACATAGTATTGTTTTCTGTTATACTGACGATTAACGGTTATACGAACAGACGGACTGGCGGACGGATTAAAAGATAGGCATATAGGCGTGCGGACAACTGTACATCATTATTGTTCTGTCAACAGACGTATACAAATTATAAAATTATAATTATATATTAGACTATTTTAACGTAATGTCACCTGTAACTGTAGCGTATTGTATTTACATTCTTTTGAATAAATATGAGAAGTTGTGATATGAGTGCTAATGAGACAACTCTCCATTTTCTTCATAGTAAACGAAAATTTCTGAAGGTTATTTGATAACAGGGTGTTTCGTAACAGGTTGAGATTGCAAGTTTGTAATTAAACTCTTATTATAAGTAGACAGATGTTGAGAGAGATAAGATAACACATCGCACAACGCACACAGATAGGAAATGCCGTAAATCTATGTATCGTATATGTGGCTCTGTTTTCGCAATGGTCTATGTAAATGGTTCGAAAAGGACACTTATAATATCACAAACTAGGAGATCTCTCCCGTAGTGTAAATTTAAAAACATATGTCTGGTAGTGTATTTGGTCGATGCCACTACTTGTTGAGTTTTTATTCCGAAGGGTATTACCAGTCCAGTAGTTAGCCCTTCTGTGTTGACTTGATTTATCATTGATGTGTTCATAAATATTAAGATTTCTATCCTAGTATCTGAGTACACAGTTATTTCGTAGTGCATATCTTTTTAGACAAATGAAAACAAAAGAATGTTCACCTGCGATTTCTATTTCAAGGGTTCTTGAAATATTTTGACAGCTTCCGAAGTGCTAATTTCTAACCTTTTTCAGCTATTACTACTTTACTTTGAAAATTCATGACCCAATTTTTTTTAACAGTGTCATTTTATCCTCCGTTTTTGCTATTTGAGGCATAAAACATGAAGAAATACATTTGGAAGAGGTTAAAAAAAATGGCCAAGTAACTCACTGTCCACAATAGGGACTCTCCTCTATAAAAGGTCCCGCAATGAAAATGTAAAACAATTCAAACGAGTAAACTAATGGCCCAAGCTATGTACAAAAAAATGAACGTGCACACACATACACACACGACAACCACGAAATACAGGCCCCATACTTGGGACAGACACATGCATATAACATGTGGCGGGTATAACATTTTAGCGGGATCCCATATCTTCAAATAACCTGGGACAGTGGTGGAACAGTACAACATACGAAAGAACTAAATCAGTTGAAAAAGGCTTCACTCATCAGATGGGTAAAAATACAAATACTACACATTCAAGTGGACGTGGCCGGTTACTTGTCGGTATTCAAGAGTATGCAGACTTTGTAAGATTTAGCTATAGCTATAAACAGGTGTATTCCATTGTTTTTCTCCAGAAGAAATGCATGTTCCAAGTCAGGATTATGACAGTTGTTGCTTCATTTGATATGGTTGAGGTTTTATTTTGCCATTAAATTAGGGGCTTTCCGTTTTTAATTTTTATGCGGAGTTCAGACTTTTATGATTTTTATTGTTTTCCATTTGATTTTAAAAACCTGCAGTGATACAGACTATGAACTTAGGTGTTCCGTACCCATCTAAAGACCGAACATATTACGTTACTTTCAGTCTTTCAATATATTTTAGATTTATCAAATAGAATAAAATCCGCGCAAATTAGACTATTTGAAAACATTCAATTAAGATCAGTTAAGTCTTTTTTAATAGAATATTGAATAGTATATAAAAAACTACTGATGTAAACAAATATCGTTTTTTATATCAAATTGTAATTACAATTTCATAATTAAACTTACGGAGGAAAACATCCATGTAATTTTAGGTACTGGGTGACCTGTTGCAGTACAGGTAAAATTATGAGGTGCTCCTGTGTTTCCAGAATAAGATTGTGGTGAAGATACGAATTTTGGGGAATCTGAGAAATAAAAGAAAAAATGTACATAGATAAACATTCGAGGTATAACATTTGGAACATTTGATCTCTTATGACGATTGTAAAGGCTAAAAAATGTATGTGCGGCCATATATAAGACATATATAAGACATCAACAACAGTGCAAGCGAAATTATTTACCAGTATTTTAACAAGCCTGATCATTCAATTCATTCTAGGGAAGTTCGTTTCGAATCAAAATATACCATAAGACCAACGATTCTCATCTACCATCTACTTTCCGTAGAAAAAATGAAGACTACTTGATTAGAAAATGTGCAACTGTGACATCAAAAGGTTACAATGACAAAATTGTAGGTATATCTGTATTCTATCTAGTCTATCTGCTTTCTGCTCTATGGTCGGGTTGTTGTCTCTTTGACACATTTTCATTCTCAATTTTACTTTCTGTAGCGAGGTGAATGCCTTACACATTTTCAACTCTTCACCTCAACATAGACGCATTGTCATTGTAATGAAACATCCGTGATATCTCCATTAATGACCTCCTGTCATGTATACAAAAACATTTGGTTGTGTACATAAGGTGTCGTGATGCAATAATGTCTAGTTTTGGTGGCGTTCGTTTTTCCTTAGTTTTCTCTGTTGTGTTTTGTGTACTATTGTTAGTATGCTATAATTTTATTTTATTTTTTGGTATTGTCAATGTCAGTTTATTTTCGACTTATGAATTAGAGTGTCACTCTGGTATATTTCTTCACTCTTTTATATCTATTAAAACACAAACTGTGTTACTTCATAATGTTGAAGAAATACACCTTTGAATAATACATAACGTAAAAACAGAATATTTCACATACCATAAGTTGCTTCTAATATTATGTTGGCTCGACTTGACCCAATATCATTTGAAGCAATACATGTATAAAGACCAGTTGCTTCACTTGTGATATTCGGAATTACTAGAATGCCACCTGAGATTTTCGCACCAGGAATAGTTTTATTCTACAAAAGATATTTAAATTTAAATATTGTGGTCAATTTTTAAAACCATTTTAACAATGGACTTCAATGCCACATTAATTTACTGTGTATGTGACTGTAAATGAGTATCGTATCGTACCTTCTGCTAAATATTTATACCGGTTAAAAAAATGTATGATGATATTTACTTATTGTTTCTAAATAATTGCGATTTGAGGACGTGACACAGTGAGTCTACGGAAACTGGTATTACCTTACTATATTCCCATTTTACAGTTGGCTCCGGATATCCAGTAATAGTACACACAAGTCGAGCATCAGTGTAATATCTAACCTTCACTGTCGATGGTGCAGAAATAACTGGTGCAGCATATGGTCGTGATGTCTTTGCTGAAAAGTGTGACATTGTTCTTTTTGATAGACAAATGTATTGCAGTTGAATGCAAATGTTATCATTATGTTAATATATTCTTACCTATCGTCTGAAAAACTATTATGAAAAAAACCTTTAAACTGTAAGTAAGACAAGATCAACACATAAGTATATTTCCAAAAGTATCGATAGACTTTTTTATATGCATTGTGTTGTTATTTATCATAGAATTATCTTATTGATGTCACAGAAATTGTCAGATGACCCTTTTTATGAGTTATTGTCTTTCCATTTCGTGTTTTTTTATGTTTCAGTGTTGGTCTAGCGCTTAAAGTGTAGTGTGAAATTATGAACAACTAAAATATATCAGCACTTCACGTTCAACCAAGCAAATTTGTCACTCTCACAGAAGTCACTTCTCTTTAAGGCCGGATAATGAAAATAAATAGCAGACAAACAATTAGATAGGGGGGATTTCAAACTTTTAAGAAATTACGTTTTTCATAGAGTGATTTACAACACAAAAAAAAAATTATCACACAACCTAGAAATAAACTTTATAGATGCAAGAGAAACACTAATAATTATCAAATTTATTCTTTTATCTTGCCAAACAATTATCAGGCAGAGGTAATTTTTATATGAAATATGCATTTTAGCTTGATCGTTTGAAACATTGTTTTAGTTTATACAGCATGTACATCATGATCAAATAGACAGTTTAAAACTTACACAACATACTAAAAAGGGAAAAATGTCAAAAGAGGTATATCACATCGTCTTATAATCTTATTCCCTATAATAGCAAACAACTATGTCAACAAAGAAAAAAGGCAGATGGACAAAGCACGTTATTAATAACGAAAAACAAAACCACAAAATTAAATAGATTTATAACATGTATAATGCTTTATACAACATTTATTTTAGAAATATTTCAAATTATTTTCTTAAAAGAATTTTGATGTTGTTTTCCAAAATCAATATGAATCCAATACCCTCGTATTACCTATCTATTGCTGTACAAATTGTCAAAATAAAACTTACGGTCACAAAGTTATCCTTATACTTACTGGTAACAATTAATCGTACAGCTTTGATTTCGGTTCCGACACGGTTTTTAGCAGTACATATGTAATAGCCTTTATCAGCCATCGTTACATTTTCAATAACCAGGAAGTGTCCTATTTGTCTAACGTTTGGTTGTAATTTGGCCTGAAATGGAGTATTATAAAATTGGGAAGTATAATATTAGTTACATGGTGTGATAGTGACCTAATATATAGGGCCAGTCAATTCCATATCTCGAATTAGGTCACTAGCACACCGTGTAACAAATTTATCTTACCGACTATCTACACATGTGATATTTGGACAAACGGCCTATCAACGTGATCAAGTCTTCATTATTTAGTATTAAGCTCCTATACTTCCATTTGTCTATACAGAAAACAAATGCCACAAATAACAATTTTTTAGCTTTAAATTTGTTGTATGAATTTATTTCAATCGTTTATTACATGTATTTATTTCTTCGTCTGTTGAATCCTTTCAGATTTCTTTTTGTTTTGAAATGGAAGTAGATCTGTTATGCTAACAGTAACAACTTATTAGCTTTAATTATGTTTTATGAACTTATTTCAAGCTTTCATCGTCAATTTCTTCGTCTGTTGAATCCTTTCAGATTTTTCCTCAACACCGTGTTTTTTTTTTATAAAGGGTTGTGGCATCTTTTTTGTTTCGAAAGGGAAGTAACTCCTTACTCACCCCATATGGTTGCCAACCCTATATGGTAACTAACCATGTATTTTTAGGACACCTTATATCAAATATACATAGTCTCCACGTGTAGTCCATTAACCAATCGCATCCCAATAAATCTATTGGAGGTAAGATAAGTTTTATTACATATTTGATGTAGGCAGGTAAATAGCATATTTACAATTGTTCATCAAATTTTCATTATTTGATGAAAACTGTATCGTATGCCCTTAATGACATGGTAGTGTCAGTGTTCTTAGATTTATGAGATATATGATTTATTTTTCTATCTGCTAATATGCAATCATAAATCTTACATCAATTTCCTCCCAGGTAACTACTGGTGCAGGAATACCTTCAGCGTTACAAGCAATTGTAACAACAGCTGTGCCTTCAACAACAGTCTTGTTTGATATCAATGTAATTATTGGAGTTTTGGTTACAGTTGTCCCTAAAACATTTAAAATAAGTTAAGGGCCGATTTTTTTTTTAATTGTAAAATGTAATATGCAAACACATAATAACTGCATATAATTGAAAATATATCCATTGAATACAAATATTGAACATGTAGGACTTTCCACTTGTTTTGAATGCAAAAACAAAATGCATGCAATTATGATAGGGATCATGCAATATTTATCAGGCAAGTGGGACCGGTGCAAACCATAGTAGGACAAACACATTTTTCATCCACTTCAGGCATACTGTCACCACTTTATCCCTTTTATTCACACTATTGTTAACAACCAAAAACATTTATTGACTAAATATCCAATTTGTATGCAATACCCTATTAATTCTAAATAAAGGGATTTAAAAAAAACACAATAAGCAAAAAAAGAAAAATGGATAGATAAATATATTTAGAAACACAATTTTTTTTTAAATGAGATTGTATGTGAAATTTAAACTGACGACCTTTGCGTCTTAATTCAAAGTTCTTATTTCAATTAAAAATCATCTGTACAATTGCCAAAACTTTGATAAAGTGGGCATTTCTGATATTGTGGAGAACAAAAACAATGGCCTTCACATGATATTGCATCACATCTTCTGACCAAGTCCAGGTAGCTCGTAATATGTACTTTTACAACCATGCAACATTTCATTGTGTTTATCAAATTTCAGATAATTATATATTTTAAAAAATCAAGATATTATGACACGTTTAAACAGTTTACTTATTTTTTACAGACACATTCTCATATATTCATTAAGTCTTAAAACAAAATCTGTTGATTACTACCATGATAGTACAATATTAAAATTAGTATTCTTACCTATTTCACAGTTTTTTTCCGGAGTCGCCATTAAAACATTGACAAATATATCCATTAAACACGTCGACGCATGTTGCACCATGCTGGCATGGACTAGATGCACATTCGTTAATTTCTAATTATAAATTTTTTTTAAAAGTATTGCATTTGATATTTCATTTTCACGTTTAATTCGTCTTTATGTGTGTTTGATAAATATAAGTCAACTTATAAAATAACCTTAATCTGAGAATATAAGAAATGCAATCAGTGCGAAAAAGAAGTGTATAATTAAGCAATGAAGTGTAACCTGTGAATAGTTATCACCGTCTATATATGTTTTCCATGTGCAAATGATGCGTTTATTGCATTAAAATTTAATTCATTCAAATTGAATTTTAAACCCCTTCTTGCAAACTTACAGTTTTATGAATGTTTACAATTTTACCCTGCCAGGGTTCTGGAAAACATAACGCAACAGCCCTTCCAAAATTAAGATATCTCACCTGATATGATAGTGCGTATCTTGCGCTTCCTGTCATTATAATATTGTTTTATTTTACATGAACACATATGGACAAGTAACTACGCTGTATAGTATGATACGTGATGTCCCGGTTAGACGTATCTACATTATTCAAGATCTGTCTTAGCTAAAAGAAGGGAATGTATTTCCTGTTTGAACACATAACTTCAATTCTTTTGTGGTTTTTATTTATATTTGGTGTGTGCTAACTCTGACATTTTTCATTTGTGGATATTTTGTTTCATTTCCTGTATTCTTGTCCCCTTTTTTTCCTATCAATATCATGTAAAGACGTCAGTTACAAATAACCTGATCCGCAATTAACACCATAGAATCCAGCCTTACACGAACACGTGTAACCATCTAGACCATCCGTACATGTTCCATACTGACACGGGTTACTTGCACATTCGTTAATATCTATTAAAAATATTTGTCATTGCAATTAATATCTAAACTTTTGTAGTCCTTTGCGGTTATATTTCAATCTAAAAATCAAAATAGCACAAAATCTATTCTGTTTTTGATATTTTGAGCTATCTCATTTATATATCTTTGTCTGTCTATGTCTTAAAAATTAACAGCTATAAAATAAAAAGACAAATTTTATATAAGAATAGGGACTGATACAAGACTACTTTTTTAATGTAATACAATGCGTTTCCAACAGCTTCATAATAGTCCCTTTGCTAGATTCTCACTCTTTTTCAGGGAGCACAGGTGAGATAAATGTCTATTTTACTAATAATGTTTAAATTGTAGTTTTCATATACAAGTTTTGTATTTTTAAATTGATACAAATGCAAAATACACCGGACATAAAACATTGATATGATTACAAAACATTTATGAAGAGTGATGCCTGTCTACAATAAGGTATGTTATCAATTGGTTTATGTGTATTTTTCATAAACAATCTACATGTAAATGAAATGATATACTATTACTTGCACTTTGACCTTTTCTGATTTAATAGCCGTGTTGACAGTGTTGTTTCCTTGAAGGGCATACTAGACACACATGTTTACAGTAGATTTTTTAAGAACGAGCTAATAAGAGTAGACTGAAGTTCAAATGGCTGTTTTCCTATTTAGAAATGATATCGAGTGTGTTTTTCCTCAAAAAGTTGTTCTATTCGATTTTGTTGTTTAATGTAAAATTGCAAAAGACTTTATAAAGTATCACTAAAATATGTTGTTGTAAAGAGCTCAATTATGAACAGAAGTCATAATTGTCAGAGATACACCAAAGGATAAAATTTATCAATCTCACAACAACTAAAACTAAACAAGAACCAACTATTGTGTGTTACCAGGGAGGTACCTCTAATACATAAACAAAAGTCAGTTAATCACGCTACATGCGCTTTTCGACATCTTCATGACACAAACTAAACAGTTTTTTGAAAGCGTAAACATAGGACACGGACTACAACACAAATAAGTTTCATCCAGTAGATATACATATATAAAATAAACAGCAATATATTTAAATACACAATTTATAGTTGTGATCGAAAGTTCAGAAATAAGACAAAGAAGTCCACCAATTTAGAAATTGAAAAGTATTCTAAATACTTGTTTCACAGCGAGATCCAGTGTAACCATTTATACAGCTGCATGTAAAGTTATCAATACCATCTAAGCAAACTCCATGTGGACATGGCATACTGGTACATTCATCTATATCTGAAAATCATCATTCGAAAAAAGAAAAAAAAGATAGATCTAAAAAAGAATTGTTTGCTTAATCATAATATGCATCTGGTTCGTTATCATTGAACCGTTTATTTTGTTTAAATCGCCGATATGTCCGGGACAAGGTTATTCATGCCGGGGCAACGCAATAGACGTCGCAAAGCCGTGATATGCATTTTTATGAAGTGCTGAGCAGAGAGATGTGGACAGTGGAACGACCAATTTATACTGTGGATACATAGTACAATGCGATCAGTTTATTACAGATGTACATAACAACAACAGAGGTTGTTGTTGTAGTTTGTTTTATGAAATAGTGTGTCCCGTTTATTATTTTTGGTTGAAAGGTTTATGATTTTAACAGATTCACAATTGTTTTTTTGCCAAATGTTTTGAAGCTAACCATGGCATTTTGGGGGTGTATAATCGTAAAAAAACAAAACCTAGAATATACTTCAATTTTTGTAGAGACCTTTGTATGAGCTATTAAAGTTTATTTTGAAAAGTAAATGGGTGTTATAGGGCAAAATAGGTTCTCTGTTTCTTATTTTTTTTTTAAACAAGGTTTCCAAACAGTTCAAAATTTCATAAACCTCGCCTCAGTGCATCCTTTATAACGTAAGATTCACACGATAACATTCCTCAGCATCATTTCCAGTTTCAATTTATTATTTTTGTAAGACCATTTACTCTTCAACTTCGTACTTATTTTTAGCCTTTTTAACATTGTTTGGATTCGAGCGTCACTGGTGAGTCTTTTGTAGACGAAACGCGCGTCTGGCGTAAATATAAAATTGTAATCCTGGTATCTATGATGAGTTCATTTACTAGTGAATGTAAACGAATACAATTGAACAAAGACAAACACTATATAACAAAACAGGTTGATTATGTGAACAAGTTAATATATATACATTTACATAATTTAAAAGCTGTTAAAACATACTTGTCTCACAGCAGGATCCAGTGAAACCTTCATTACAAAGGCAGCGTCCCAATGATCCTAGTATGTGTATTAAATTGCCATGTCTTCCACATATTATCGACATCTGACACCAGTCTGTTAAATAAAAGAAATCATTAAACATTTGCAGTACCAATTAAATATTAGGCATGTTCATTGTATCCAAGTAATTAATAAATTGGGCCTTTGATTTTCAATTCAAAATTCTATTATAATTTGTCATGTTATGCATTATGTTGACTTATAGTTGCACGTGTTTTTTATGTTGGGAGGTTGTCTCATTGGCTTTAGGAAAATAACATGTCCTTTTTTTGTATTTTTTATGTTTGTTTTATTTGATTAAGCTGTACTATTTTATCAATCACGTTTTTAAAATACTGTTAATACGTTTTTAGAGGGGGAAAGACCGGTTTACGAGGATATTGTTTTCCACAAAGATGTTTTATTTTGATAATAATAAAAAAAGAAGTAAAAACTGCTACTCCCACTTTTGTACAATACATTTTGCAGTTTCAACGTTTCGTACATAACGTGTTGACCAAACAGAAAATCGTGGAAAACAACCATTTCGAACGAAATAATCTTTTGAATACAAGAGGGATAGCTAACCGTATGTTTTTCAAGGATGATGTTGTTTACCGATCACATAACATAATTACGATCACGTTACATTTATCGATCTTTTGAATAAAATTATTCTTAAAGGTAACAAATCATCCATATATCTTAGATACAACTTTTCTTTTTAATTCAACAGAGTAAACGGTTGTAAAAGTTTACCTCATGAATGCAAACCAAATACTTACCTGTCAAATCAGCTTCCTCGATGAGAGGATGTAAAACGCCGCCTGTGTAATACATTTTAATATCTTTAAAGAAATATTATCATTTATAATATTTTAACAGGACATATGCTTTATGGTCGTAAAATGTTAATTTAAAAATGAATATTGCTATCTATGACACAATGTCATATTGTTTAATTTTTGTTTCTTTTCCGTCCCTGAGCTTTTGCTGAAACTAGACCGCGTCCACTCTGTGTTTTCGTAAGACTTTTTCTCTACTTGTATCCATCTAATGACTTTTTCAACTGATTTTAAGAGTTCGTTCTTATGTGGTATTGTAACACCACTGTCCCAGGTTATGAAAAAGGATGTGTTCCCGCTGATATGTTTAAACCAGCCACATTGTGTATGTATAGCCTGTCAGGAGCCTGCAATTTAGTGGTTGTCTTTTGTTGCTGTTTTGTTTATTTGTTTTTCTTCATTTTTAAACATTTAGATGTAAGTTTTTTCGTTTGATTTGTGTTACATTTTTTTTTCATTTCGGGGCCGTATATACTTGACTATGCGGTATGGGCTTTGCTCATTGTTAAAGGCTGTTCGGTGACCTAAAATTATTAATTTCGTTGTTAATTTGGTATCTTGTAAAGAGTGTCCTCATTGGTAATTATAATCATACCCCATCTTCTATTATATATCTTAAAATTATTTTGAATAAAATCGTAAAGAAGGGATTTAAATAATATTCCTAGTTTAAATAGTCGCACAAGGAATCAAATGATTATTACGGCTGAGTTACGTTATTTATAGATAACCTTTTGATTATTCCTTTTCAAATTACACGAAAACGAGATAGTATCATGGTAGATAAATATAAACTGATCTATTCATTGTTTCATACAGTATCAGGTTTGCTTGTACTCTTGTGTTGTTGCGATGTCAACCAAAATGGCTATACATTGTACAAACGATAACATTCCCTTATACAAAATTTTGTAAATTTTGTAAACATTGTTTCAAGTAGTTTTAGGTTGCATTTCTGTAAATATTGACAATGCAATTTCCGAATGGAACTCCTTTTACCGCTAAAACTGTGCCACTTTTACTATGAAGTTTTGAAAAAAATCTGATCCTAGAATCGAAAGTTCATATGCATCACAATTTGTTTCAAAGGTCAAATTATAGGGCTGTGCGGCACATTTTCAACGTTTATATGCCCTGAACTTCAGAGTTTAAACTAACACTAATTTTCTTAACTACCCCTACCTCGAATGAAAGGTTACCACAGATTTCAATGTAAACAATATGCACATGTTTTTACTGGTAACATTCCCAAGTTATGTCTCTGTGAGACGGAACACAGAGAGCATAACTAGGAACCTGTATGTAAACAAACTTAATTTTCTATGAATATTCAAGATCTCCCCAAAAAGAGGCGTGTTTTGAGAAACAGCTGTATTTACAAAGTGCAACCTATACAGACATGTATTCAAATAGAAAACTCTCTAAAATCAGTTTTTCTCACATTAATACTCCATTATCAGAAATAAAGTCTTAGATAAATCTATGTTTTTCTTTACTTTACATTTTATACCCCCTCCCCTGTTTCAATGTTTTAAATAATTTGAAAACAAGACTTTAATTATTGCCAGCTTACCCTATTTGCATATTTTCTGAAAAAAAAATGCCTAGAACCGGTTTAAAACTATTTTGATAACATATTGAAAAAATATCAGAATACTATAAATGTAATGTTTAGCAGTCAATCATTACAACATTGAAGATTATATAAAGTATCCAATCCAGCCTCTGTCTCCAGTCCACATCTTACTGTATGCCTATTTGTCAATTAAAGAACACATTTTCTGCCGCAAATGGTCAATTTAGAATTCTTGTCACAACAGTATCATCTGTAACCATATATCTGACACAATTTAGCTAATATATATACTAGAAGTGTTCAAACAAAGCCATATTTGCAATAGTTGTATGTATGCAGAAACCAGTCTGAGATATAAAGTCACTTAAAATGTTGTAGAGATGACTGTTTACATCTGATTTTCGCATAACTTCCAACAATATTTATTGTTTTCTATATCAAGAACTTTAAAATAAAAAAATCATAGCATTTACAAGTAAAATTATTGGTTTTATGACCCAGGCGGTAGGCAATTTTTTTATGTTTTTTGCCCCTGGGGCCTCAAATTCCCTAAATCATTCTGCTGTTTCTAGCAATTTGGAATATTTAGTACATATTACGGATAGAACACACTATTGTAAGTTTTCTTGAGATATTTTTGCTTTCTAGCTTGTATTCATTATGCTGTGGTGACAAAAACAGATTTGGGTGTTGCGGCTTACTTTTGGGTTATCGAAAGGACACAAATACCCCATAAATAATATTCAGGAAGGATCTTTGAGTTTCATGACTGCGAATAATATAAGCACTCCTTAACAATATAAATTACAAATATGCAAATATTATGAATCAATTTTGTATCCAGGACTTTAAGAAAACTATTCATACTGTAAACTGTGAATGTATGCTGAGTCATCATATTTAAGGCCCAGGATTCTACCAATCTTCATTAAATATTTATAAAACTTCATATTTGAGTTTATTTCTTTAAAATCTGTGAAATAAAGCGAATTTGGTTAAATTATGAATGTTCCCCTTTTTCACCCTATATAGGTTGCATTTCTATAAATATTGACAATGCAATTTCCTTTTACGGCTAAAACTGTACCACTTTTACTATGAAGTTTTGAAAAAAATCTTATACTAGAATTGAAAGTTATTATGCACCACAATTTTCTTCAATGGTCAAAATATAGGGCTGTGCGGCACATTTTCAACGTTTTCAATGTAAACAAAATGCACATGTTTATTTAGTGGTAACATTCCCAAGTTATGTCTCTGTGAGATTGAACACAGAGAGCATAACTGGAAACCAGTATGTAAACAAACTAAATTTTCTATGAATATTCACGATCTCCCCAAAAGAGGTAAGTTTTGAGAAACAGCTGTATTTACAAAGTGCAACCTTTACGGATTGAAAAAGTTATTTCAAGGTTAACGATGTCGAACAATAACATTACCAAACATATTGCAAAACGGATATAACGCCGTATATTTTTACCATGATTGTTTTATTGATCCTGCTGATTTAATTATTTACGATCATGACTAAGTTGATCGAATACGTAAAGATGTCCTAAAAGGTAACAGATCATCCAATATCAACAACAGAGTAAACTGTTGTAAACGTTTAATATTGTGAATGAAAACGATATACTTACCTGATAGTACCACTTCCTCGATAAGTGCAAGTAAAACGCCGCCTGTAGTAATAAAAATGTATTTGTCTTTTAAAAAATATTATAATTTATAATGTTTTATCAGTAAAGACGCTACATGTTCGCCAACTTAAAATTTTATTTGATTATTGCTCTCTCTATTAACACATATTGTTTGATTTTTTTTCTTTTTCGTCTCTAATGTTTTGCTGAAAATTGTACTACGGTGTTCATCTTTGGTTTTATGGATTTACAATTAAGTGGAACTTTGTCAATAGTTGTCTCAACAAAAAATTGTACGTCCACAATAGATGAGGATATATCGAAAAATTAAAGAATGTCATTTTAAGATTAAATGTTTTAGATTTTCTATTAACAAGTATGTATGATAATTTGTAAAAACTACAACATTGTACAACGCAGTAGAGAAAGATTTATCTAAGTCAGTATTCCAGTTAATCAATTATATACACCGCACCTATACCGAGTACATTATACTTGTATATACGCATTTAATTTTAATATGATATAAATACGATATGTAAACAGCTAATTTTACTGATGTAATGATGAATATTAGAAAAACTGTGTATCCCATGTATCCGTTTATAAAAATATCTTGCAATGTAACTCACTAAAACAAATTACAGCCCTTACCGTAAATTAATAAATTCATTTCAATCAATCTCAATATGCGTAGATTTCTACGAACATGCCATATATCGATAAGAGCTTACTAATGAAGTCATGAAGTGTGATAAGATTGCAAGTACATATATTTGTTCGAGCTATCAATATATGTACATTATTTTAAAACTTGATATAAAAAAGAAGATGTTGTAGTTGACTTCTAATATGTATTTTCACAACCCAATATTCTTTAAAGAAATATGTTCGATGAATGCTTAGAAAACCATGAAAAGAACTCGTCCAATCTTAATTTACCGCAAGGGCTGTAATTTGAAAAATTGGACTGAAAAGGGTTTTAACCTTGACAATTTTATCTTGAAAGAAGTAAATAAAAACAAATCTTGAATGGCCTTATTCTGCAACCGTAGGAACATATTGCTCTTAATCAAGATCATTATGAATTCAGTCCTTCTCTTTGCAAGTCAAACACATACATATACGAACTACATATGAGAGGCAACCTGTCGACCTTTGCTATCAAGTATGAACATGTCGATCTGTCAACTTGTTAACCTTTACACTTATCAACCTGTCGACCTATATGCATTTATCGACTTTTCAACATGTCGACCTGTCAACCTGTCGACCTTAACACTTGTCAATCTTGTAGAAATTTCTTGTGTCAACCTGTCAACCTTTCTAGTGTCAACCTGTCGACCTGTTACTCTGTCAACTTATGTACATATAAATCGATTCACTTTTGAAGTTAAACCGATTTACTCCTCCGTTTTTTTGCGATGGAAGAACAGCGCCGTTTTTCTTACTTTACCCAATCTTATAAGGTATAATCAGGTAGTTGAGCTCCTTCCTGTCAATTCGATTGAACCCGATAACGCAGACCTATTTGTATTCTGGTGTAATGAGGTAGATTTTTTTCCTCAGACCCGAGAAGACGGAAGACGAATAAAATGAACGGAAAACATCGACTTTTAAATACTAAAAAGTCTATAAACGTTTGTAGTAAATTATTGTTTCTGTAATTTTGTATTGTGCTATTTGTTTTACACATTTTCCTTTCGTTCAGCTAAATTAATGTCCCTGTTCTTGATACCAACCCTTTAATTTGTAGGGGAGGGGTGAATGGATAAGCCTGTTTTATTTCTATTTTTTTTGCGAAATTTCAATTAGTCTATTTTGTCCTAGCTTATTTTTTTGATTCTGATCATAAATTCGTGGGTCATGTCTGTTTATTTCAAATTTGATCTAGGCCCCTCCAAAAAAAAGCATAATTGTATAAGGAAGATCCATATGTTTAATTTGCCATGAATACATCGATCTTTTAATTTTGCCCGGGGGAGGGAGATTTTGATATAAAATAAATTGATTTGAAAATTATCAAATTGGATCAATGTAGGCCTTTTTTTTACTCAAGGTGCTGGCCAAGTCTGAAATTAATTTCATTCAGTCAAAATCAGGGCCACAATTATCTTCATTTAAAAATGCATACCGATCTCACCCAACGCCAAAACCACGAAAGTCGAACGGCTGTGCCTAATACATGACTGTTAATTTAAAATTAAAACAATAATATAACTATCTGACTGAAATCTAAATTACTGAAACCGGCGAAGGGAGACAACCACAATTTATATTATGTTTGTATACATGTAAGCCTACGTTACTTGCGTTAACGTATGTAAGTTTCGTTTAAAATTTAATAATGTTTTATATGTAGTGATCAAATATCTCATCTAATTTTTCTTCCTTACAGTGAATGATTTATTTTACATTAATCCGATCTTGACGAATAAACTTAAATAACTCCTCATAATGTAAAACTTTGTAAGCAGTGTTCATCTGTATACTGTTATGATTCATTTTTGGCATTTATTTCACAGAAGTTCAATCCAGTACAAGTATTGAGACGACTCACCTGATTTACTCGTGTTTATCAGATTTAGGAAGGTACAGAAAATTGGGAAATGTGTAACGGTTACCACTGTGTTATCTATCTTTTTATAAAGTAGATATTAACAATTAAACGTACAGCATTCACTTATGAGCCAAACCAATACCGTACAGACGGCTATAAAAGGCCCCGATATGGAAAATATAAAACTATTCGATTAGAAAAGCTAACGGCTTAATCTTAACTAATCAATATTACATACATAAAAAACATCAGGATACTGAATCGGGACAGTCAACGGATTGAATATATTTAAGAGATAACTGTAAACGGGTATGTACGACCATCAAATCCCCAATTGATGCCGTCGGAGCTTAAAATACAATACTGTTATCTCCATTCTAATGAAACTGACAGAAAACAACGTTAAAACATGTGTCTGCCATTTGTCGTCTGTGCTTGCTCGTCCATCCCATAACATTCATTGTCAATTGGTGCTATGTACATAAGTGACGTTATTAAATCAAGATGAACGTTACAAACCTTGTTGCATTAGAATTAGATATATATATATATATATGTTGGGGTTCACCCCCTTTTCCCTCTTAAGCTTGGGCTGGTGTTCCAGCACAACATAATACAAATTACACAAAAATCAGTTGAAAAGGTCTTAACTTACTAGATCGATACCAAGCAAATCTTCTCGTGTATATACAGACCGAACGTGGCATGTCATTTATACATCTATAATACCAATATATACATTGAGATACAAGAGTATCCACAGTTACTGACAGTTGTTTAAAGATATGGTAAGGAAAACCAGCAGCAATAGAAGCATTTACTGTCAACTGTTGAAATTATGCATACCCGTGTTAACAGTTCTCTTTTCTCTAGCTTAACATTTCGACATGAAAACACTTGCCATAAGCACGGAGACATATATAAACAGTCGTATAAATGTAATGTGTTATGGCGCTATCTACCACATCAACTCCTTTAGTGTGTACCAGGGATAGAGTCGATTACCTTACAATGTTATCGAGTAAATTAAAATTACACCTTATTTCAAATGTAATCGATTACACTAGAATACTTCTCTTTCAAGTAATTGTGATTACTTTGGATTACTTTTGATTGTATTGTATATTGCAATATTAAAGAATTTCTTTTGACTTTTTATCCTCATGAAAAAGCTAATTTTAGTGATTTTTATTAAAGCCCTAAAGTATTTAGCTTATTTAAAAGAATTAAGAAACGTACCGTGTTACATGTGTTATCTAAAAAATAATTCATGAAAGCCATATATACTGACCGGCTTTAGAAACGCAACACTTGATTATTCTTTTCAATTTTCATTTTTGATTATGCATTTTTTTGTAAACAAACTTATGAATAGAAAGTTCTGACATTACCTAAATGTTTGAAAAAAAAATGCAGTTCGAAAGTTGAATTGATTACGTCATTTTCGATGTTCAAATATTGTGGTATACACTGAAACCCTGGGTTTCCCCTTACCAATGAACGTGTCACCGTCAAAAGCAATGACTGCCTGTAACAAACGCCAAAATGATTGTCAGAAAGGTCAACCATTTCTGTTCGGCACGTTTTGGTTTCTGTTTTGCACCTTCTGATTTTGCCGTTGTTCCACCCATTACAATGTGTTTTGTCAATTATGCGGTTTAAACTTTAAGGCTGTAAATGTTTTTCTGCAGTCGATTCTTTGCCAGTTCAGTTAATGGGAAACATTTATGGCATAAATCTGTGCAAAATTTCATTCATCAATTTGGTTAGCAGTTGACGTTGCGGCCGTAGATCTGTCTCACAAATGACGTTGTCTAATCAAATTCTATTGACGTTGCATTGTCACTACATGTTGATCTAGTCTTTGATGGTCTTCAACAAATCCAGTCTACCGGTATCATTGTTGGAAGGACAGTAAGACGAGTTTCTGACGTCATTTTTTTGTGTTGCAGCACGTTCACGTTTTCCTGTTTGCAGAATTCTAATGAGTTGATTCAGCTTTTCATTCCTGAGTTTTGGCAATATGGAGATGCAACATTTTTGAAATGATTAAAGTGTGTCCAAGGATTGAACGAACTGTTTCACAAAGAAAAAAAAAACGGAAAAAATATTGTATTGGCTCGAAATTTCTCTTTCTGAAATTTCGTGTGATCTAAAAAATCTGGTATGTTCAATAACCACAGGTAAGTCAGATGTTTATTTTTCGAAAGGGAAAGACATATGATGAGCATGAATAGTAGGTGTATGAGGATCAAACATTATTTGGTGAAAAAAAATCTACAAAATGAGTGTTGCATTTTTAAAGCCAGTCAGTATACTTGTTTGAAATGGACACATGGCCTTGGACGTGATATTCGAAATTTATCCTGAGCGTTAGGGCCATATGTAAATTTACAACAAATCTATGGCTTCCATGAATTATTTCCATTCTAAAAGGATAAATAAGTCCATTCAAATGCTGACGCGAGGGTGGGTATGTTGTGTGTGTATGTCGTGTGTGTAGCTGTTTTTTACTCCTTCTAAGATAAAGCTCAAATACTCTCATAAATATTCAGCTTGCATTATTCATTTCCTTAATAACTGCTACAAACAAATGTGTTTAATTCTCATACTCAATATTTGCGATTTTTGATATACATGTTTTCTCGTAAGCTACCGTCAAATTCTAAATAGACATTTCGTAACTAAGGAGCTGCCATGTTGACTCGCTGAAATAAGTTAACAAGCGAATAATGCAATATAATAGAAAATAAAACGAAACCTACCTCAGAATTCATTTTAATACAATATTGTACGAATTTTAATATTTTTGTGACATTGACTAAATATTGTTTTTATACTGCAACTTAAATTAGTATATTGATAGCTTTCAAAATGAAAACATAAATATCAAGCTTATTTTCAACCCTTAATGAACCTCTGGTTATGGAGAAAGGGTTCCATGATGGAATTGACATTGCACAAAATATACCGGTGTTACTGTATATTAAGAAATAAACTAGTAGCAGTATATTAATTCTTTTTTTTTTCGATGCATCCAAATAAGAAAAACAGTGCTTTTGCCTTTTGTTTTATTAAAATTTCTAAAACAACAAAATCGGCAAAGCGTTGGCAAATAGGTTCAAATACATGTGGATTTACGTGGGAGGTATATTGTAACATCCATTATTATGTCTGCGCTAAGTATAGTCAGAATCGAGAACTTTCACAAGGTGTTGTCAACAAATCGAAAGAGGCACGTCATATTAGATTTGATAACATAGCTATAGACTAGTGTCCTTTCTCTATGTGAAAAATATAACTTTGTTTCTTTCTACAAATTTAACCAACTGTCCAATTTACAAACTAGAGGCTCACCTCGGTCTATATGAATATTTAACAAAGGACTAAGATGGATTCATGACAAAAATGTGTTTTGGTGATGGTGATGTGTTTGTAGATTTTACTTTACTGAACATTCTTGCTGCTTGCAATTATCTCTATCTATAACGAACTTGGCCAAGTAGTTACCTGGTTACAGTGGAAAATGTTAATAAAAATTTACAAATTTTATGAAAATTGTTCAAATTGACTAAAAAGGGCAACAACTCCTTAGAGGGTTAAACATGACCGTTGGCTTATTTTTCGGTCTTTCTTTGCTGTACATTATTGCTGTTTACAGTTTATCTCTATCTATAGTAATATTCAAGATAATAACAAAAGACGGCAAACTTATCTTGACCTGATAAACAATTTTACTTGCTGTCAGATTTTTTCTTATTGCTTTGGTTTTTGAGATATAAGCCAAAAACTGCATTTTTATCCTATGTTCTATTTTTAGCTATGGCGGCCATCTTGGTTGATTGGACGGGTCATCGGGCACATTTTTTAATCTAGATACCCCAATGATGATTGTGGCCAAGTTTGGTTTAATTTGGCTTAGTAGTTTCAGAGAAGAAGATTTTTGTAAAAGATTACTAAGATTAACGAAAGATGGATAAAAAATTACTATAAAGGGCAGAAACTCCTAAATGGGTCAACTGACCATTTTGATCATGTTCAACTTATTTGTAAATCTTACTTCGCTGAACATTATTGCTGTTTACAGTTTATTTCTATCTATAATAATATTCCAGATAATAAACAAAAACAGCAAAATTTCCTTAGAATAACAAATTCAGGGGCAGTAACCTAACAACGGGTTGTCCGATTCATCTAAAAATTTCTGGGCAGAAAGAACAATTTAACCCCTTGTCAAATTTGCTCTTAGTGCTTTGGTTTTTGGGATATAAGCCAAAAACTGCATTTTACCCTTTTGTTCTATTGTTAGCCATGACGGACATCTTGGTTGTTTGGCCAGGTCATCGGACACCTTTTAAAACAAGATACCCGAAAGATGACTGTGACCAAGTTTTGTTTAATTTGGCCAAGTAGTTTCAGAGGAAAATATTTTTGTAAAAGTTAACGACGACCACGACGGATAACAACCACGACGGACGACGACCACGACGGACGACGACCACGACGAACGACGACCACGACGGACGACAAGTGATGAGAAAAGCTCACTTGGCCCTTTGGGCCAGGTAAGCTAAAAACCTGAACAAATTAATAAAAATTAATTAAGCATAGGTTTATTGTCTGTTGGGACATAACTGACACATTAAATTAATGTTTTTACACTTGTTTATCACTACTTCCATTTTTTTTAACAAACAATAGGTGAGCTTGGGTATTAAAATGTTATTATCTTAATTGCATTATCATTAAAGTTAAAAGTGGTTAATTGTCATTATTTGTTTGGAAATTTAAATACTTGATGAAATTAGAAAGCACATACCATACATATGTAGTAATTATGGAAAAACAAAATGTATTCAAATTGTTAAAAGTCTGGTTTTAAATTCCATTTTGTATTAAGTAGGCTCATGTATTCCTGTCGACCATCAAAGTCAAATTGCAACTAATTGTGTTCTGCTTTTTTCATTTTTAATGTAGTTTTATCAAAATATTGGGCAAACTGATATAAAATTGAAGTTAATACCAGAAGTGTTCAATAAAGGCATAAAATGCTTTCAAGGCATATTTTTCTATCTGAAGAGTTCAATCTCAAAATGAAACATTTTGAAAGGCAAATCCCTTTAGTAAACTGTTAACAAAATGAAACACTTGGTTATACGAAACTTGTTAAATAGATGATACAATTTATCACATTAAACAAAAAACCCTCATAGTGAATACTAGTTTCATGATTTTTCATTCATGCTTGACATTTTCTTATTTTCATATTGTCTAACAAAAACTTGTTTCATACATATATAGATTTGTAATCAGCAAGTAATCATATGAATGAAATTTTAAAGTAATCTAAAAGTAATCATGATTAAACCATTATTTTGCAATGTAATCATTTTCATTACGATTTACATTACGATTACGACTTGTGATCAGAAATGGCAAAAGTACTGATTACATATGATTACACTTCAAAATGTTATCGATTACAGCTGATTATGATTGCTGATTACGATTATCCCATGCATGATGTGTACATGGACAGTCGTTACATCACAACGTGTAGTGACATTTGTGAAACTTTTGTAAATATTTAAACTCTGGTTGCTTTAAATTGTTAATTTTCTTGATGTGTTTATTGAATCTCCCTCATTTTTTGTTTGTTGTCACTCATATCACCATTCCAAGTGTGAAGTTAAAAAGTCGTCTTAAAGGTATAATCGACA
Organism: Mytilus galloprovincialis; assembly: GCF_965363235.1. NCBI lineage: Eukaryota > Metazoa > Mollusca > Bivalvia > Mytilida > Mytilidae > Mytilus > Mytilus galloprovincialis. The sequence goes on from NC_134848.1 coordinate 67,536,374, forward strand.
ATACTTTTAAACATTACAATGAGATACTAGACCGCATATTTAGTTGAAATTGAATAAAAAGTTAAAACATACTACATATGTATCATTTGTTTATATATAAGTTATGTTTGTTAATACAGCTCTTTGCAATTGTTGTCTTAAGATTGTTCTTGTGTGGCACTGTAACAGCAGTGTCCGACGTTTGTGTAGACTTGATCACTCATAAAAATGTTTAACTCCGCAATATGTGTATGTTCCTATCCCGAGTCAGGTGCCAGAGGTCAGTGATTTCGTTAGTTCATGTTCATCTATGTCAATTGTTTTTTTCAATAATTATTGTTATAATATATGAAATAAGTATTTTTTTATCTTGGTCTTTTATAACGGACTTTACAGTAATGGTATATTTCCCTATTGAAGGCGTTATGGTTGCATTTATTTGCTTTCATTCACATCATTTAAACTAAGCCGGTAGTTGATGTTATTAGCTAGTATACCACTTATTCTTATCTTAATAATATTTAGAAATAGGTGAAGTTTGTTACTAAACAGACCCAGCAATGTTATTATAGAAATAGAGTGTCCAAAGGTAGGAATCTGATGTCCAGCAGTTGTCGTTTGTTTATGTAATTTATACGTGTTTCTCGTTTCTCGTCTTTTATATAGATTAGACCGTTGGTTTTCCCGTTTAAATAGTTTCATACTAGTAATTTTGGGGCCCTTTAAAGCTTGTTTTTTTCGTTGAAGGCCGTATATTGACCTTTAATGATTCACTTTATGAATTGTTATTTGGATGAAGAGTTGTCTTATTGGCACTCACACCACATCTTCCTTTATCTTTTTGTGTAGATAAATATCAAAACATCTGTTAACCTTTTTTTTTGGGGTTGAAAAAAATATCACCGAAAAGTCTGTACCTGTTCAAAAATTCAATTATATAGTAACAAAACCATACAATAAAGAACAACACTCATCTGCGACTTTTCTTATGTAATTGGTTGTTCTAAATTCAATCAAAGTTGTATGCATATACAGGCATATGAGCACTTGCATAAGGTCGATTTCTATCCGACGCAGGCCAATATAACATTGCTGGGTCTGTCTAGTGCCAAACTTAACCTCTTTCTTAATCAGTTACATTAATTTGATGTTCAATTCGATGCCTCTTTAAGATAGAGTGTCACTCTCTGTGCACGTTAAAAACACTTGTAACAACTTTTTAAGGAGGTCTATATAATGTAATCGAATCTCTGTATATCTTCAATTAACACAATCCTTATTTCGGACTGCATACCTTATATATCTCACCCTTTGTATTAACTGTTGATTGGTCCTCGTCCTTAACATACATGACCTATTTGCCATTAAAGAGGGACTAAAGACACCAAAATCGAAAATAAACTAACAATGCCATCTCTAAAAATAAAAAAGACAAATAGACAAACAATAGTCCACATGATACAACATAGCAAACTAAGGAATAAACAACACGAAGACATTGACCAAAGAACTATCAATTAATAAATCTGAATTATGGACATAATTGCTCTTCCATTGTGTACAATCCTTATTTCAGAATGACTTTCTTACAAATATCCCCTTTAATTGCTCTTTAGTTGCGAACTGTTTGACCTTTTCATTTCGGGCGTTATGATAAGTCTTGTACAGACAAAACGGGTATCTGTTGTACAAAATGATTATCTTGTCATATTGAGGCGTCTTTTGAAAAAAAAGAAGCTACTATTTTCCTTAAACTTTCCATTCTATAGATGATATCTTCTCGACTAAAAATACAAATGTTGTGGACTGTTATACCAACTTCAAATGAAGAATACAACAGATACAGTTGACCCTTATCTTGACTAAAAAATTAAAAGATAATGAAGATCGGTTATGAATTTTTCGCAGCAACGATGATTTCAGCTTCCAATTTCTGAACTTTCCCATTCTATAAAGCCACATTTTAGCAGCGCTAATATGCATCTCCAAGTTGATATGACATTCTAGTGCATGCATCACTTATGCTGATTTTATTGATAAAGGATAACTTCTCAAAATTAGTGACTTTACAATATCATAAAATCTATTCACTGATTTTACAGATTCAATGTACATAATAGAAACAACAAATTCCACGTTGACACGGTTAAAATTTGTATTAAAATAAAAACTGCCGTGACTAAAACTATTAAATTCTAATAATGATTAATCAATAAGCATGTGCATTTTACTGGTATGTACTGTTTCCTCTTTATTATTACTGTATTATATGAATCATTTTTAATGGCCGTTATATTGGTTTTCCGTCTTCACTCTGACTTATCATCACTCAATATACTAACGATTTTTTTATAATTTAACTAGGTATTAACAACTATAGAAAAATTGTCAACTCTTTCCGTAGCAGTAATTCGCATGCGCTATGGCAGGTGAGTAGCTTAAATATAGATAAAAACAAAAATGTCACAAAATTATTCGTCTCTAACACCAATGTATTAGTAACACAAGAAACTATTTAACCAGGTGTTTCAAGTGTGAAATTAAAATCATCAATTTGATCGACTGTTATGCAATATATTTTACAGATGAAGTTTCAATTGTACTAACTACAATTCCATCCCCTTTTCTCCGAATGTGACCTTCCGAACGAGGCTGACCAACGGGATTGTACTTACAATCAAAAAAATTGTTTGCTATTGACGAAATACATGCATATCTAATTATGATAACATATCATTTCAATTATTTTGAAATTACTTCTTACGTTTTGAATTTTTCATCTGAAATGCAACAGATGTCCGTGTTTCCTTTGAAACGCCCACACAGTATTATATTGGCTCTATAATACATCAGTCTTTTTATATACAGCGTTTCAATACGTTGATTATACACACGCACCTAAGTAATTATTTTATTAAAGTGTTAAAGTAAAGGTCACGCAAACTTAAATAAAATGTCTTTATTGTTTCAATCATTCACAAAAATTGGTAAATCGTGAAACAGGTAATCAGTACGTGACCGGTTAACAATTTATTTCGTTGTATCACTTACGAGAAATATTTGTTGAAATGTTAGACTGGGTCAAGGTGTCAAAAGTCATATCTTACTAGTGATTTCCAACGACTTAACTCGACATAACCGACCTAACTCAACGTATTTCGTCCTATTGCATTAAAGCATAACAGAGGGGAGCATACACTGTATGCATGTTTAGCTATTTGAACACGCATTGTTTGCTGGAATATACTTTCAGTAAAAATCAATCCCAACTAGTTTTTTTAATCTTTAAATATTTTGTCATTAAACTTTGAATGATTTTATTGACACACCTATTATAATGGAATAAGTAAGTTAGCAAATCAAACACACCCATCGTTTCTTGTCATTTCAATTGACCCATATTTTAGTTTTTCTAAAATTATAAATTTTAAAAACTACCAAGACAAAATTTACCACGAAAATATATTAAAATGATGAATTCCAAAGCGAGAAGGTTGATTTTTTTGTTTTTATAAGTTTTAACGTGTACAGTAGATTCCAACACACCCGAACGTTAAAGATGTACTCTACTATTTAAAAAAAAATTATAATTTAATTGAGGATAATTTGATGTGGGCAGAAATTCATATCATTGATATATCTATCGAATAGTACTTTTCGTCTTTACCTATACTTATGTATCGGGCGAGGGTTTTGTCCATGTATACCAAAACGTGCATTCAAGGATACAGGGGTAGAGGGCGTACTCCTCCTTTCGATCGCTTAATAATTTTGAAAATCTCATGTTTTCCACTATATCTATACACATTTTTAGCTTATAATCGTCCAAATTGTTTTAATATCGCTCCGCTCGTCAGTATTAATTCAGCTATCGGGAACACCCTATTTCAAATATCTTGGATCCGGCCATAATCACAAGTTGTATCGCACGAAGAAAAAAAAACTTAAATGATTGCCGTTTGACTTTGATAAATACTTTTTAAAAACAACAATGTCTGAATATTAGGCACCTCGCATGATATTTAAAAGTTTAAGACTATATACTGAGTTGTATTTTTTTCCGTTATTTAGTAGCTCACTGAACACAGAAATGTGATACCGAGGTGTATTCTAATGGAAACATGAAAACTACATAGAATATGCTTTACAGTTATGACCACTAATGGTCCTGTGATTTTGAAATGACAAAATGTTTTGCTTTTCTTTGTCTATAAATTTTTTATACTTAATTTGTGTACACAAAAACAGGTGTAGTGTGATTGCCAATGAGACAACTTTTCACAAGAGACCCATATTACAGAGAAATGTTAACAACTACAGGCCACCGTATGGCTTTCAACAATGAGCAAAGCCCATACAGCATAGTTAGCTATAAGAGGCCACAAAATAACAAATGCAACTAAAACTAACATCCAACTTAATGTTAAAAAAATTAACGAAAACACAACAAACTATAAGCACTGAATTACAGGCTCCTGACTTGGGACAGGCACATCCATACTAGGACAATGGTGTAACAGAACGACATAATTGAACAATATTATAAACTGGATAATTATTCTTTGTTTATTAGTTGTAGTTCTTTTTAAGATAGTTTTCAGCAGCTGTAGATACTATCATTTCGGTACATGGAGTTTCTTTTGAAATACTAGAAATTGCTGTTTTTATACTTCTTGTCAGTCTTACGAGTCTATTCCTTCCTTACTGTTTAAATTGCGACATGATTATTTGATAAACATACTTCTATGATCTTTATTGACTTTAACTTGGATATAAATAAAAACTTAGTATCATAGAGATGCATTCGTTAAATAAGTTCTCGAGATAAATTGGCTAAAATATAAAATATGAATTAAGCCCCAAGTTATAATACTTACTAACTAGAAGCATCAAGCTATATATAATACATTTACGTACGACAGAGATTTAGTCTCAAGCTATAGTACTTATAATGAAAATGATACTGATGTGTGCTATATATCCAGCGACAAATATTACATATGTTTTAAGGATGATGAAATGATAATGATAAATACATATACCGTTTTGTACATTCTCAACACTTGTAGTCGTATTTTCATATGCTAGGAAACAAGAGAGCGTAACCACTATAATGACCCACTTGTCTTTCTATGAGTAAACCAATAACTGCTCTTACTGCATCATGCTTTGTGGAGAAGCCGACAAATACAGTCTTAAATTCATTCAAACAGGGGGGGCCAACAAAATAATTGAACCCATAGTCGAGGCTAGCCTACTACCAGTCGATCCCATATACAAGTATATAATTATGAATGTTTACTCAGTGGTGTCACACTTTCACTGGTGATCCTGTCCATAGATCTGTCGCAGAGTTGTCAATTATAAATATACCTCCAAAGCGAGACAAAAATTAAAACTTAATTGTTTTTACTAAGTCAATCACTTAATGTATACTATATGTGATAGCTTTAGAATCTACTTCTAATTGAATAATAAATAAGAGTAAAAGAAAATTCCCGTTAAGATTGAAGTGACAGTATAAATGCCTCAAAATGTAACAACTAGTATGATCTAGTATGTAAATTCTCATCAACTTTTAATACGAGGATACTTTTAGCCAATTACAATGTCCAATAAATAAATAGTTTACTATCGCCAGTGATCAATGGTTATATGCAGATTATTAGTCATCAGTTACTAATCAAGTACACCTTTCAAATTACAATCTATTACACATTTATTTGAATACATTATTATCATTTACAATATTCTTTTTTTTAATGTTTGTTGACTTTCAGTTGAAAAAAAAGTGTATGTCATCTATATTGAAATTTAAAGAAGTACAAGATCTGTATTAATGATTTTTTAAATATACACATCCCGTTGACGTACGTTTTCCCTGTTGTAAAAAAATTTCGGTGATTGTAAATGAAGGAGATTAACTGTAGAAGAAGAAAATTGCCAAAAAAGATCTATCTAATGATAAATACCCACGTAATTAAATATTATAAAACATGAAAAAACGAAAAGAAGAAGAGACATTAATCTGATGACGACAAACAAAAGCAATACAAATACCAAATAATAAAAGGTTCATGAAATTTTGCAAAGTATATCGGAAAAACAAAGTCATGGTCAAAACCATGAAAGACAACTCAAATGAATCGTATGATAGGTAAAGATACGTATATATACGTGGTCTTGTGACAGTGAAGTTTGGGTGGGAATCTCAATTATAACGTGATATATGAAAAATATGATTTCTTTCGTTTTTCATCAATTTAGAAATATTTGATATTGATAACATTTATTTTGAATGGGTTTCATAGTTTAGGAATACTTAGTTAAAACTTGAGTAACGCATTTAACAATATAAATTGGTTAACAATAACCGGTCCCGTTACGTGCATACCTTGAGTTTGGTACGTATGTCATTTTGTTTGAAATCTCTATTACAACTGTTGTCCTGTAAGCTTTACGGGAACACATAAATAAAGAATCATTTCAAGAGCTAAATGAATGTGTTTACCTCGATCGTTTAGGTGTCAATTAAATACAATGGTTAACATACCAAGGGTTGTCATAATAGAGATCGTAGGTTTGTACGGTTCAATTAGACACAAAACAGTAAATGTTCATCTTTATGTATGAGTGTTTTCATCAGGACAATGATAATCCAAATCTTGAAGCTATTTAAGATAGCCCGTAGTTTTGAAAGTTTCACACGATCATCGTTACCTTCAACAAATTGAATGTCAGAAACGAAAGCTGTCATCTATATTGTTAGTCGGTGGTCAAGGTAAAAGATGTACTGTTACTTTCAAAGCAGAGAAGAACGGATATGTGATGTTCTTAAATCTCATTTCCCGTGAATGATAAAGATTCCCAAGTTTTGGTATTTTATTTAAAAGAAAGGGAATCGAAATCTTCATCACAAACCATATTTTTCGCTGTATCTTGATATTTTTGTGATGAAATAAAAGTCTAAAATAAAAAAAATTGTTTTGAATTAACATTCCTATTCGAGGCAAAACAAGTATATTAAGGCAGGGCAAATTAGATTGCGTGGATGGCAAAACGGGATTTAAAAATAAAATTGAAAATAGGATGTTGAAATGGTTTGATTAAAAATGAGATAACCTTATGTCGTAGATAATAGCAACAATGTGTCGGCGCATAGTTCTGAATGATTTTTCTTGGATTTTTTTTTTTGCATTGTTCAATATGTTGAATATTACTGAAAAGTAACTCAAGCTTTTGGTACCACACCATTTAGAATTATATAAAATCTGATGACCTTTACTGTGTCGTCTTGATTAATGGTTTTGACTATATCGTCTTGAAGAATTTGATAAACAATGCAATTTTGTGATTCAATTTGTTTAAGAAATAGTTGTATTAGTTGTATTAGTTGAACAATTGTAATGTTAACGTTATCCGAAATGATTATTTACATTTCAGCATTTTAGGTAATTATTGGCAATGCAATTTCCCATAGGAACATCTTTTATGGCTAAAACTGTACCACTTTTACTATGAAGTATTGAAAAAAATCTTATCCTAGAATTGAAAGTTATATGCACTAAATGTTTTCAAAGGTCAAAATATAGGGCTGTGCGGCATATTTTCAATGTTTATATGTCCTGAACTTTTCAGAGTTCAAACTTACACTTTTTTTCTTATCTACCCCTACCTCGAATGAAGGGCTACCACATATTTCAATGTAAACAATATGCACCTGTATATTTACTGGTAACATTCCCAAGTTATGTCACTATGAGATGGAACACAGAGAGCATAACTAGGAACCAGTATGTAAACAAATTTAATTTTCTCTGCATCAAACTTACACTTTTTTTCTTATCTACCCCTACCTCGAATGAAGGGCTACCACATATTTCAATGTAAACAATATGCACCTGTATATTAACTGGTAACATTCCCAAGTTATGTCTCTATGAGATGGAACACAGATAGCATAACTAGGAACCAGTATGTAAACAAATTTAATTTTCTGTGCATATTCAAGATCTCCCCAAAAAAGGCGTGGTTTGAGAAACAGCTGTACTTACAAAGTACAATCTTTAAAAACATTGTTGACTGCTGTACCTCTTTTTTGACATATTTTACCTATTGTTTTTGTTTGCTTTGGTCACACATTGCTGTCAATTTTATGCAATTGTCATACAATTGAGAGGTTTATCAAGCTATACAACCAGTTTTAATGCATCATATTTTACATAAGGAAATTAATGTACAATGTCTGGAATATGATAATTGCTTTCTTTTCATATGAAGTGTATGAGCTTTTGATTTTGTCATTTGATAAGGAACTTTCTGTTTTGAATGATTTTCCTTGGATATTTTTTTGTAATTTTACTTTTTGTGTGTTCTGTCGTGCATGCTTAGTTGATTAATAATGAAAGTCACTGTACGTAAAAAGATATATCTGTTTAGTGTGAAGAATAACCTTCTCGTCTGCCATATATTGAATTTTACCGGTAGATTGATCAGTATAAAGCTGAAGTAACTACGTTAACTTACAAAGTACTGTGATGTTTTACTAAGTGCGATTCTTTTAAGCGTTATATGCAAAACATGTCATAGCTTCAAAATCAAGTTTCAACGAAAAGGCATTTCCCCTCTATCCACGAACAAGTAAATTAACAGATTATAAGACACATGATCGGGTACAGTAAGCAGGAATCTGGATGGACTTTAAATGAAGCAAAGTATAGTAAAAAAAAACGTACCATACCTATCTTGAAAAATTGATTGAGCATTAACCCTTACTATAGATTCATTGCAAAATATTTAGATATATACAGATGATTGCATACACATCACAATTATTATAACCTGGAAATGATATTACAAACCTACACACAACATGCATTTTTTTGTGAAAACCAAATATAAGCTCTTTGCGAGCTTGGTTCTAACACATCCTTGTTTTTTCATTTTTTTCAAATTTTGGGATGCTTATGTTTCTGGTGAAGCAAAATCCTTTAAGCCACAATGAACGCATTGAATATGCAATAAGCTATCTACTTTAAAGAGGGTTAAAAGAATCATGCAAGATTTTTTTATTACTTACACTAAACAGAACTGAATGTAGTGTAATAATACCGAGTCTGCCTCACATGCAGAAACTAAGATGAAAAAGCATTTTTTTTTATATAAACTATGCCGATGCTACATACATGCACAATCTTAGGTCAAATTCGAAAAACGATTAACCATAGTCGTTGAGGAGGATGAGGTGAGGGTAAAACAGCCATGAAAATAAAATTGAATATATATTTAAATAACAAATATGTAAACAAAAATTAATATATCAAGTCTTAAGGAAGAAAAGAAGTCAAATATGGAACAAAAAGAAGAAAAATTGGCACCGAAGGAGAATTATCCAGAAAAGTGCTAAGGACCAAGAAAATTTATAACATGTTATTTTCATTCAGGTGTCCATTGTGCTCCACTGACAGACGATGAACTTAGAAATCTAACTCAAGTATCATCATTTGTGTTTGATCTCATACCAAAAGCAATGAGAAGATTAGCAACATCTGTCAGAAATTCTTGGACCCCAGAAGCCATTCAACGTCACTACATACGATGTGCGGTTAAAATTGATAACAGAATAAAGCTATCCATTAATGAGAAGGAAATGTTTAGAAACCCAGGGGATGGATTTATCAATTGTGATTCAAGTTGTCTTTATAAAATCATTCGATACTTTGATTTGGTTCCGCGTCCAACATTAGGATGGACTGCAGAAGCGACATACTTTGAGAACTATGGTGACTTTGTCGAGAAACTAAGGGAAATAAGAAATTCCGTTGTGCATAGTCCACACGTTAGGTTTTCAGAAAATGAAATGTATATTATACAAGTAAACATTTGCATAATAATAGAAGCAATGTGTAGATTAGCACCAAACGAAGAACTGAAACTCCACTTACACAGATACTTGCCTGAACCTTATTCAGCTCATTTGTTTGAGAATTGAAACATGATGATATATTCACAATTGTAGTTCTCCACAGTTGTAACCGACATAATGGGTTATAGCATTACATTTTCATATTGAAAATAACAGTATCAAAATAAATCGTTTTGTCAAAAGAACTAGTACAGAATTTATACTGCAACTGCAGTCAGCACAAATTTCGAAAAAAATCGAAACCTGTAGTTTGTTTTTTATAATAAATCTCTATATACATGATACAAATGTCAATTTGTTTCTATTCTACTATATTTTGATTTTTTCCTATCTGTTTCTTTCTAAAATAACCGTGGAACAAGCTTGAAAAAAATATTTCAAGAACTAGTTTGAAGAACTAGTTGACTCAGACGTAATTATAAATATAATTCTTTTCTGTGGCTGTATCTTGCATTAATTTGTAGGATCCTTTACTATAGATAATTGAGCTGATCTGTAACAATAACATCTCCATGCCTTATATCTCATGTACTGTATTTCGACGCTAGATTAAAACTGAAGAGGAAAGGTAACACCCAACCACCAAAAGCTTAATTATAGTGAAGCCAAGGTGGTCGTGTGGTCTAGTGCAGCGGATGCAGAGCAGGCGATTTGGCGTCACGATATCTCAGTAGCATGGGTTCGAATCCTTGCGAGGGAAGAACAAAAAAATTGCGGTCTAGCATTGTTAGGTTGATGTTTAGAAGAGTTATATATATATAATTTACAGATCTAACATTGTTGGGTTGATGTTTAGACGAGTTATATATACATAATGTACACAGCCATTTATCACCATCATTGCTGGTGATCCGATGGATAAATCTTTGATAGAGTTGTCACTGACTCAGACGTACTTATAAATATAATTATTTTCTGTGGCGGTATCTTGCATTAATTTGTAGGATCCTTTACTATAGATAATTGAGCTGATCTGTAACAATAACATATCCATGCCTTATATATCATATACTGCATTACGATGCTAGATTGAAACTGACGAGGAAAGGTATCACCCGACCACCGAAAGCTTTATTATAGGGAAGCCAAGGTGGTCATGTGGTCTAGCGCACCGGATACAGTGGAGGCGATTTGGTGTCACGATATCTCAGTAGCATGGGTTCGAATCCCGGCGAGGGAAGAACAAAAAATTTGCGAAAGCAAATTTACAGGTCTAGCATTGTTAGGTTGATGTTTAGAAGAGTTATATATATATAATTTACAGATCTAACATTGTTGGGTTGATGTTTAGACGAGTTATATATATATATACATATATATATATAATATGAGGAAGGTGCTATCTTAAATGCCAGAAATACCAAGACAATGGCCTATATATATTGATTGGTTGTTGGTTGCTTGACGTCCAGTGGCAAATATTTTATGCATGTTCAGGACGAATGTCCTAGGCTACATTAACATATAGTTTTTGTCTAAAATAAAATAAAAAGTTCAGATGGAAAATGTTTAGGGAATGATAAATGTTTCAATAATTCATTGAACTTCAAAAGGCAGGAGGGGTATGGTATTTTTTTTTTAGCTAGCTTACTTTTCAAGTTTTTATTATATGACAGCAAAATAATATTGAGAATGGAAATGGGAAATACAAGCATGTCAAAAATTTGCTTTCGAGTAACGCTTAATCATGTCATAGCTGTTTTCAACAGACATATATATTAATAAATACCGAATTATACATTTGTATGTCTCTGTTTTCAAGAAGACACATTTGGTTTCCAGAGAAGAACTTTAGTATAATTAAGTGAATGGATCTCTATGAAATTGTGCTAGAAGGTTCAATACTCAAAGGAAGATTAGAATTGATTTTGGGGTTATGGTACAACATTTTTGGGGGTGTTTTTTTACCAAAACTTTGGGTTTTCTTCAAAAATTTACCATATTTACATTGATTATTACTCATCTAGTATATATATAGATGCAACAAATACTGATTTGGTAGGAGATGCAAACAAAATAATGTGTTTTAATTAATTTATCAGTAATTTGTGCATTTATCCTACAATGTGTACTCCTTGATAATGTTGACGTCAGTATAATGATATATTTGGTAAGTATATTCACAATTGACATGCACCAGTGTGCGTCAAGAGAATTTTTTCCACTTTAATTCCAAAAATTGCACTTGATTTTTTTTCTCACAGAAACACGTGAGTTATTTGGTAAATAAAACACTTGACATTGTTTGAAACTTTCAGTAATCAAAATTTAGTTTTAAGCCTTTTTGAATGTTTCACTGATTGTGTGAAAATTTTAACAGAAAATGTACAAAACACTTGATATTAAAATTGCACTATCTGCAGAATTATTGATAACTTTCCTTACCTTTCACAAGGACATGTATTGTCCATGCTATTCTTATCTGAGACTTTATTCATACATATACTGGCATGGCTGGTGCTGTTCCAAGTTTTCTTCTTTTTCTGCTTCTTAAGAAGTATTTGTTTAACCTGTTCAGACACTATGAAGTGTTACAATTCTTATTTAGACGCAACACATAAATAGTAACCAAACAGGTACTGGTTTCACATGAGAGAAGCTAGAAAGAAAAAAATCTACACATTTTCAATATTTTTTGTAGGACTATCATTTTGTCAAATTTGTAGTTAGAGACTGCTGCTGAATAGAAATGTTTGGGTTCAACTGATACAAGTACCTGTTTTCAAATTACTAAGTCCATATTGAAGTTTGAAGGGTCCAACATTAAAATATGCTTGATTTCAACTGACATAAAAAAAAAATGGTGTTTTTTATATGCTAAACATACATCCGTATCAGGCTGTGCATGGCAAAGCATTTTATTGCCTTTAGGTTTGTACTTTTTTTTTGTTTTGGTCCTAAAAATAAATTTGTAGTTGTGAAGTTGCTAACTAACATAAGAGTTCCCAAATTGCACCAATATTCATATGTCAGTTTTTTCACCAACTTTTTTTTATGAACCATTCTGTGCTTATTTTGTAGACTATCCTTGTTTACAATATAGTTACAGTAATACACCAATTTAGTTTTGAGTCCATGTATATAGAGTCATAGAAAAATGGGTTTGAACTGACCTCTAAACAATCCATGATTCTGTTATGAGGTCAGTACCAAAATTCCATACATCATTACATGTTTAATTTCAAATCCTTAAAACTGGAATATAAACAGATGTTTTGTTTTATTTCTTCAAATATTTGAATAATTTGACATTATTCCATGCTTCAAATATTATTTTTTCAAGAAAAGGATGCTGGTAACAAAGTTAATTTTTGTTTTACATTGTCATATCAGGGACTTTTATAGCTGACTATGCGGTATGAACTTTGCTCATTGTTGAAGGCCGTACTGTGACCTATAGTTGCTAATTTCTGTGTTATTTTGGTCTCTTGTGGACAGTTGTCTCATTGGCAATCATACCACATTTCTTTTTTATAATTAATTTGCTCTTTTTAAAAATATGATAATTATATAACTTCACATGGTAAAGAAAGCTTGAAAGATTTCTGCAGCTTTTTTTTTTTTTTTTTTTTTTTTTTTAAATTATACATACTTTATTGAAAACTTTTATATTTGTTAGTTTGATACAGAAAGTACCGGTACCTTATCCCGGCCTCTTTAAACATTAGATTGTATATTTAGAAAAATTGTTAGTAATTGTTAGTACTCAAAATTATAAAATATATATACAGTATATTATTGTGTATCAATTATTTCAATATTGATCAATAAAGTGAGAATTTTATTTAAGAGAGAATGTGAGAAGAGAAGAGAAAATAATAAATAATTAAAACACAAATGCAAAACAAAAACAAAAAAAATAAAAACAAGGGAAAAAAAAGAAAAATAAATAATAGAAAGTCCTTGAAATTTGGAATTTGGCAGCAGTATTTTTGTCTTAAGATACAACATTAAATATATTTGGCAAAGTTGGTTTTCCATTGTAAATAATTCATACAAACACAAAACAGATATTAGAGAATGTATATGCATTCTTGGCACAAAACAAGAACAAAAGACAATAAACAATAAACAACATATAACAGTATATTATATAAAAACATATATGTTGGTGTGAGAAGGCTAAAATAAAATGCACAATAACATTACATAGGGTAATGCTAATTAAGTTGCTTAAGTGTAAATTATTCTAATAATGGAAGCCAGGGGTCCCAGTAGAGGTTGGCAATGTGAAGAGGCTTTGTTTTAAAAAATATATTCTTTTCTAGTATTAGATTTTCTTTTAGATAGTTTTTCAGCCCTGCAAAATTTACTTGATTTTCACACAGTTTTGTTCTATAGATAAAGAATTTTGATAAAAGTATTATTAAGTTTTTTATTTTATTATTTTCTGTTTTTCCTAAATTTCCGAATAAAATTATATCCATGTTAAATGGAATAATTATTTGTGTTTGGTTATAAATCCAGTCCATGAGTCTTATCCACAGATCTGCTATTTTATAGCATGTCCAAAATATGTGTTCAATATCTTCAGTAACTTCACTGCAGAAAGTACATTTATCGCTTTGTTTTATTTTTATCTTAAATAAAAATTTATTTGTGCCCAATATTCTGTGTATTATTCTATATTGGAACCAGTGGAGTTTTGAGCTTTTTGAGGAGTAAAATGACATATTATGCACAGTTTTCCAATAAAAATTTTTGTTGAGTGTTAAGGACCATTTTTCTTCACATCTAAGTTTAGGACTGCTTTTTTCAAATAAAACATTATACATATCTTTCGAGCCTTTTCTTGATAAAAAAAATATTCTTATATTATTTGTCATAATTGGTCCTAGTGTTTTATAACAATTGTTTATGGATATATAGTTTTTTAAAGCCTTTTTATATGATTTTATTGATGAAATGACCCCATTATAAGTAAGAAAGTTTGACTTAATTTTATCAATGTTTTGGAATTGTTGAAAAGTCATTAGTTTTCCCTCAGCGTTTAATAAATCATTTATCAAAAAGATCCCTTTATCTATCCAGTCTTTATAGAAAATGGATGTTGTTCCTATTTTTATATTTTCATTATTCCAGAGCGAATCTGATAAAAACTCCTCTTCATTTTTTGGTATGAATTTATTTTTTAAATCTGTCCAAGCTTTAAAAACTTCTTCCCAAAAAGGGTTTTTACATCTTTTTGTTGGGCCTAAATAAACTAGGTTTTCAATACTAATTTTTTCAGTACTTTCTAATAGCTTATTTAGTTTTGGGTTGTTTTTCAACAACCGTCTTATCCAAGTTAGTTTCAATCCTTTTATATCTTTGTCAATATCTATCATTTTCAGCCCTCCTAATTTGTATTCAGAACATAATATTTCTTTTTTTATCTTGTCAGGTTTGTTTTCCCAAATAAATGAATAAATTTTGTCAGTTAGTTGTTTTAAAGTATTTTTGCATGGTGCTTGTAATGTTAAAAACAGATGGTTCAATTTTGAAATAATTAGTGTCTTAATGATAGTTATTTTTCCAACTGGTGTTAATGTTTGTTTAGACCAAATTTTTATTATATTTTCAATTTCTTTAATTCTTGAACCATAATTCAACAGTTCCATTTCATGCAAATTGACAGAAAAGTTTATTCCTAGTAATGTAAACCTACTGGAACCCCATTCCAATCCCCATTTTACACACATTGTGTCTTGACTATATTTTTTTTTGCCTATCCACACCACCTTTGTTTTGTCCAAGTTCATATGGAGACCAGACATTTCAGCATATTTTTGGAGTAAGCGAAGAGATGCATCTAGAGATTCAGGTGTACCGTCAAGTATTATTGATGTGTCATCTGCGTATTGGGAGATAAGATATTATGTGTCATCAATTTTAATTCCTTTAATTTCTTTGTACTTTCTGATTAAAATTCCTAGAATTTCAGCACATAAAAGAAAAATATAAGGTGATAAAGGATCCCCTTGTCTACAGCCTCTTTGAATCTGAAAGAAATCTGATAAAAAACAGTTTTGGGATACTGATGAGCTTATATTTGTGTAAAAAGTCTTTATCCAAAGTTTTATAGAGGGTCCAAAATTGAAAAAGTCTAATACTTCATTTATGAATTTCCATGATACCGAATCAAAAGCTTTTTCAAAATCTATGAGAAGGAGAAGACCTGGCAAATCATTTACCTCTGTATAGAATAAAATGTCATATATGAGACGAGTGTTTTCTCCAATATATCTTCCAGGAATAAAACCTGTCTGATCATTGCTAATAATAATGGGTAGAACAGATTTGATACGCTCTGCTATACAACTTGATGCTAGTTTATATGTTGTATTCAAAAGACTTATTGATCGCCAATTTTTCATAAACTGTCTAGGTTTATCACCTTTTGGTAAACAAGTAATAATACCCTGTTTTTGAGTTATTGATAATTCCCCCCTTTTGTAACCATAAATTATAGATCTGAAAACAAATTTTCCTACATTTGTCCAAAAGAATTTAAAGAACTCATTTGTAAAGCCATCTGACCCTGGACTTTTCTCATTTTTCATTCTACGCATAGCTGTTGTCAATTCATTATAAGTTATCTCCCCTTCTAAAGATTCTTTTAAAGTATCATTTAATTTTTTAATATCAGAATCAGGTATTTCACTATTAAGATTTACTTCACTCAAGCTTTCTGTTTTAGTATACAGTTTTTTATAGTAATTTTTGGCCTCTTCTAATATTTTATCTTGTTTACAAATTGTCTCCCCTTTTTCATTAACTAGTTTGGGGATGGTTTTATTTATAAAATGTTTAGTTTCCATATTCAAAAAAAAACTAGATGGCTTTTCCCCTTCTTCAATCCATTGCATTTTTGACCTGATATAGTATCCCCTCATTTTTTCTTTCCTTATTATTCTAAGATCAGATTTAAGGTGTTCAATTTCATTTAATATTTCCTCTGTTAAGATGCTTTCCTCTAATTTCTGAATTTTTTCCGATAATATTTTTTCCTCTTTATCTCTTTCCTTCTTTTTATAAGATGCATAGGAAATAGTTTTTCCTCTGATTTCTGTAAGTAAAATTTCTAAAAAAAGTTGGTCATTTATTGTAAAGTGGATGTCTAAATCATTAATTTCTTCTAACGTTTCTCTATTATATATTAATGATGCATATTGGTCTTTTACTTTAAGTATAGTGTCTTTTATAGTTTTGGAGTATTCAATATCATGTAAAAGTGAGTTGTTAAATTTCCATAATCCTTTTCCAAGTATGAAATCATTCATCTTCAGATTTAATATTATTGGGGAGTGGTCTGATCTATATAGCTGTTGTGATTTTGTACATCAACTACATTTTGATTAAGGTCTTGGGATATTAAAAAGAAGTCTAATCTTGCTTGTTTTATGGGATTAGCTTTTCTCCATGTGAACTGTTTTAAATCTGGATTAATTTCCCTAAAGGGGTCTGTTAAATTATAAAGATCTTTTAAGTCTAGAACTTTCTCCTTAGCTTTTGGGTTATTAATATTTTGATAATTATATGTATCAAGACTTTGGTTTTGTACTAAATTATAGTCTCCAGTTATAACAACTGATGGATTGTTTAAAGTTTCTATCACTCCACTCAGTTTTATATAAAAATCTGGTGTATCTTTGTTTGGACCATATACGGTTATTAGTGTCATTCTCTTTCCTTCGATTTCCATATCAATTCCTAACCAATTTCCTTGATCATCTTTTTTTTTGTTGTCAATAAAATTGCTACCCCTCTTTGATTTGTAGCAAATGAATTAAATATGCACTCTCCTCCCCATAGATTTTTTATTGATATTTCATCATTTTCTGAAAAATGTGTATCTTGTAAGCAGTATATATTACAGTTTTTTGATTTAAGATAATCAAAAACATCTCTTCGCTTCTCTATTGAATTAAGACCTTGACAGTTGTATGAGAGATTTTTTATACTATTATTACTCATTTTCAGATGATATTTCTATTTTAAAAAACAAAAATATGTATTTTGTTAAATGCATAAAAGAAAACCAAGAAAAAACCCATACAGCTGTGTACTTAAAGTGTGTGAATGTGAAAATATCTTTCAGATGTCTGATCTCACCTGCCATGTCTGAGAAGAATTTAAATTGTAACCAGAAAACACCAACAATGCTGCATAATATATTATACATTACTGTGCCAATAACATGAAATAGAGAAAAAAGACATACAATTTGTAAAATGTAAAAATAGAAAGAAGAAAACAATGAGATCATATATAATCAAAAAGAGACAAAGCAAAAAAATCAAATAGTTAAAAACAAATTATGTTGTTCAAAAAGTAACATATCCACTATTTTTCTATTTTCTTTTAAATAAGAGAAATGATGTTCTCTATGTGTAATATCTTTATCATTAAAACTAGCTAGAGATGGTTATCTCCCTTGCATCATAAATCAATATAATGATTTGTGAGAGTCATTGATTGATATGATAGTTAACTCAGTCATTTAAATATATAGATATATATATTTCTTATATTAATTTATCCAAATATATATCCAAATGCATTGTAGTAAGGTTTGTTCAAAAAGTTAAAGATAATGAAGAAAAACAATTTATTTCTTTTTTTATATCAAAAATCAGCCATCTATGTATGATTTGTGTGTACATAGATTTCACTCTTTTGCCCAGCTGTATATGTTTTAAAGAGAAAGAAGGCTGGTACTTTATGCATTCAGGTTCATAGTTTGATTACCCGGTACTTAATATTTCTTATCTTAAAACAATATATAGTTTGATTTTGACCAGACTATAAATAGTGCATGTATATATGTAGTCAAGAAACTTGCAAAGTAGTGGCTCTTGTCAAATGCACATGTTAAACCTAAGTACAGCAAAATAGCACTAAATAGTTAAAGTGAAAGCTAAACATACAGCATAAGGAAGCATTAAATTATGTTAGAGCAATGAATAGAATTTCAAAAATCCTGTTAAAACTAATAATTCTAACAGTATATTTTAGTACATTTTTCTGCAGCTTTTTTGTTGAATACATGTAGGTGCAATTTTGGTACTGTGATGTTATATAACCAAAGTGTGTGTTGCTAAATAGGTTGAAATGTGAACCTGATAGTGATATAGTGATAAAGTACTTGGTAGATTGAAAATGTTATGATCAGGTTTAAACTGACGCATAAAATATACAGGCTACTGCTGTGGATTGGATTTTAAAAGATGTAGCCCACATACTTCAAAGTAACATGCCCTGTATATACCTATCAAAGTCATGGTATTCTCATGGGTTATCATAATAACTCCATCTTCCCATAAAATTTAATTTTGGACAATATGGGAGCATACAATATACAGTACCAGAGACATATATACACATATATGTGTATATATGTCTCTGACAGTACTAAATGTACTACTCAGACTCAAGCCTCATTTTTTTTTATTAAACTTAGAGAGAGAAAACAAAACAGTGTCCATCTCCTTGGACTTACAAGGTAGATATCTGCTATGTGACATACTCGATGAAAAGATTTGTTGAGAGTTTAGTTTGCCAAAGGAAGTACAGAATTGATCAGAATTAGAAGATTGTGAATTATTTAAATATTTCTTTTTTGTTTTAAACTTTTGTTAAGTTTTGAATTAGTCTGTGTGCTACCATAGGCGGATCCAGCCCCCCGTCTTTCGTGGGAAAAACTGTTGAATATATAGGGCATGACTGGAGCCCCCCCCTCTTTTCAGGTCAGTCAGTGAGTCAGCGGTGCCCCCTTGAAAAGTTCTGAATTCGCCACTGGCTACATGAATAACCGTGATCACATTCAACAGTATAACCAACGTCATTATCCCTGTTCCTTGGTGTGGGGAATTATGCGGCAGATGAACATAAGCAGCTGATAAGTAGTCATGGTCAACCAGTGCACCGGAGTTTACCCCGCATGCCGCATGGCCATTTTAAAAAAAATCGAAATGTATTGCTTGCGGAGGTTTTTTCTGTGTTCCCATGGCTGGACGGAACTTTTACGCTAAATGTGTTTTTAAATGAAGTACCTGAGATTATTTAGGTAATTTGACCTCACTGATATTATGGAAAGTCAAAGCAGACGAAACATGGCGTCAGATGTTGTTGTCCTAACTTCGGTAATTTCCGTGGTCATGGTGGTACAATAAAATTAAAATCAACTACACAAGTTACGAAAATTTCTGCATTCTTGTTTTTGTAAACAAATAAAAATTCATGTCGTATTTAACATCGAAATTATTCCGATCTGTCCCGTTTTTTCAAGTTCGCGTTGAAACGTTAAATTCGGCCGCCATTAAAAAAAAAATAATCGTACGAGATTTAACGAGAGGGACGAAACTTTTCAGATGGGTCGTGTAGAGAGAGTTATCGTTCTTTATTCCAAAACGATGCTTCTACCATAAGTGCCAGCTAAAGCTGGCATATAAAACTCTTCTAAACCTCAACCAAACAATGTTAGATCTGTTAATTTACTTTCACAAATATTTTGTTCTTCCCTCGCTGGGATATATATATAACTCGTCTAAACATCAACCCAACAATGTTAGATCTGTAAATTTGCTTTAGCAAATGTTTTGTTCTTCCCTCGCCGGGATTTGAACCCATGCAACTGAGATATCGTGTAACCCAACAATGTTAGATCTGTAAATTTGCTAACATTGTTTGGTTGATGTTTGGACAAGTTGTATATACATAATGTACACAGCCATGTATCACCATCACTGCTGGCGATCCGATTAATAAATATGTTGTAGAGTTGTCACTGGGTAAAACGTACGTATATATATAAATATATATTCATTAAATAAAATAATAAAATAAGTAAAAAGTTAATAGTTCCATTCTATCGATTTCATCCTTCCATTGGGACTCTTCAGGATAACTGATGTAGTGTCGCTATAGGCGACGTCGTTAAGGAGGTTTATGACGTTCCGTCATTGTTCGTTATTAAAAGTTCTCGGGATTTAATTTTGATCGGAACGTTGTTATGAAATAACGTTCCATCTCTTTTCTATATGCTTCATCCCGTCTACATTTAAAAATAGGCATTATTTGAAAATGCTTTTTACCACAAATGTCAAGATGGGCACTATTTGGCGACTTTCTGTATTGTGGGTGTTTTATTTGTTCTTTATGAACTCGCACCCGTTCACAGAGGCTATTCCCGGTCTGTCCAATATAATTTTCGTGACAACCAGGACATGTGACGCAGTAAATAAGGTTTGTTGTCTTACATGTCATATTGGCGTTCACATGAAATTTTTTGCCATCTTTAAATGATTTCATTTTACCCGTTTCTAAATATTTCGTATCTTGGCCACAAACACCGCATCTTGAATCTCCGCAAGACTTTATTTCAAAGTCATTAACCTTCGGTTCGAACCGAGCTCTGGTTAAGTGTTTCTTTAAGTTTTTAGGTTGTCTTCGGCTGTAGATTAAGTTTTCTTCCGGTATCAATTTTTTCATAGTTTCACTTTCGTGTGGAATCGGAAGGTTTGATTTAATTGTATTAAAAACGTTTGGTAAATACGGGTCATGTGTACTAACAAACGGTATTTTTTTTAATGTTTCGTCCGTGTCTTTCACTTTCGGGGTTCGTAATTCTTGAAGTGTCAAGAGTTTAGATTTTCGAATTCCACTTTCGATTAAACCCTCTGGGTATAGCTGTTGTGTCAAATAGCCTTTTAATTCCTTCAAACGTACTTCTCGAATGTTATGGTCAGATACTATAGCACAAATCCGACTTGCCATACAGTAAGGTATATTTCGTTTTGTATGGGACGGATGACACGAATGAAAATTTAAGTATTGATGGGTGTCTGTGGATTTATAATAAATATCCGTTGTTATATGTCTGCCTGATTTTAAGATGAGGATATCCAAAAATGGTAGTTGTGTGTCACTGGTTTCCATGGTGAATTTAATCGACGGATGTAAGGAGTTGATAAGATCTTTAAATTTATATAAATCCTTTTCTGATCTGCTCCAAAATATTATACAGTCATCTAAATATCTTTTCCAAAATTTAATGACATAATCACAGAAATTTTGATCGAATTGGACAGATATTTGTCGATACATCTGTTGTTCTAAGTATCCCATCACTAAATTTGCGTATGTGGGGGCAACTTTAGTTCCCATGGCTGTACCTTAAATTTGTCTGTATTTATTTCCGTCGAAATAAAATGTATTTTCTTCCAGAACTATTTTGGTAGCTTCTAGTATGAAGTTTGTTTCAAATCTACTGTCAATTTCATCCCGTTTTTCTTCGATCCAGTATTTTACGGCTGTAAGACCTATATATATATATATATACCTTTACTATGGATAATTAAGCTAGCTGTAGGAATAACAACTTCATGCCTTATATATCATGTACTGTAGTACGACGCTAGTTCCAAACTGACGTAGAAAGGTAACACTGGACCACACGATCATCTTGGCTTCACTATACTAAAGCTTACCCTATTTGCATATTTTCTGATATAAAATGCCAAGAACCTGTTTAAACTATTTTGATAACATATTGAAAGCATGTCAGAATACTATAAATGTAATGTTTAGCAGTGAATCAATACAACATTTAAGAATGTATAAAATATCCAATCCTGCATCTGTCTCCAGTCCATATCTTACTGTATGCCTATTTTTCAATTAAAGTTCACATTTTCTACCTCAAATGGTCAATTTAGAATTCTTATCACAACATTATCATCTGTAACCATATATCTGACACAATATAGCTACTATATATACTAGAAGTGTTCAAACAAAGCCATAGTTGCAATAGTTGTATGTATGCAGATACCAGTCTAAGATATAAATTCACTAAAATATTACAGAAATGACTGCTTACATCTGATTTTTGCATAATTTCCAAGCATAGTTATTGTTTTCTCTATCAAGAACTTACAAATCATCAAATCATAGCATTTACAAGTTAAATGATTTGTTTTATGACCCAGGGGGTAGCCAATTTTCTATGTTTTTTGGCCCTGGGGCTTCAAATTACCTAAATTATTCTGCTGTTTCTAACAATTTGGAATATTTAGTACATATTCAGGATACAACACACTATTATAAGTTTTGTTGAGATATTTTTGTATTTCTAGCGTGTATTTTCTATGCCGTGGTGATAAAAAAGCAGATTTAGGTGTTACGGCTTACTGTTAAGTTATCGACAGGACAACGATACCCCATAGATAATATTCAGGAAGGAGCGATGAGTTTTAATGACTGCGCAGAGTAAATATAAGCACTTCTTAACAATTTAACTTACATATATGCAAATATTATGAATTAATTTTGTATTCAGGACCTTAAGTAAACTATGCATACTGTAAACTGTGAATTTATGCTGAGTCATCATATCTAAGGCCCAGGATTCTATCAATATTCGTGAAATTATTATAAAACTTCATATTTGAGTTAATTTCTTTAAAATCTGTGCGATAAAGCACATTTGATTAGATTCTGAATATTCTCTTTTTTCACCCTATATAGGTTGCATTTATGTAAATATTGACAATGCAATTTCCCCTAGGAACTCCTTTGACGGCTAAAACTGTACCACTTTCACTATGAAGTTTTGAAGGGCTGTGCGGTATATTTTCAACGATTATATGCCCTGAACTTCTCCGAGTTTAAGCTAACACTAACTTTCTAAACGATCCCTACCTCGAATGAAAGGTTACCACAGATTTCAATGTAAACAATATGCACATGTTTATTTACTTGTAACATTCACAAGTTATGTCTTTGTGAGATGGAACACTGAGAGCATAACTTGGAACCAGTATGTAAACAAAATTAATTTTCTATGAATATTCAAGATCCCCTCAAAAGAGGCGTGGTTTGAGAAACAGCTGTATTTACAAAGTGCAACCTATATGCGATTTAAATTTTTGCAATATTGAGAAAAATCCTGTCTAATTGATAATCAAACTTTCAAAATACAAGTTAAAATTATTGCAATTATAACCCTGTCGCATTTTTCGGGTTAATAAAAAAACATAACTTTTGAATTAACAAAGCCAACCATGTATAACAACTAAAGGAGTAGAAGATGACGTTTCCATTAAGAACTGTAAACTCTATATTAAGTTGTAAGTTACTGATCTGGGAGTTCACTAATTAAAGTCTAAAGATTAATTGACTGATTGTTAGTTGCATAACGTCCAAGGAGGAATAATTTTTGCATGCTCAGGACGAGAACAACTTAACATTAAATTCAATAGTAAGGTTCTTTAATAAAGGCTGTCCAGGATTTAGGTCGTGTAGATTTAAACGACCAAGAAAATGCGGGTATATTGGATAGGAACAGAAATTTTGCCTTTCAACAATCCACCTACAGACCGCTCATAGCGTTGTTGCAAGGGTTCTTAACGAGCAAAGAACAGTAAATCTCATTTATCAAGAAATGTATTTGGGGATGTCTACCAGTTTCAATATAAAGATAGAGAAAAGCAGTCATTTTACTTTCCGTATATTCTTTGAACTCACATTCATCCAATTATTTTAGATGTTTGCACTCATTTAAATGCTGTGTATTGAATGACAAACCATTATCGATATATATGCAGTTGAAAGTGAAGATTTTTTCTAGATTTATTTTTGTTTTTGTGTGGACGGTTCTATATAAATTATGTTTCATATGACTGCAAAAAGTCTAGTCGGCAAATACTAGCGCATAATAAGTACCATTTAGTATGTTGTCAATCAATAAGTCTAGCATTTATATGATATCACATATAGTATTTGTTTTGGAAATCAATCGTTTTTTTACAAATAAATATGTGCAAAGAGGTTTTTTTACAAATACATATGTGCAAAGACTTTGATCAAGGAATTTGAATTTCTTTTTTCATACGTCGGTAGAGAAAATTGAATAAATTGGGTTTGACATGTTAGAGTGAAAATGAGAATATGTTTAAGATCTCACTAGTGTAATGTCTTGTAAACGAATTGTTGCATTTTTTAACCTTTGTTTGCAACTTATAGGTATACACTATACATGTAAGCGAAAGATTTAGTATATTATTTGTTTGCATTACAACTTTTTCAAACCTTTGATTGTCAACCCTGTCACCTTCGTATTTTCTTCTCCTAAAACCTATTTTGATTTGAGATAACTGTAAAATTCAAGTAAACAATACGTTTTTCTAGCCTACCATACGCTTGTATCTTTGAAGAGTTTTTACAACCACTCGATTGCGTTAACTGCTTGAGGAAACTAAGTCTTTCGGTTCAAAGATATCCTACATGAAAATCTTAGTGATTGAACATAACATTTACTGGAGTGATGTACAGCGAAATGTATTTCTATATGAAATACCCTTGATACGTCATTTTCTTAAAATTAACTCTGTATAATTTTAAAATCATTCTAAACACAACGATCTGCACTGCCTGCCCTTCTAATACCCTAGAGGTATAGGTGGAGGGTTGAGATCTCACAAACATGTTTAACCCGGCCGAATTATTGCGCCTGTCCCAAGTCAGGAGCCTCTGGCCTTTGTTAGTCTTGTATTATTTTAACTTTTAGTTTCTTGTGTACAACTTGGAGTTAAGTATGGCGTTCATTATCACTGAACTGTTGACTCTTTGACACACGCTTTTTATTAATTTTTATTTCTATAACCAAAATTATGAAGGGACGTAGATAGATGATTCGTTCATAAGTTGTTACGGACTTTGAAGTAGCTTTTAATAACTGCTAGTTCAATTAGATCTGTACTTTGCGTCTTTTATACTTTGTGTCGATTTGTCGAGTTAAACCCCTTTAAAACTGGTTTTTAGAGAGAGGGTTGGCGCCTCCAAACATCTCTAACTCCACCACATGCTGCATGTGCCTGTCACGAATTAGGAGCCTGTAAGTTAGTGGTTGTTGTTGCTAAATGTATAACATGTTTCTGATTCTTTTATTGTTTTTTTCCAAGGCCATGAGGGTCTCGGTCCCCGAGTTCTCTAAGTAGTCAGTTACAAACACTAGCCAGTTAACACTGAGGTTGTACGTTCGAACCCTGCTCGTGCAGGTGCACTCGAATCCAATCCTAATTGACTATCGTAGGTCGGTGGTTTTCTTCGAACACTCCGGCTTCCTTCGCCAATAAAAGCTGGCCGCCACAAAATAGCCTAAATGTGGTGCTGAAAATTCCACTTTTGTTTGTAGTATTTGTATTTGTATCCATCTGATGTGTTAAGCCTTTTTCAGCTGATTTTTATAGTTTATTCTAATGTTGTACTGTTATACCACAGAGTTAGGGGAGGGTTGGGATCCCGCTAACATGTGTTACCCCGCTACATTATGTATGTATGAGCCTGTCCAGAGTCAAGAGCCTATAATTCAGTGTTTGTCGTTTGTTTTATGTGTTACATATTTTTTTCCGTTCATTTTGGGTACATAAATCAGGCCGTAGATTTTCTCGTTTGAATTGTTTTAAATTGTCATTTCGGAGTCTGTTCTAGCTTAATATGCTTTATGGGCTACGTTCATTGTTGAAACCTGTACCATGACCTATAGCTGTTAATTTATGTGTCTGGACGAGGACAAGGGGCGTATCACTCCTTTACACGAACCATCGTATTTAACGTAATCATTCTGACCCGAGGTTGCTGCGAGCTTGTACGTCTGGCACATCCAAACGGACGCACCCTGTTGGCGAGGGTTTTACTATGTGTCGTCCGAAGACCAATGGTGACCAAATTTCTATTCCCCAGTCACCCTTTGGGTCCCAAATTGTTATGACAGAAAATCAGGCAAATCAGGTCATAAAGCCAAAGAATGTCAACTACCGATGGACGATCCAGCAGCATATCAAGATCAGAATGGTGATTCGATTGTTACTGATAGTGTACCTGAAGCTGCTAACATTGATAACGCTCAAGATGAAACTAAAGATAAGCAACCTACAAGTGAAAGTAGTGATGATTCAAATGATGACAGCGAAGATGATGAACAACAATTGGTAGTCCACAAAGAACCTAAACAAATTACTGCAATCAGTGAGCAGACAAACAAAAAAGACAAAAAGACAAATAGAAAAAAATCAAACAAAAATAAATCAAACAAACAAAATCTTCCCAAGTCAGCTTCTGGACCCATGGATCACTATATGAACTTTAAAGATCCGAAAACTCCAAGCCAATCAACGGGGAAAAGGCAAGCAACAACGCCGACCGATGAATTACACAAACCAGTAGTCGAGCCGACAAAACAGAAGACAAATCCCTAACCAGTGTCCTAGTTAACTTTACTGTACAGTAGTGTGATTTTCAATGCACAGTTTTTGTGCTTGTGTATATATGTTAGTAATATTTTTATCTTATCTGAAAAATGTGAAAAAAATAATTCATTGTGTGATACAATAATATTCGATTGTATACACTCTGTAAAGAAAAATATATTAAATGTTGATATGAAATATTTTATTTATTTGAATAGCATGAAAACAAATGAATATGATCAAATAGTTGATTCATTGAAAGTTATTATCATCTTTTTATTAACCATCAATTCAAAACACCTGTAAATCCCAATCTGAATGGTGTCAGTTTGATTGGTAAATTGACTAACTTTAGCTGCGTTCCATATCACTTAGTTGATGAAATCACTTCTTTGAAATATAAAATCCATGTTAATAAATGTGTCAATTCCTCACATACATGTACTAGGAATAACTTTAAAACTGCTCAAGATCTGCCATATACATTATCTCAGTTAGTTCACCAGGATACAGTTAGTATCAATTTCAAAGATTGGCATATTAAAAACACCACTATTGCTTTAGGTATCCAAAAACTGAAAATAAGTTCCTCCTATATAGTTCACGTATTTTTTGTACAAGCTACGTCAACATCCATGGTAATTACCACTCTAAAATACCTGAAAAGAATTGAAACATATGTAAATAAAAGTTATGTGTTTGTTCTTTTACAAAATAGTTTATATCAAACACACACATCAATAAACAACTATTTAAGTAGGTCAATCAATGTAATCATTAATGTAAACATGTATCTGCAACTATTTTTAAATGTTCAAAAATACTTTCTCTTTTTAATTTACATTATCGGTATACATGTGACATACCCAACTAAAAACTACAGTTATATTCATATGCATGCTGACCCGATTCCAAAAACCCTTAAATTTCTTGGTTTTCACCGGATCTAAAAATAGATTACTCGATAAAACAATTCAGAGATCAAAGAGAATCATGATAGAATCTTTCCTGATTTTTGGAAAAGTGAACAGTGATTTGAATGATATATTTGTATATTTAAATACACTTAAGCTTTGTTTTTGGTGTATGATATGTAAACAAACAAAATTTAGCTAGAAAAGGGTTAACATAATTAAACCCGTTATTTATGTTATGTTATACTGTTATAATAGTAATTTCTTGCAAATATATTTCTTTATAATGATATTTTTATTGCTATATTGTGTCTTTAAAAAAAAAAGTTAACAGTGCATTTAGCCTTGTGTATATACAAACAGGTAAATAATGTAATAAGACATGTTGTTCTAATAATATTGAGTGGGTTATTACACTAATTATGAGAACCAGAATTGTACAGCTATATTTAATGTATAAAATTGAATATTCCCTAGGTAAAAACAATCAGTGACAATATACATCCTATATCCTTAAACTGTCAAGGTTTAGGACAGAAAGAGAAAAGAGAGAGATTATATTTGTGGAATAAACATCAAAAATGTAATATATCATTTATACAAGAATCCCATCTAATAGAATTTAGAAAAATGTTACTATGAAAATTTATATAAAAGTATAAATCCTGATGTTAATAATATTAAGCAATATGTTGAAGAAACAAAAATAGATCATAAATTAAGTGATGACAAGAAAAGCTCTCTAGGCGGCAGCATCTCAATAGAAGAATGCACAGAAGCCATTTTTAATATGGAACTAAACAAATCACCAGGTATAGATGGTCTAAGTGTTGAATTCTATCGCACATTCTGGGATAATATAAAAGAACTAGCTGAAGAAGTTTTCAATAGGTGTTACGAGAAAGAAGAATTAACAACATTACAAAAAATAGGAATAGTATCTTTATTGTACAAAAAAAATGACCCGCTATCCCTAGACAATTATAGACCTATTTGACACCAAATTAATAGCCTAATAACAGACTCTATTAAGTCTATACTTTAGCCCAACGGTTAAAACCTGTTTTATCAAAAATAATAAATAGTGATCAGAATGGATTTGTAAAAAATAGGTACATTGGTTTTAATATCCGACAGATTCAAGATATCATAGACTACTCTGAAACTTTTAATATAGATGGTGCTTTGTTATTTAAAGATTTTTCAAAAGCTTTTGACTCGTTAGAATGGTCATTTATGTATGAAGCTCTTTTAAAATTTGGTCTCCCGCAGTCGTTTATTAAATGGGTTAAAACTTTATATAATGGTGTCAAAGGTTGTATGCTAAATAATGGGTGGATTTCTGAAACCTATAGCATTTTTCGTGGTATTAGACAAGGGTGTTCCTTGGGTTCGATAATTTTTGTTATAGCTGTAAAGACTCTGGCATGTAGAATAAGACAAGATATAGGTATTAAAGGATTTTAAATCAAACTTGATTCTAAAACACATAGTCTTAAAATCTCACAACTTGCAGATGATACTACTCTCTTTCTTAAATCAAAACAAGAAATAAGCCTGGCATTAAATTTAGTTGAAGAATTTAGAACTCTTTCTGGTCTAAAACTTAATAAGTCAAAAACTGAAGGAATATGGCTAGGTAAATTAAAACATTCTAAAGATAAATATGAAAACATTAGTTGGAATAAAAGCCCCATTAAAAGTTTAGGTGTATATTTTGGAATGCCATAAATTAAACACAGAAAATATTTTGAGGAAGTCAGAAAAAGCAATTTCATTTTGGAAGAAAAGAAAGCTTACAATGATTGGACGAATAACAGTAATAAAAACATAAATTATACCAAACATAACCTTTTTAGCATCAGTAACTAATTTATCGAGAGACTTTCTAACACAATTTAAAAAATTAATATTTAACTATATAAGGCAAAACAAAAATGAGAAAATCAAGAGATCTACTCTATGTAATGATTATCAGGATGGAGGTTTAAAAATGATTGATATAGATAGTTATATAACATCAATCCATATATCTTGAGTTAAAAGGTTA
This sequence comes from Mytilus galloprovincialis, assembly GCF_965363235.1. Lineage (NCBI taxonomy): Eukaryota > Metazoa > Mollusca > Bivalvia > Mytilida > Mytilidae > Mytilus > Mytilus galloprovincialis. Next base: position 67,566,473 of record NC_134848.1, read on the forward strand.
ACAACAGAAGAATTTTCAAATTGGAAGGGTTATACCCTTATATTACTTTAACAAAGGAGTAGGTCCGGTAAGGACCGATTTTGGCCTCAAATTTCAGGTTCATCTGACGAAAGATTTTGACCACTTTTTTAAACACTTAAGTGTCTATTTTATTTGAATTAATTAGTTTATGTGAAAGATTTTAACAGATTTAGTCATTAAAAACGACCCGATTCAAGCTCAAATATGAAAAATCTACCTAATATGCCGATAAATGTCACTTTTCAGATGGTTTTTGGTAAAAATGAAAGTGGCCGCATCCGTGTTCATCCTCAACTTTTATATATGTTATGTATTATTATAAAATACAACTTACATTTCAATAATTAGGATGAACACGAATGCGGCCACTTTCGTTTTACACGAAAACCGTCTAAAATTTAACTAAAATGCTAGAATTATGAGGATTTCAGTAATTTAGCATAACTTAATGGTGCTAGTACCGGATATATGTGCATTGTATTGTCAAAACAGCCCATATTTATGTAGCAGAAGCATTCTACTGTCCAATAAATAACTAAAGGTTTACATTTTAACAATTTTGTAAAACTGCTATATTTTGGGGCCAAAAGGGGGTCTTACTGAACCTACTCCTTTGGAGCAAACTTTGCTCTATTTAACATGAACCCTGAAAATATATATGACATACCAAATTTAAAAAAAATTATGCCAAAATTTTATTTTGAAATTTTAAAAAGTTGGTATAAAGTATTACCAAATTGAATGTTATTTCAACTGATCGGGCGGAGCTTATGTTTTAATTTGCATAAGGACAGTCTATTTGAAGATGTGTGTGATAAGGATGATTGCCGTTATAATTATTGATGATTTCTAATCACCTATCAGTGTCATCAAAAGAATTTACAAAACAATGACTGGACACTTCATTGATGAGTTTATCCTAAAACACCTAACTATAGATGGACTGGTTTATTGTGAGCGAATCCGTTAAACCCGGCCAGTCAAGTGAAATAAATAGAGTAATACATAATAGTTCCAAGATAAGCAAGGAGTTAAATTTCAAATGTATAAGACAGCAATTTATTTGGGGTAATCAATCAATAAAATTAAATGGTAAAAGTCTTGTTTTTCCAAACTGGATAGAAAGTGACATTCTTTTTATTAATGATATCATAGATAAACAAGGAAATATCTCCCAGAAAGTAATCTTAAATAAATTGAAAGAAAAATCAAACTGGATAGCAGAACTTTCTTAACTGAAATCTGCAATCAAAAAGGAATGGAAACTCGTGTTAAAATCAAATCAATCAATTTCAACTAAAGTTCAAACAGACAGAAATCTTTACTTAGAAACAAAAAACAAAGCCAAATCAATTTGCATTAAAAAATTAAAACCTAAAGATACACTGGGGTAAAGCTGATGACCGTAACTGCATTCACGGTCATCCCAAGATGTCAGCTGAAAAATTAGGTCAGTATTTTTATTGTCTGTTAATGTGTTTCTACATCATTTTCTTTACAAAGCATACTTTGATACGATGTAAATTTATAAAAGATTCACACGGAAGTCACAAATCTCTACCGAGGAACGTGTATAGAACGGGAAATTGGATTTGAAAAATTCGCTAGGATGACCGTAAATCGTAATCGAGATGACCGTAACAGGATTAGCGATTCATAACAAGGCTGACCGTAATTGGTTAAAAGATGACCGTAAATTGTTAATGATGACCGTAATTTATAAAGAATGACTAAATTTAAAAGGATGACCGTCAATTGAAAGAAATATCCATATTTGTATGCATTGTTTTTTGTTGAGTTTGTCGCAATAGGGGCTCGGTTAGTTCTTTTTAACTATTTGGCGTATTTTGAGTTTATATGAAAATGATAGTAAATAATATAATCGAGTAGAAGTTTTGATTTAAATGGACACTATAGACAATAGACACCTGCAAACAATAGGTGATTTTAACTGTAACTGAGTGGACCGTATCAAATGAAACTCGTATGTCTGTTTATTTTGCTATCTTCTGCATATTTAAAAAAAAATGCAACTCAAAAACAAGGTAAGTTAGTTTTTTTTTTCCTCAAACATAGACTTTATATAACTTTTACATATCTAAAGGTCCTGCCATGCTTTAAGGTTTATGTACCCTTCTGTAGCCATTTTTGTACGAAATTTTTTTTCAACATCAATTGTATCAAAACTACAGATATAATGAATAATAGATGCAGTCCATTTTAAACATATACTAGGGGAAAACTTGATGCAAAGCATTATTGTTTACTGTTGCATTGCATTTAATAGAAAAAAAGTACTTTGTGGCAAATAAAACCAAAATTTTATAGAAATTCCACAGCCTTTAATAAAGTGATTTTTGTTATACAATTTGAAACACAAATTACTCACTTGCTTTTCTATGATGTGCTAGTGTTTATTTTTTACAAAAAGTTCTAACCAACCTGTAAATTTCAAAATACCTCGTGCAGTAAAGTCGAGCGCACCCTAAAAGGTGTACTTGATTTGATCCATATTTTTAATTTGATCTAACCAATAATTACATTAATAAACTTGTTTTAAGGAAATCAATGCCAGCACTGCATGCAATAATCCTATATCTATCGGTCATCAAATTGCCAAATATGATAGAACAAGAATAAAGGGTGTGGATTTTCTATAAAATTTCCATATGTTTAGCATTGAAGCAACACAAGGGTACATTATCCTTAATACTTTCCTAGATACATCAGTTTTTTTGTCTGTTCTCTTAATAGATATGTGTGTGTAAAAACGGCCATATTTTTCAATTCCCTCAGATGAACCTTTGACATTATGAATATCCGGCAATTGAGCCCATGTGTATGGTTCCAGAGGAGCTTGATATATAAAAAAACCCAATTCTGTTTTCTGTTTATACAATTTACAAGGCTCCCTTTTGAAATTCGCTATTTATACAAGACTATTTTAGGATCTATTTTGTACATGAACATCCATTGCCTTTTTGGAATTTTTAAAAAGCTGTATTTATTATATAAAATTAATAGGAATCTCAGAAATAAAAAAATCTTTTGGCTTATAGTTGGATGCTACACATGACGAACCATGTATTTGAAGCACGTCTTATTTTTTTCTACCTTTATGGTAATGTTGTCTTATAAATACGTCTTACACCAACACGATTAATTATTTGATACAGAAAAGGTAATACAAATACGGATATTTTTTAGAAATGACGGTTATACTATGAAAGTTACGGTCATCCTTTATAAATTACGGTCATCCTTTCGAAATTACGGTCATCATTTTACCAATCACGGTCATCCTTATTATGTGTTACGGTCATCTTGAAAATATTTTAAAGATGATTTACGGTCATCTTAGCGAATTTTTCAAATCCAATTTCCCGTTCTATACACGTTCCTCGGTAGAGATTTGTGACTTCCGTGTGAATCTTTTATAAATTTACATCGTACTAATGTATGCTTTGTAAAGAAAATGATGTAGAAACACCTTAACAGACAATAAAAATACTGACCTAATTTTTCAGCTGACATCTTGGGATGACCGTGAATGCAGTTACGGTCATCAGCTTTACCCCAGTGAAGATATATATGATTATATCAAAGGTAAAGAAAGTGACACACCTATTGGTTTCATAAAATGGGAAAAAAAATTCAATCTAAATTCCTCAAATCAATTACATGATATATTAAACTTTACATTTTACCAATTAATTGATAACAAACTAAAAATGTTTAGGTGGAAATTGATCAATTATATATTGCCATGTAAGCAACTGCTTTATCAATGGAAAATAATGAAGGATAATCAATGTCATATATGTCACCAAGTAGACAATTATAATCATATTTTTAAAGAGTGTGCATTTTTACAAGAATTTTGGATTAAAGTTTGGTCATTACTAGATAAAATAAAATTGAATACTTGGATACAAAATTCATGACAGTTCATATTTTGATATTAATGTGTTGTTAACAATTGTTTTATTTGCTGTTTACAAAAGCAATTATGCATCAGAGTTAAAACACAAGTACATAGATGTATACAGGGTTTTTAATTAGAATTCTTAGAATGGTATGAAAATAGTATACTCTTAGAAAGAAAATGTAGTAAATTTTTGAAAGAAACATTTAAATATATATAATTCACCACAATGTAATTCAATAGGTGAGGCGTACAAGTACTTATGATTGAGTAGTTGTGTGACAGAGAGTGTGTGTGTGTGTGTGCTAGTTTTGTGACCAAGTTTGTGTGTAGGTACATGTGTGTGTGTCTGTTTATGTGAAAGTTAAGACATTATACTCCATGTACTCGCAGAGCAATATTATGTTTTTCATTTATGTTTTATGTATACTGTTTCTCTGTTTACACGAAACGATTGTCAATACTTTATACAAAGTATAAAAAAAAGTATCATTCTTTATCCATCATGTCCATGTTTTGACAATGTTAACTTTATACCATCAGAATGTCATCAATGTTTGATACTCATAATAGGCTAATGCATCAAGTTTCTCAGTATTCTGTAGCGCATTCAAGTTATCGTTAAAGAAAACAAAACAGTTATTTCATTAAATTTAAAACTTACCAAATAAATTAAGAATTATCCAATATACAAGAATGAATAAAACACACGTATTCAAGATACATAATAAACATATATATCACGTGATATACAATTAAAATAAGTAGAAAAACGTAAACAGAGAGAACGTATGTTTTCCGGATTTTATTGCTATGCAGATTTTGTAAACTGTAATAAGATCTCTAAATATAGTTCACATTGGCACTAATATTGATATTGTCATTAGCAAATTAAAACATAACTAAATTTCATTATCTTTTGAGGCGAGATGTATAGAGACACAGACACGTTAACTTTTATTTCTATAGAAGTCGCTCTTCACTATACTACTACCTGTCGATACATTTATTTTTGGCATTGCACAAGTCATGTCTTCTTTGACTATTAATGACGTTAAAATACTAAATCCCTGTTATGTGTTTTAGTCGATTTTAGTCTCTGATGCATGATTTTTTATTATTAATTGGTTTTGGCTTTTAACTAGCTGTCAGTAACTGCGAGTACTCTCAAATCGTATTTTCTTGTTAATTCGACCTGTTGATACTGTTTATAATGCTGTTTTGTTATTATTTATTTATATGGATCTTGTCTGTACACCAGCTTTGATTATTTGTAATATCTTCATTTTTTCACTTATTCTTACAACATTTGTATAAACTTCAAGATTATAAAAAAAACGGGTTTTTTTCTAAAGTGAACATTGATTGGTTAAATATTTCTCAGTCATGTCCTGTGTTTGAATTTGTTTGTTAGCTTTTTGGTCATGAATGTTTGTCTCTAATATTTAATTAACTGTGCATTTGTATTCAGATATCGCAGATCAAATTTATTCGTTCATTGTTTAATCATACGTTTTTTGATTGAGTTAAGTCTGCCAATTGATATTTTATCGTATGTTTTTCTTTGTTGTGATGTTATGCTATTGTTTCAGAAAAAGGGAGAAGGTTTGGATCCATTAAAACGTTTAATCCCGCTGCAAATGTTTGCACCTGTCCTAAGTCAGAAATCTGATGTACAGTAGTTGTCGTTTGTTTATGTAATATATACGTGTTTCTCGTTTCTCGTTTTGTTTATATAGATTAGACCGTTGGTTTTCCCGTTTGAATGGTTTTACACTAGTAATTTTGGGGCCCTTTATAGCTTGTTGTTCGGTGTGAGCCAAGGCTCCGTGTTGAAGGCCGTACTTTAACCTATAATGGTTTACTTTTTAAATTGTTATTTGTATGGAGAGTTGTCTCATTGGCACTCACACCACATCTTCCTATATCTATATATAGATTGTAATAATATATTAACCACTGTTGAAACTTATAATAAGTTTATCTTGTGAATCCCCTGGTTCATTTGATAATTCACACATAGGGATAAACCTATCTGGGATAGTTTTACCTTTTAGGGTATTTGTTAACAACCAATAGAGCAATAAACTGAATAATTATTAAAAAAAAAAAAGACAGAAAACAAAATTTACTTTTCATGTTTTTAATTCCAACTGATTTTAACAAATATGCATCGCTCCTGAAATAATTATAAATATCTGCGATGGCACTTTTTTCTAAAGCTGAATAGATTATTTTAGCATTTATCATATTTCTAAAAGAATGAAATATCTGAAAATAATCTTTAGCGTTTCTTTGATTAAAAGTTGACAATCAAAACTAACGTTCAAATTGTATTTACACTAATGATTTAGCATAACGAAACTAAGTTAAAATTCAATTTCAATAAGTTTATATTTCTTTTTTTTTCATTATTCCGTAACATTTGTCATCTCATAAAAGAAATGGACTCGTTTAAACGTGAAAGAAATAATTTGAAAGTAACATCTTGTTACAACCATTAAATAAACTTATTTCATTGGGTTATCTTTTTTTTTTTGTTCAGTTCCTTTAAATTTGTCATTATACATGTAAAACATCGCTAGTCAATGAGTTTTAGTCTTTCAAAAAATCTAATAATATTATTTGTTTACGAACATTTAGACGTATTTACTGCATACTGAATGGCCTGAAACGCCGCAAATAAATAATGTTCAAATGACTGCAAGCTACAAGTTTAAACAATACTAGATTACACAATTGCAGTGTTTCAGACCATTTAGTATACTATTTAAGTGTACACGTGAACAACAACTACTAAACATAGACTAAACAACTTAAAGCTGCATGTTCGCACTTCTGAACCCCCCCTTTCCTTATTCAACAGAAATATTTAAAACAAAAGTAACTAGTTAAAGTCATAAAAAACAATGCCCCTTTCAAAACAATATTTCAGAAAACCCTTTAAGACAGTAAAATATATTGGGTTCTCTTCAAAAGCTTTCCATTGGTACATTACGACCGTTTGGAGAAAACACGGCGCTTCTTGACCCTTTTTCATTATATTTATGATAAGCGAATATTCAAGAAATTGCAGTCTTGATTTATTTATATCCCCGTTAGCATGATTAAACAACGAAAATTTGTTCAACATATGATTTTATAGTGATTTCAAAACAGTTCATGCACGACTAGAAAAGCAAGTAAAGAGAACAACCATTGTACTCTGGAGAGATAAACATTGAAATTGATTCCGATTCAACACATCAAAAGAATAAATATTTCAATCAGGGAAATGGACAAAAAATAAATATTGTGTTCGAAAGTTTCAAGAAGAAAATGAGAAAAAAAATTGTTCCTTAAAGTCAAGTAGTTGTTTCCTACTTTCATGTACAAATTGAAATCAAAACTGTTGCAATTTGTATATATGGTCTTTTCTGCTATTGATTAAATTTTATTTACAGCAACATAATCTGGTCTGTTAAATACTGCAGCAAACATAGGCGTAATAATTTTGTTTTTGATGAATTATCTAACATATTCATGAACTGAATCATTAACTGTATTAAGGTATCATAGGTTGTTTTAACTTATATAAGTAAGCAGAATTTTAAATAAGTAGCACCTTCTTTGGCTGAAAGAAAATAACCAGATATGGAGCCCAATTTATTAAATTCGTAACAGTCTGAAAAAAGATATTCATCCTCCTATTACATCAAAGTGTAACATATCATTGCATCTATCGGAAGGTTAGAAATTCTAAAAGATGCTGGTACGAGAGCATACGATATAATTTGCCCAATAATGCAGCTTATAATGCGGCATGTTTGACCACATAGTTGACATATAGAACAAAATCAACTGATAAATCTGCGTATGATTTGGAGTTCGAAAATGTAGTTCAAACTATAGACTACCTTGACAAAAATCTCATTGTATTGTCATCAATTTTACACTGTACTAGTCTCTTCTACCAGATAAGACTAGTCGGACCTTATAGAAGCTCACGACAAAACGTGCAAAGCATTACAGGGCTGCCATTATGTTCTTTGCCTTACAAGAACCAGGTTAGTCAAGCGTTATATATGCTTGCGATATTTTAATTGCAGAAGCCGTAAAGGCCAAGAATAACGTCAATGCAGAATTGGAATTGGCAGGATAGCAGACGATTTATACCAGTTCATGTTTTTGTTTTTTATACCAAGTTTCTGTCACCAGTATAAAGCTCGCATACACCTAGTTTTCTAACCTCGTACAAAAACAGCTGATATTTTAAGACACTAAACAGTTATCGTCTATATAGCTAGAAACCACATCTTAATATCTTAATAACGTGACAAATATCCGGACTTGAATTCTGGATAAAAAGCAGATATTTAGTCAAATATTTATCGTTTTATGCATTATTTAAACTTGAAAAGGTAAATCGGGTCGATTGAAGTATAATACGGCGGCTTTCCTGATGTACTTTTAAAACATCTATACTGCACGTGCAAATAATGCCAAGCTAAAAACGATGAATTTTCCGCGTTATTTTTAACTATTTTTAGATGCATATTACCACACATATAGAAAGACTTTAAAAATGCCCTTTTAGTTTTTGAAGTTCAAGAGTTACTGTATTTACCAATTTCGTTCACAAATTATTTTTAGAAGAGGTATGTTATGAAATTTGTCTACCGAATCAGCAGTGGGGTATTCGTTGTAAGTTGGGTAACGTCAGTTAAGGCTGTTTTTAACGTTATTTGTACCATATTTGATATTTACGATACACATTGTTCTGAAGCTAAATAATCGATGGATAATTTAAGACCTTAAAACTCCATGAGGTATTTGGGTGATTTAAACTGGTCAACTTTCGTCGCTATAGGCAGATTACATTGGACTAATATTTAGAACAAATTGTCATTAACAAGATTAGTCTAAACATCGTTTGAAAGTATTTTATGTCATTATTATGAACAAAATATTTAACATATATAGTCATCCCAAACTCAACTGCTTATAAACATAAAGTTTGATTTCTGTGTAAATAATTTATTATTTTTTTACTTTAATTTTTTAGCCTTCAATACAAGAGCAGGTAGACAAGCAGAAGCATTTATAACATACATCGTCGTTAAAACCATGCCGGAAATGTTGCAAACGCTGATACTAAAAGAAGTCAATCCAGATTTTATATGCACGTCATACCGTCATGACAAGGACAAATATAAGAAAGCCTTGAAACTTTCAGAGAAAGAACAACAAACAATATCGAACTTACATACAGTCGGATTTCGTGAATGCGATACGCCTCTTCTGTATAAGCTATGTCAGTACTACGATTTTGTGAGTGCTCCGTCAGAAGGTTGGGGGAAGTTCAACAATCAAATTCAAAATATAGGTGACGCAGTAGAAGCAATAGTCAGACTAAGGAATGAAATTATCCGCAATCCAACTCAGGATTTCAAAGAGAGACGTGATAGAATGATTCAAATCGCAGAACTGATTGATAAGGAGATATCTGCACCTGAAAAGTTTGAAGAGTCTGTGAAATCTTTGTTTGTGGATAATTTTGATGACAGGTGTATCGAGAAGTGTAAAACTACATTTCAACAAATTACAGAAGAAGGTTAGTGATATGTTTTAGTACAATACTTGTTTCCTTTTCTTCCTTTTTCTCTTTTGTATCATAAATTGGATTTGATTTATATAAAGCATACCTATTAAGTTCTGTATTTCAGTTTTATTCAATTTGCTATATCTGTACAGTATTTGTATTAAAATGGTTGTAAGACACCAACTGTATTTGGTTTTATTTCTAGCCAAAACTTGTACAAATTAAGGCGACAAACACACATACATCCTTAATTTTCACACAAAAGATCATGGTTGTTCCTTTTTTTTTTTTTTTTGTTTAATGAACGACAGTTTTTCGCTTTTGTAAAAATAATACACTGTAATGGGGTTAACAGGAAATGATGAAACCAAAGAATATATTGACGATTTCAGTTTCTTTTGCAGCAAACGGGTCTTTTGAAGATGATGTATTGGAAGGTAATGTTATGTAAACATACTAAACGTTTAAGTTATGAAAATGAAGATTAATATCGGTAGAAGACCTGGATCCGTCATACTTTATATATAGATGCCTTATGTTATAAAATGTTCATCTTTTATATATCATTGTCTTTGACCTCATTTTCGAGGTTTAGTGACAAGTTGAAAAAAAATATACTTTTTAGTATTCTTAATTTCTTTCTTATGATGAATAATAGGATAACTATATTTGGTATGTGCGTACCTTGCAAGGTCCTCATGCCCGTCAGACAGTGTTCACTTGATATAGACCTCATTTCATGGATCAGTGAACAAGGTTAAGTTTTGTGATCAAGTTCGATCGCTGCTCAGAAACCATAAGTAATTGGTCTCCTATATTTGATGTATGGAAAAATTGTAAGGTGAACATGTATTTCAAGATTGATTTATCTGACCTGGACCTCATTTTATGGATCATGTTAAATTGGTGTGATAATTAAAGTACAGCTTTATATTTAGGACTATTAACCAAAAAAAATGGTTGGTAAAAAGGCGAGACATTTCAGCGTGTGCGTATGTTAACAAACACATTTACATTGATTGATTGGTTTAAACTCTAGTGGCAAAAATGTCATGCATACGACAAAACGATAAAAAAATAATAAGTGGTTCCTACAATGTAAGACGTCCGCGGTGACATATTTGCCGCTATTATCACTGCAAATTAAAAAGTAATACATACTCTTAAGTTTGTCCAAGCTTGACACATGGCATTCAGAAAATAAAAACAAATTTCACATTGAACGAGTTATAATTGCAACAAATCATGATTAAATTTACATATATCGTTAAACAAAAATATTCTCGATTTACCTCAAAGGACACGGGGTGGTAAGGTGTATATTTTTGACTGAACAAGTATGAACGTACCCACCAACCAATGTTATAGTTGGTGTGATTACGTCAATAAATAAAATAAAGCTTCTTTAAAAAAAATTGTTGTTTCTTAGCTGCGCATAATGGTTCCCTAATGGAAATAAAGATGCAGAACTGCATAAATTCTGCATTTGTCATCGTTTATGTAAAAACGGTACATATTATGACGTGATTGTAACGTCTTCAGATAAAAAAAAAAATTTTTTTATTTATTTATATTTCTTATCCCTATGCATGTCTTAGAATTTAATGCCAATTTGAAAAGGTTATTAAACATTTTATTTATTTGGGACACAACTAGGCCTTGTTGCCAGTTGAAAATAAGGATATATTGGATAAGGATAGAAACTTTCACTTGCAACAGACCTGCTATAAACCAATCATAGAGTTGTCGCTCTGAACCTAAAGGAAAGGTTGTACTCTATTTACACGAAGCATCTGATATAACGTCCCCATTTTGACAGTACGTGGCTGCGAACATGTACATTTAGCACAGCCAAAGGGACGCATCACATTGTCGAGCCTTTTTTTGCCGGTCGGAAAAGATTATAAGTGGCCATATTTCTATTTCCCACTCAGCCATTAGGTTAACTTATTTACACATATAAACTAATATAAATTTATCAGTAATTGGTGTATATATTACACCTTCCCTAAACAAACAAAGCACAAAAGAAAACTACAAATTCAATGGATGTATTCTGTAAAAACACCGCCACGCATATACACAGTATTTTTCTACCAGCCATCCAGGCCAAACAAGACGCAATTTTTCATTATGTCTGGCGAGACAAGTACCAGATAATGACTGTAGATTCTTTCTTCTAGGAGAGCTATTCAAAGAAAAATAATTACCCAGAATAGATAAAAACATCACAAAATATGAAAAAGCTAAATTAAAGTTCATATCGGAGCTAAAGGACCTCACAAAAATCCGAAGAACAATGTAATGGTACTCTTCATTAGCACACATGACCCCTGAAAGCCAGATATATTTAATGATGTTTTTTTTTAAACGACCACTTTTATATAAGATAAAAAAAGAAACAATCGTTATATTTGAATAGTATTTTAACATGTTTAACTCGTTCAAGATTTTTTGTTGATAATTTTGATGTTCAAAAAACTTAGGATAAGACCTATAAAAAATATAGTTTTAGGACTGAGAGTGACTTTTAAAAACGACAAAATTAGTACCTTTTATGATGACTTAATTGAAAAACTATAATCTTTATATACTGATTCACATCAGAGTCAGGCATAGGATATGCGAGACATTATTATTAATGTAAATAAAATAAATAGTAAAAGTCTTAATGTTTTAAGTAAATAACCGTAGCACTCGTTAAATCATGCTGTAGTGGTCAAAATGTAAAAAGGAGAATAAAGGGGTCTCCATTTAAGGACTTGTTAATAGTTTGAATAGGAAAGACATTCTGTAAAATGTTCCTGCAATTCAGTTTTTGTCGTTTGTTTATGTGTGATATATTTGTTTTTCGTTCATTCTTTTATATAAATAAGGCCGTTAGTTTTCTCGTTTGAATTGTTTTACATTGTCATATCGGAGCCTTTTATAGCTGACTATGCGATATCGGCTTTGCTTATTGTTGAAGGTCATACGGTGACCTATAGTTGTTAATGTCTGTGTCATATTTGTGTGTTGTTGACAATTGACTCATTGGCAATCATACCACATCTTCTTTTTAATATTCAGACCAAATTGAACTGTTAATGTATCCTTTAATGTGTCTCCACTGTTCTAGCGTTATGTCTTCATTGTAATAGCGTAATTTCATGTCATACTTCCATAGTTTGGTAATGGACAATATTTTTTAATATTCAACATCCTGATGATTGTCCACGAAGGCATGGACACGTTAGCAGAGATAAATGGACAGTATTTCTAATTTAACAGCCATTCAGATGTATTTTGGAGGTATATTTTGCGTAAGAAAACATAATTTAAGGTAAGTTGTGTGATTTGTTAAAAAAAATCAACATTTAAGTTATTTATTAAATACAGAAGATGAGCCGATATCGTTTGACGAAGACTACAATACAAATGTGTGGAAAAAACCAATCGTGCTATCACCAGCTCTTTTTGAGAAAACAAGAACCGATCCCCAAGCTGAAATAGAATCTATTAAAAAGAAAACTGACAAATTATGCAAGCAAGGAGCTTCAAGGGGCAAAGGTAAGATAAAAGCCATAAATAATTGTGTTTGGTTTTTTATTGATTTTTGTGTTAGTAGATTACAATTCTGAATTTTAAAAGTCAAACAATAAATACATATTCTTTCATGCAGACAAAACAAGATTTTCATTTACCTGTTTACTCCGTATCAAATATAAAGAATGGTTGATTGGAGTGTAGTTGTTTATTTTCGTCAAAGAAAAAACAAAAGTTGATCATTGTTTTACCATAACACCAGAAAAAAATTTGATAATTTTGAAGATTGTAAGGTAAACATTACTAAATCGAAAAAAGTGTCTACGTTCTCGTCCTTCTGGTGAAGTGTAACTAAATCGATCGAAGGAAGGTACATCGGTAGATCTTATTTCTTGTTTTCTCATTTCAGATGTACTCCCTGGCACTAAAAGGTCATTAAGGAGTATGAAAAGGAAATCGACGTTAGATCAAACTGTTTGTCATCCGTAAGTTCGTAATGTTTTGTCACATTTTCTGTAATCTAGAAGTTTTATATTTGCTTGCCAATGTGATATAACTTTTAAAGGCCATCACCAGTTGGTTGACCGTTATGGAATAACCGTTTCACAAATGATATCGGATATGTTCCTTACATCGTAACTACAATCCCCTTCCTTGTCATGAATGTGCATCTGAGATCTCCCCTAGTTTTTGGTGGGGTTCGTGTTGCTTATTCTTTAGTTTTCTATGTTGTGTCATGTGTACTATTTTTTGTCTGTTTGTCTTTCGTCCCTCTTTTATTGAGATGAATCTGAATAATTCACAAAATATTGCCTCTACACATAAGACGACATGTGAACCTTGTGAAGAAAATGCATTAAGCATTAAGACAGAAACTTATTTTGTTTTTTTAGGGTTTTTTAATGAGACAGACAGTTTATATCTAATTAATACATTTAGGCGGTAACTGTAACATACATTCATATCTCATTGGTTATGCAAAGTTGTCACGTGTTTTTTCTACTTTCAGGAATCAGAAGGTGACATTGGATATAATTCGTCATCACTAATATGCAGTGGTAATTGACGGGTTAATATGCATTGTGTGTTATCTGCTTAAACATGTTTACCTTGAAGGATACTTTTTAATTATTTTGAACTCTCATATTCATTTTTAGCTTTTTCTACTTTTTTATTTTTCTTTGTAATCCTTCGATAACTCTGAAATGTTTTAAAAGTGCTATGTATAAATACTAATCAAAGGTACCAGGATTCTAATTTAATACACCAGACGCGCGTTTAGACATGAGACTTATCGGTGAAGCTCAGATCAAAATAGTTTTAAAGTCAAACAAGTACAAATGAAAATAATAGTATATGTCACAATTATTTATGGAAAGATAACAAAATCTTCTGAAAAAAGCTAAAATTTAAATTAATACTGCACTTGCACCACATAAAAAAACACAGACAACAAAATAATTAATATCCGTTTGAGACAAAATTAGGATTGGAATATTGTCCATGGATGAGTTGATTCACTAGATAGCAAAAACAAATCATCAAAGGTACCAGGATTATACTTCAATACACCAGTTCAGTTTAATCATTATATCTATTATATAGTCATTTTATAAAATTTACTGTTTGCAAAAGTATGTATTACTGGAAAATTATTACCAGGGTTTTTGATATTACAAACTAATCAAAACATTTACTAAATTTTATCATCGGTATAAGGAAATAATTCGTAAATATAACTCAACATGCAGACATCTTATACGTTCAGGTATTTCACATCCAATGTTTTATGGTAATATTCTTTACAAAGCACGAAAAGGTCAGTATTTACCTCAAAAACTGACAAAACCTATATACAGACTTATTAAGAAGGGATATACCATGTAGTTACGGTACTATTGTCACGTCATTAAAGATTGCATATTTTGGCTTTAATATTGATTCACTTATAGGGACTTTGCATCGGAATTAAACACATTTATTCTAAAACCAGTTGTTGGTATGACACGGGTTATGTTCTTCTCATATATTTCATGATTGTATAATATTAAACCCCTAACATGAGGGATTGTGCCTTATACTCATATGACGAAGACATAATCTGTCAATCAGTGTAATTGAGGTCTTGAGCTGGCATGTCAGTTAACTGCTAGTAGTCTGTTGTTATTAATGTATCATTGTCATTTTGTTTATTTTCTTTTTTTTCATGTTCTGTTATCGGTCTCGGACTTCTCTTAAACTGAGTATTACTGTGCGTATTGGTGTACGTTTGTGTTTCTACATTGGCCAGAGGTATAGGGAGAAGGTTTAGATCTCAAAGAACATGTTTAACCACGCTGCAATTTTGCGCCTGTCCTAATTCATGAGCCTCTGTAGCCTTTTTTTCACAATAATATTAAGCGTAAAATAAATCTTACGATACAAATATTAAGTTGAATTGTTTAGGAATAATTTAGACTTAAGATAAATTTTACACTTAAGATTTTTTGTGAAAAAGGCTACTGGCCTTTGTTAGTCTGGTATGATTTTAAATTTTAGTTTCTTGTGTATGATTCGGAGTTTAGTATGACGTCCCTTATTACTGAACTAGTATGTATATTTGATTAGGGTCCAGCTGAAGGACGCCTCCGGGTGCGGGAGTTTCTCTTTACATTGAAGACCCATTGGTGGCCTTTGGCTGTTGTCTGCTCTATGGTCGGATTGTTGTCACTTAGACACATTCCCCATTTCCATTCTGTATTTTATTATTCTAAATAATAAGGATGTTCTTGTCCCAGGTGGATAAACCTGGTCGTATTGGTCACAACTTTTTGAAACTGTTGGTCGTCAGTGCTTTGCAGCTTTGAGTGTTTTGGCTTTCAAACTTTTTTTAATCTGGCTGATTAGTCATCTGTGGACGTCTGGCGTTTTAATTTTTTAACCAGATACCTGTTGTTGGCTATTAATTGTGTTGTTTCTCTGTCATATATTTTCTCCAATTTATTTGTATTGTAGTCCTGTCATGGAATATTGTCACATACATGTTATAATTAACATTGTCATCGAAGCGGCCGGTTTGGCATGCCACGTAACCAGGTTCAACCCATTATTTTTATCTTAAAATGCCCTGTACCAAGTCAGGGAAATGGCCATGTTTATATTATAGTTCGTTTCTGTGTGTGTTACATTTTAATGTTGTATTTCTGTTGTGTTGTAGTTTTCTGATATTTGATGCGTATCCCTAAGTTTTAGTTTGTAACTCGGATTAGTTTTTTTCTCTATCGATTTTTGAGTTTCGTTAAGCGGTATACTTACTGTTGCCTTTATCGTCTACATAAGACTCATTAGTGACGCTCAGATCAAAATAATTATAAAGCGTAACAAGTACAAAGTTGAAGAGCATTGAGAACCCAAAATTCCAAAAAGTTGTGCCAAATACGGCTAAGGTAATCTATTTCTGGGATAAGCAAATTCTTAGTTTTTCAAATATTTTTGTAAACAGGAAATTTATAAAAAAAAAAATGACTATATAATTGATATTCATGTCAACACCGAAGTGGTGTAAAAAGTTATCAAAGGAACCAGGATTATAATTTAATCCGCCAGACGCACGTTTCGTGTACATAAGACTCACTAGTGACGCACAAAATATAAAATCAACGAAATATAACTTTTTAACCGTTGATGTTATTCAAAGAGAACAACATCATACAAAATCATACATATTGGGCTCTAGAAGTCTCTGATGTCGGAATTTCACTCCCGCAGTTGTGTTAAATACGCGTCGAACAGTTATTAGTTTTATCTGCCACATTATTTTACTGTTGTCTCTACGTTTGTGTTGTATTTTAATTTATATTGCTCAATGCGTACATTTGTGTTTTTACACAGCGACATCCTACCATAGAATTATTAGAAAAATATTAAACCATAACAGTAGCATGTGATTATTTTGATGATAATATACCTTTTATATTGTGACAAAACTAATAAAGTATTATAATTATAGTCAATTAACATTACTTTGTAAAGGTTTACCTAATCATCTTGAGGACATACACTTCGTTCTGCGTGGTATTATTATTTGAAAATGTTAAAAGATTTAACATTTTTTTTTTAAATAAAACACGGCATATATTCACATTTAATTTTGTTATTCACGTATGAAATGAAAATGAATGTTACATACACAAATTCATTATGTATATATGCATACTTCTACAAGGGGAGTATTTAGTGTCGTTGATTACCCCTGATGTTCCCGCTCGTTATTAGATTTTGTCACGATATATATAAAGACCAATGTTTGAACTCATTTCAAGCAGACAATTTTTGTTTACCCCTATCTTTATAATAATGACTAACTGAAATAAAAATTTGGCTTTCAATATTGTTCGTGACAAAATGTATTTGCAAGATAATTCGGGAAAAGATATAACCGCATCAAAAAGAAAGCATTATTAGTTACATAGTGTGCTAGTGACCTAATACGATTTATATGGAGTCACTAAATTACATTTGGGGTAAGAGCAAAGCTCGAATCGTATTAGGTCACTATCTTCTATGTAACGAATTTATCTTTCCGACTATCTAAACATGTGGTATTTAGACTAGTGGCCTATAAAAGTGATAAAGTTTCAATACCGTTAGTTTTATGAACCTATTTCCATTGGTGTATACAACAACAAATGGCAAAAAAAAAGAATTTGTTATTAAATGATTATTGAATGTGTTTTCTTAATTTATTTCAATCGTTAATTATCATTTTCATCGTCTGCTAAACTTGTGATTTTTTATCACTGTGATTAATATCCCGTGTTTATCTAGCTTCGACAGATTCTTTTATTCGTATGCATTTGCTTTGATAATTTGGCGGTTTTTCCTACTTATTATAGTGTATGAAAGATTGGAGTTCAAACATGTGTATCGTTTATTTTTGTGTTCTTTTGTTGACTAGTATTCTTGTAACAGACATTCTTATTGATATTTCGCCTTTCGGTCTCAAGTAATGAATTAGCTTTACTTCTCTGCGAGGTTGTTGATAAAATTAAAGATAATGAATTTAATAGGAAAACTAGAGATAGTTTGAATAAACTCTCGTCTGATACAGTTGAAGAACCTAGTAGTTTATTAAAGGGCACTGCTATTGCAATTGACAAAGCATCAAAACCTGTCAAAAGGAAGTCTAAAGTCCAGTGCTACTATTATATAGCTTCAAAATCTTCCGGATATGTGATTTTTTCCCCAGAGGAGATAGCACTGTTGAGATTTAAAATGGGCATGTCTTCTGATACATTGATTCATCTTTTTAGAATGTTTTATAAATAAATGAAGTTTTGAGCTTGTAAGAACCACAAGGTGTTCGAATGTGCCTTCCACTTAAGCAGAGCTTGTAGAGAACCCTGCTGCTGTATCTTCAAACAGTCCAATTTTGCCATTAGAGGCTATGTGTAACTTGATTGAAGATTACTTCTATATTTTGATCTGGACAACTTTGATGATAGAGTGCATATACCTCCTTCTGGAGTTTGTGATAGGGCTGTTGATAGTCCAGCCCCAACTGAATTTGATACTTCTTTTGATCCTGCATTAGGGTTTTCAGATACCTTAAGGGTTCCTCTTAGTGAGAATAATGGTACATAACCAAAGCCTATTGTTGAACAGTAAAAATATAATTTTGCTTGGGAAATCAAAAAATTAAATACAACGGATAAAACTGGGTCTAAATTTTCTTATGGACTTTCTAATACTGTTAATACTGCAATGTCAGTAATAATCGAATCAGGATAGTAGCATGTTGATAGTGGAGAAATACCATCATCCTTAGAACATGGAGAATATTAATGTGCCTAAGGTAAATAAATAGATCTGAATGGCACTGCATAGACAGGCTCACACTGTGGTTTCATAGCACGCCTCATATAGTGCGGCATTTTCTCTCTGTATTGAAGAACATAGGTGGCCTTCAGCTGTTTTCTGCTCGTTGGTAGAATTATTGACTCTTAGACACATTCCAAATTTCCATTCTCAGTTTTATACTACATAAATAACATAAATAGACATGAAAGACATTAAACAGGCTTATTCTTTTGAATTAGCAGTTTGATTCGCTGTTTGCATTTACGTCCAGTCGCAAATATTTCATGCATAATCAGACTGAATAGAAGAAAGAGACATACAAGAGAAGTTGATCTAACTGCCGTTGCAAAAATGTAATGTCGTTAAATATTTTGTATAAATGTGTAGCTAACGCAAAAACGCGTAGAACTGTCGATTTTCAACATAGCTCCCAGACACGCTTGAAATCTATAATACTAAAATAACGTATCCAATTTGTTAGCCGTCATGGGGTTAAAATTTCAAATCAAAGAGTTCAACTTTATATATAGCTAATATACGACAATGGTGTTGATAACAAACTATACCCCTCCAGACCCTCTTGTTTCCACATAATTAATATTTCCAATAATGAGTTTTGGGTAGAATCCGATATCGATACCAATAGTATATTCACCTGTTACCTATTACTTTTTCTGTACGTTCCGTATCTGACAGGCGCACCACCAAACGGTGTATTTAGGATTTGCTATATACACAGTGGCGGATCCAGAAATGTTCATAAGGTCCATTGACTGCCTAAGAGGGGGCCCGCTCATTTTAATAAATTGTATAAAGTCTGACCTCGTTTCTTGAAAATACATTGGTTTTTTTTTTCTCATTATTAATACTAAATAAAGGCAACAGTAGTATACCGCTGTTCAAACTCATAAATCAATGGACAAAAAACAAAATCGGGGTAACAAACTAAAACTGAGGGAAACGCATAAATATAAGAGGAGAACAACGACACAACACTACAGTGTAACTAACACACACAGAAACGGACCAAGCATCAGACAAAATCCCACGAGAATAACAAATATAACATCAAAACCAAATACATGAATTTGGGATTGACAAGTACCGTGACACGTCTTATCGCAATGTCAATTTACACTCAAAAATAAGAGAAAACAAACGACGCAACGTTAAATTTTAACACACACAGAAACGAACTATAATATAACAATGGCCATATTCCTGACTTGGTACAGGACATTTTTTTAAAGGAAAAAATGGTGGGTTGAACCTGGTTTTGTGGCATGCCAAACCTCGCACTTAAATGGCAATGTTAAATATAACATAGAAATGACAACATAATATTACAGGACTACAATACAAATAAATAGGAAAACGTATTAGACAAAGAAACACATGATTAATGAATAACAAAAAGCATCAGGTTTCAAATTTAATACGCCAAAAACGCGCCTCGTCCACACAAGACTCACCAGTGACGCCCAGATATAAAAGATCGAAAGCGAAAAAAAGTACAAAATTGAACAGCACTGAAGATCAAAAGTTGAAAAAGGTTGTGTCAAATACGGCTAAGTTTGTATGCTTGGGATAAGAACATTCTAATTATTTAGAACAATTAATGCTATTGCAAACAGTAAATTTTATCAAATGAATATAACAGATATACATGATGAAACTGAAGTATTAACTCATTACATAAAACAAACACGAATACATAATGAATGACCAACACAGAATAGACACACCCGACTCAGTCCAGGCCTCAACGCAGTAAATTATGAAAATGACGTCACATACGATGGTGAAAAGGCATTAAAAATTACGTCACATACGATGGTGAAAAGGCATTAAAAATTACGTCACATTTGAATATATGAAATTTCTGAAACAACAGAAAAATTACGTCACATATGAAAAACTATATCTCAAAGTAAGATAGAATTAGGATCGATTAAAGATTAAAATAGAACTAAATACTGATATTGCATTTAAACACAATGCATATTGCAATACTTATTAATAGCAATTAACTATAATATATAATATATGTGCAGTTTGTTATGAATCCAACTTCAAACGTAAATTATCGTACAGATTATGTTGACCAAAATTAAATCTAATAAATGACGGCGGTGATTAATTTTTGTTTCCATAACACATAAATATAATGGAAAAGACGTCAACACATTTGACAAAATCCGATTAGAATTACAAATATAACATTAAACATTTAAACTAAATACATGAGTTTGGGATCGACAAGTACCGTAACACGTCTTATAGTACTGCGAATTCACACTCAGCAAAACAGTCACAATCGGGAATAAGTCACGTTTGGTTATTAAAAGATTAGACGACATAATGACAAACCACAATCTACCATGTCGTAAAAATGTCCTTAGCTAGTTTGGTTAAACACACATCGTATGGATCCACCAATTCGTGATGGTGTCCATAAAATTTACGGAGTGTCAATTTTAATCTGTCCTCCTCATAACTTTGTTGGAGAAGTTTCAGCTTAGTAGCACACTCCTGTATATGAAGTCTGTACAGTGTGAACAAGCACGTGAATAACGTATCAATTGTGATATGTAAACACCATACGAAGGGGCAGATGGTATGTTACTGCTGAGAAATGGGAAATTGATAATTGGGAAGTTGAAATCGTCCCGTTTGTCATAGATTTTCGTGTGAAGTCGTCCATCTACGTCAATAGTGAGGAAAAGATCAAGGTATGAAGCAGTCCTTCTAGTATCAGGAGTGTCCTTAATTTAAAGTTCACTGGGATATATGAGATGTAAGTATTGGCTGAAGTATGGGTTATTCAATGATAGAACATCATCAATATATCGGAAAGTAAAATTAAAGAATTTCGCAAGGTGTTTTTTCTTTTTGTCTTTTAGAAGGTTTTGAATGAATTCTGCTTCATACGAGTACAAAAACAAATCAGCCAGCAGGGGTGCACAATTAGTACCCATTGGAATACCGATTGTCTGTTGAAATATCAATCATCCAACCTCAACAAATATATTGCCGATCAAAAAGTCCAGCATTTTGATAATATCATCTTCAGTATATTTAAAGGATTTGTAAAGAATCACTCTGATTCAAACAAACAATTCTCTGAAACTGACATTATCAAAGAGGACAGTTAACACATAACACCATGGCTAAAAATGAAAAAGACAAACAGACAAACAATAATACACATGACACAAGATCGAAAAACTAAAGAATAAACAACACGAACCCCATCACAAACTGGGGGTGATCTCAAATGCTCCAGAAGGATAAGGATGCTTGATTTCTTGATTGACAACATATTTGTTACGTTCAAAATTTGATATGACTATGTCGAATGCATCTATCCCATTGAACTAGAGATAACAGATACAACAGATACAGTCCTGGTACCTTTGATAACTATTTACACCACTGGGTCGATGCCACTGCTGGTGGACGTTTCGTCCCCGGGGGTATCACCAGCCCAGTAGTCAACACTTCGGTGTTGACATGAATATCAATAATGTGGTCATTTTTCGAAAAACTAAGGATTTTCTTATCCCAGGCAAAGATTACCTTAGCCGTATTTGGCACAACTTTTTGGAATTTTGGATCCTCAATGCTCTTCAACTTTGTACTTGTTTGGCTGTATAAATTTTTGATATGAGCGTCACTGATGAGTCTTATGTAGACGAAACGCGCGTCTGGCGTACTAAATTATAATTCTAGTACCTTTGATAACTATTAAGTCGGCCTCATAAATTGACTTACATCTAGAAATTGACAACGAGGGTCGATTGAAAACAAAACTTTACAACATAAGATATGATTTCAGCTTTTCTATTGTAAACTTTCCATTTCTAAGTAGCAACATTCCAGCAATACCTGCATACGGTGTATATATCTCCCAATTGATACGATATTCCTGTGCTTGCATTTCCTATCATGATTTTCTTGATAGAGGGTTGTTGCTCACAAGGAAGCTATTAAATCAAGAGTTCAGAATGGTGAAGTTGAAATCATCTCTTCGTAAATTTTACGGACGCCATCACAAGTTGGTTGACCGTTATGGAATAACCGTTTAAAAAATGATATCGGACATGTTCCTTAAGTCGTAACTACAATCTCCTTCTCTTTCATAAATGTGACCTACCGAATTAGGCTATTTACCGGATTTGATATATCATAAGCAACACGACAGGTGCCAAATATTGAGCAGGATCTGATTACCTTTCCAGAGCACCTGAGATCACCCCTAGTTTTTGGTGGGGTTCGTGTTGTTTATTCTTTACTTTTCTATGTTGTGTCATGTGTACTATTGTTTGTCTGTTTGTCCTTTTCATTTTTTGCCATGGCGTTGTCAGTTTATTTTCGATTTATGAGTTTGACTGTCCCTCTGGTATCTTTCGTCCCTCTTTTATTTAAAATATTTCTGACAGATGAGAAAATAGTCAAATGTATCTCCCTTGGCAAGTTCTTCTCTCACAGAATTATTTAGCTGTATTAAAGATGTTTTGCATTATGAATTGGTCTTGTTGTGCACGCTATCTCTCATGCGTTATCTGTGGGACCGTTATATTATAGAAACATGTCGAGAAATAATGTCGAAGCACTGAATAGTTGTTACAGATATTTTTATCACTCCAGAGTCAATAACTGAAATTTTAACAATGAAAAATCAGAAAATTGTAAATTGTTTAGACTTATCCAAATAAGTTTTTGGATTGAAACAGATGCCTCATTTGAAGGTTGGGGATCAAAATTTAAAGGACAATTTGCTGGGGGTATATAGAGATTGTCAGAACGCTCGTTTCATATAGATTACTTAAAATTGTATGCTTATTATTTTAGTCACAAAGAATATTGTTATACAATCAGACAATACAACTGCAGTACCTTATATTATGAAATAGAAGGTATGACCTCATTGTCACTTGACAGGCTTGCTACAAATATATGGGTTAATTATGCATAAAAAGATAATTTTATCACAGCTCAGTGTATTCCTGCAACATGAAATTTTTATGCTTATCAAATGTCTTGAAATTTTACATATTCAATAGAATGGCAATTGAAAGAAGAAATCTTTGAAGGAATTTATAATTATTTCTTTGTTCTTTGTTTTTTTGACAAACAAGCTTATTTCTATGATGCTTTAACTGTTTCATGGCCGAAATTAAGACCATATATTTCCCCCTCATTTTCCTTGTTGGGGAGAATTATAATAGAAATCAAACACCAATTGTTCAGGGAACAATTGAAGGTCTTTCCACAAGTAAGGATCTGTTTTGATACGAAAGTCTTAAATTTGGTTTTAAATGTTAATTTCATCGTCAAATGACAGCTTATTGTACGCTGATTCCAAAATATATAGTTTCTATACAGTCAGGGCACTTAGCGAACTCCATAATTTTATGGAATTGGCTAAATTTGACTGCTTTATGAAAATCCATAATATTATGAGATTAATAATATTTCTAGTAATATTATGCGAGCCCATAATTTTGAATATTATTAAATCTCATAATTAAGCATGAAAAAATAAAATTTGATATGTCCGAAAAACAATTTTTTGGGAACATTTGACAAGTTCCGTAATTTATTAATCTTAAAATGCTATTTTTATGATCATCTATTGATTATATTCATCCGATAATTGTCGCCGTCCTCACGTCTTATTTATATATGCTTACGTCTCGACCGTCTTTTATCTGGAACAGTATTTTGTACAAGGAAGACAACTCGTGTCGTCTTATAAGCCATATTTTTGTTAAATGTGTTATCGTTCCTTAAACAATGAATAACTCGACTTGTAGAAAATGAATGTAGAGAAAAGGTGTGTCAGGTCAGACTCAGGTGACCTCGTTTACAATACATAAGTTTTATCAGGGGGGAATGTTATAAAAAAAAATTAGTACATATCCTTCATAGTTCTTTTTAAACTATATATGACTATATATACACATTCGCTATAGAAACACATCACTTTTGCGTATATCTGTGTCTTGATTAAAAAAATATTTATTACGACGTCGGTCAATATTTGATGATAGATACACACACCTGCGAATTTATAACAGCACTATGATTGTTGTTTCTCTACATAACACGTTAAATATCAAAATTTTGTTATATTGGTTCACGAGAACCACAACATTAATTTATATACAAGTATACAGTAGAAGAAGAAAAAATACAAAGATAAAACTTTCAATGCGAAGCAAAGGTCATGTTATACAATGTTATTTAGTTCAGCAGCATGATTAATTGATAAGAAACAAATGACATAATTTTCGTTTGATATAAAAAAAAAATTATACATATTACAGAATGAACTTATAATGTTAATTCCTTGTTGAAATAATTGCACAACGTAGCTACTAATGTGAGTGCTACCTGTCAATCCATTACGATCATCTATCATCTACCTATACCACAATACATAACCATACTCTATCGATGTTCTTATCGATTCTGTTACATAAGTATTTTTTCTCGAAAGCGACATACCATCCGTATATACATCGTACAAGACAATCCATGCACCACGAAATGATAGGATTTGTCCACTCTGTAAAGCTGGTCTTGGAGATGTATACCACTATATATGTAAATGTACCAACTGTGAAGTTAAGGATTTAAGGGGTAAGTTCATACCTCCATATTATTTAAAATATCCAAATGAAAAAAAGTACTTGGCATGCTTAAATATAGTAATAGTAATGTGCTGTCTAAGCTGTCAATTTTTATTCAAAAGGTAGAAAAGATGCTTGTCTAATTTAAAACTGTAATAAACACAAACTTATTTCTGAAGATGTATAATTTAAAAATGTATTCTGTTTGTATTATGAACTATGTTGTAATTAATATTGTGTATATAAATATGCTCCTGTTACGCAGTCTTCTGCGGCTGAGTTTTCTCTAATAAACTAAACTAAACTATATTACACCATAATAATTTTATGGTATCCCATAATCTAAGATATATTATGAAAATCAATAATATTATAAGATGGCATATGTGAATTAATAATATGAAATCAAATAATTTTGGAAATGCTAATAATGCATCAAGATATTAAAAAAATTGAACACATCGTGATAACGATTTTATTGGAATATGTTTTTGTTTCGATACTTGGTCACACCAAACAGCAGCTCATATACTTTAATTGTCAATTCTAAGTGTGCCAAAGTAAATCAAATACAAAAAAAATAGAATTGCCATTCAACAACGTCTTATCAATTAACATGTTTACTATGATCATCTAAAACTAATTACATTAAGAAAAGATGTAAGAATTTACGTTTCAGGACAACATAAATACTATGTATGCATATGCATTTCAAGATCCAATGGCATACATTGAATATAAATATTGATTGGTGTGTTTCTATAAAATAGCTAGTTATTTATTTATCATAAAAGAAATAGCATTTATCTCAGACATTTATAGGCGCAACTGTATTCTGGTTGATATTTTTCGCATGTGTTACGGAGTATATATCTGCCAGTTGATACGATATTTCCGCGCTTGTATGTCCTGACATATATAACTAACTCCAATGTTTGCTTATAACTTAGTTTGTATCCAATATTTACAATATTTACATTCATTTCGTATTACAATTTCACAGTATTGTTTTCGATGTTAACATATAGCACGATAAAGATGAACTATTCACGTTTGTAGGGAAAACGGTACTATTTATTCTGCCATAGGCAACAATTCTAACATTTTCTAAATTTACCAGTTTTTATATTAAAAACCTGGATAAAACAGTTATGTGTGGTGTTAGTACTTTATTACTGTATTCTAAAAATTGAAGCCAAATAGTATCATGACCAATTTCCAACGGAGCTATGTAATCCATGCCCACCGTCATTTTGCACCAAATTTATGAAATTTTGGAAGCCTTTTCGAATAATTCTCTAGAAAATATTTCAATAGGTTTTAAAATTTATATTGTAAATTTACACACTGCAGTTATTCATAGATGAATAAAAAAATATATTGTACCCTTGCATCCAATCACAGCGCTCCTAAGTTGACTTCCTTCACCTGTCTTGGGTACACAAAAGGCCAGCCTAATGCTGGGAAAATGTAATACTACCGTTTTCCCTATACTGTGACACAAAGCTGTAAAGAATTCTTATGACACCATCAATGCAATACTGGGTTATTGTGGAAACCTTGACTATAATTAATACCTGTATCTCCCCATTACTTAAAGAAACATGGATAATTTTATGTCCCCACCCCTACATGCTGATTTACCTCTTTCTTTACTTCTTTCAGATAAAGCTTAAAAAACAACGTGTATCCAACTATATCTTATCTTATTTAAAAAGAATAATACACATTTCCATTTAAACAGATAAAAATGTCAGTTCCGGTTAATTTGTATACATTTTTCATCCAAAATTTACAACATAAGCACAAATTCAAGACTAGTCATACTAATCTCCATTCCATGCTTTAGTATAGGCCATATTGTGGTTCAAAATTTCAGAGCTGGTTATAAAATCCATTATTCTGTCTTGAGATGATAAAAACAAGGATATTAGACACTTAAAACATTAAATCTGCAAAATACTCAGCTGTAAAGTTGCCTTTGTTGCCTTTATTAATCTATGATAAAGCTGAATTATATCCCTTGTGAATATTTAAAAATTCCAACAAAAGTTCTTTCAAACAGTACAGAATGACAAATTATGTACGCCTTATATAATAAAAGATAGAAACTACAAAATGAAGCACTATTAACATATGTGCTGCACGAATTGCCAACAATGTGAGCAATTCTTTACACAGGAGAGTATAAATTATATCTAAATTTAGCCTCAAGTGCGCCTCTTTTTTTCTTAGATGAACAACTCTAACAGTGAAAATGTTTGTAGTATGACCAAATACTGCCTTACTATCTAAACAGTACAAACATAACCAGACAATATCCAATTTTAATAGACTGTGTCAAGGGAAATACACAATTGACACATTTAGGGAATTACACAGCAAAAAAGGCAAATATTTCAGTTGAAAATATTTGTCGCGACTTGAATTCTGGGTTTTCCAATTAAATTAATCATTGCGAAAGGTGAAAACTAATACAAAAGAACAATAGTTTGGTGCGGTTTATACACTATAGAATAAATTTCAATCTTGGTATTTATGATGAGTTTTTTTACCACATTTACAAATACTATATACAAGTGTATTATCTTTCTATTAAATATACCAACCGAGCACTAGCTGTTGGCGATTTTAATCTTGGTGTTATTTAACATTTGCAGTATTGAAAATAAATTGTAAAAATGAAACAATAATACTTTTCTTAAATGAGAATTTACGTATTCAGCTTCGTTTTTAGAGTGAATTGCCGCGAATATATATATTTATTTTTTTAACAAATACACGACAGGGTGCTGACTGACCTAAAGTGGGGGGTCTCTCCAGTCAGTGATTCCCTATATAGTATATAATCAATAAAACAAAATCCCACGAAAGGGGGACCCGCCCCCCCCCCCAAACTGGATCCGCCTATACCAACCGAGCTATACACTAGCTGTTGGCGCTTTTAATCTTGGTGTTATTTAACATTTGCAGCTATTGAAAATAAATTGTAAAAATGAAACAATATTACTTTTCTTAAAAGAGGATTTACGTTTTCAGCTTCGTTTTTATAATGAATGGCAATATATTTGTTTTTTTTTTATCAGAAATACATGACAGGGTGCTGACTGACCTAACGTTGGGGGGTCTCTCAGGCCAGTGATTCCCTATTTAGTATATAATCAATCAAAATAATCACACGAAAGGGGGACCCGGGTCCCCCCCCCCCCCAACTGGATCCGCCTATACCAACCGAGCGATACACTAGCTGTTGGCGCTTTTAATCTTGGTGTTATTTAACATTTCAAGCTATTGAGAATGAGTGAAAGAGACAACGACTCGACAACAAGCAGACAATAGCCGAAGGCATCCAATGGATCTTACACGCGCGAGAATTCCACGCAAAATACGGAAATAACAGAAAATGTTGTATAATTGCCGATCCGACACATGTATTGTAACTATCCATACACCCGTCGAATCAATCGAAAAACTCGACGTACGACCTTCGACAATAAATCAACACATGCAAAATGTTTATACGTAATAATTTATAAAACGTCCCAATGTGACAAAATGTGAAACAATAGCCTAGAGTATGTAAAAACAAGAACAAAACAAAAAACCCAATTTGACAGAAAGCAACCATCGCATTCCTGAAAAATAACTTTCGATTCAGAGACTCAAATTTATTACGGTTTTAGAAATCTTAGAATTCATGGTTATAAAGCTGAAGAGAAATGTTTAAGCAAACTGAGCTCTATGAGGTTTTGATTCTTTATAAGTATCAACTGCAATTTCAAGCTTTTTTTTATGACCTCACTTTCATCGAAGGGTATATTAATCATATTAATGTATCGCCTACAGGTTCGTTCGTCTACCCGTTCGTCTGTTCGTCAAGCTATATATTGGTTTGTCTGGCTATCACCTCGTACAGTTTTTGAGTTGCAACTGAAACATTTTAAGTTAAATATCCTCAAAATGCAAGGTAGTTGGATACATTTTATTATAAAATGCAGAGAGAGATCATGGTTTGTCCTGCTTCCTCTTCCAACATTTTTTTAACTATAGTTTTAATATTTCAGGGGTTGCCTGAACACACAGTTGAGATGTTCATGCATGTATTCCTAGGCATTTTGATTTTTTTTAAATATTCTTAAATGCCAGGAAGCTGAACCTTAACAATTATGTATATTACCAGCATCTAGAGCTACTCCTACTTTTTTTAAGCAACGACCTTGATATCTTGTAGGATGCAGAGGCATATCAAGGGAATGCGATGGCAGGTGGCCTGCTCCCCTCTTTTTTTTCTTCTTCTTTTTTTTTATTATAAAGAGAAGCACTGAAACATGACTGGCACAGGCCCCCTTTTCGGCAGTCACTGAGCCCCACTAATGAAAATTTCTAGTTCCGCAACTGGGATGTTTAAACGCATAATAGTGATGTGCAAGTCCATATTTAGTCTCAAATGCATGATTTGTTTTATTAGTTGTTAGATGCTTAGAACTAGCTGTCAGTTAACTGCGAGTACTCTCAGATCTGTTCATAGTGTCTTTTTGTTGGTGGGATGTACAGGTACCCGGCCACGTCCACTTGTAGTTTTGTCATCTGATGAGCTTTGTCATCTGATGTGTTAAGCCTTTTTCAACCGATATTAAAAGTTCGTTTTTATGTTGTACTGTTATACTATTGTCCAATGTTAGGGTGAGGGTTGGGATCCCGCTAACAGGTTTAACCCCGCCACATAATATAAGAATATGCCTGTCCCAAGTCAGGAGCCTGTAATTCAGTGGCTGTCGTTTGTTTATGTGTTACATATTTGTTTTTCGTTCAATTTTTTATATAAATAAGGCCGTTAGTTTTCTCTTTTGAATTGTTTTACGTTGTCATTTCGGGGCCTTTTATAGCTGACTATGCGGTATTGGCCTATTTCATTGTTGAAGGCCGTACGGTAACCTAGAATTGTTAATTTCTCTGTCATTTTGGACTCTTGTGGAGAGTTGTCTCGTTGGCATTCATACCACATCTTCTTTTATATATTATATATAGGATTTTATTTTTTTTCAAATATACATTCATATACATTATTACTAATAATTGGACTAAATCAACTATGGCTGGGGTATTTAAACGTGTCTTATACGTTTTACTTCTGTATTGCTTTTTGCTAAATGAAATGTATGCAAACCTATGTTGTTTTATGCAGTGGTGTCACAAGGGGGGTGGGGGGGGGGGGAGATCTTCTGCATGCATATGTAGTTCCTAAAAAGGTTGTAATTTTATACTATATTCATTTAAATCTGAATTGCCATAGTCTTTCTAAAACATTCGATGAACATCTTTTTCGCCAATATATTATTTTTTTCATTCGCCCAAATTTTAGATACATGACGTAAACACATATAAGTTAAATAATAATTAAAAAAAAACACACTTCTTTCTGCTATTTACACCCCGCCTTGTTCGCCATGGGACATGACTGTGTGATAATCATATATAGGCGGTATGATATTATAACTTATATATTTTTGTGAACGGGATGACGATCGGAATTAATGTTTGTAAACCTCGGAAATTAGTACATGTACATGTAAAAAAAAAGTTCTTATTAATAATTGTGTCAATAATATCGCTCTAATATATATTTTGGTGGGAAGGTTGGCATTCAGCGCTGTTCTTCTTTATAATTCTTAAATTTATCACCCTACGCGACATGCTTTGCGGTGGACAAAAAACTTTTCCATGGGCGTCCGAACGCGTCCGTGTTTCTGTCTAGCCACCCTCTCATATAAAATTCTTGTCAATTGTGAATCAAATTTATATCAGAGATGAATCGTCACTAATGGCTCGAACGGTAAAAGAAAAGTGACCAGTATTGAATTTCGACATTTTTAAAAATATTCGATCTTTCTTTTGCGCCGATTATTAATATTATAATCATCATTAATATTATAAACCTCTTCTGTTCGCCATATATATACACATGTTATAAATTGTCATAATAATTGTTGTTCCCTGCAAATAGGCTGTTGTCGTTTTCATCTGGCGCAGAAATAACTGGTGTGTGTGTGTGTGGGGGGGGGTCCAGTCTGTTGGGCCAGTATAGAGAAAACTCAAATGAAATTGGTAAATGGCTATCGCAGTTTTTCGGTGACCATTCCTTCCCCCATGAAATAGAGGATTGCTTCACGTTTGACATGATGTTGTACTTATATATGCTGAACTTCAAGTTAGCCATCTCATTGCTGGTCGGCTGCACGCGTTGAAAACTGTAAAAATAACGGTGCAGATTTTCATGGATGTAAACAGAGTGCTTTTATCTTTTACTAGTAATTTTTTTAAACAGTTATACCATTGTCCTACGTTTGGGCGAGGGTTGGGATCCCGCTAACATGTTTAACCCCGAAACATTATGTAATGTGCTTGTCCCAAGTCAGGAGCTTGTTATTCAATGGTTGTCGTTTGTTTATGTGTTTCATATTTGTTTTTCGTTCATTTATTGTACACAAATTAAGCCATAAGCTTTCTCGTTTGAATTGTTTTACATTGTCATATAGGGACCTTTTTAGGTATCGGCTTTGCTCATTGTCGAAGGCCTTACGGTGACCCATAGTTGTTAATTTCTGTGTCATTTTTGTCTTTTGTGGGGAGTTGTTTCATTGGCAACCATACCACATTTTAATTCTTTTTTTATAATCCTGCTCGGAATCCTACTTTTACCTCCCCGTGAGTATGTTACAACAGCTATATGTACATGTACATGTTATGATTGACAATTCATAACTTATGTACTGGCTAACGGAAGAGATGTATAATGATCATAATGACCCTGTAATTAACATGTACACAAACAACGCAAATGAAACACAAATTCGGCGAAAATGAAAATAAAAAATCGGCGCAAAAGAAATGCAGATCTGATCTGTGCAAATGATGAGTAATCACTGATAGCGTCAAATTAGTATTTGAACGTTATGGTCCCACATCATGGTTTTAAAGAATTAGGGACCAAAAACTGGCCAAAATAAGCAAAACAACGTTTTTCTGGTTTCCGGACAATAACTTGTGTAAAAGCGTATTGATAGCGTATTGATATCTATATATAGTAAAATTATACTACAAATATTTGAACAACGGAGGGAGGGTTTGGTTTGATTCTGTTGGTTATAGCTCAAACCGTTCAGGAGTAAAGTGCAAACAGAGGTTTCCAGATTTGCCACCGTACCAACCGTAGTACGAAGTGGGAGCCGTCATTTAACTTTTGGAAATTATTGATGTATACACTTAATATCAACGAATATTTTAGGAATCATATGTTGAACTATTTTGAGAATTTTTAACTGTAATTTGGGACTAATTTCCTGTGGTTACTTCTTGTATTCATAAGAAACAATATTGTGTGCACTCGATTATGCTTTCAAGTAACCGTTGGTATATACGAAAGGTTTATAGTTAAAAGTTATTTCCTCATGAAACTACGTAGACACAAAGAAGCTAAATTACAAAACAAATTTAAAACCTATATAAATTTTGTTCGTAATAATTTTATATCATTATAAAATGTTAAAGTTTTTAATGTTTGTTGTTAGTTTTTAGAAAACATGAACAAATGAAATGTTTTTTAACAAAATAAATTGACCTCAATAACAAAAGAATAATGAAATAATAAATTAAAAACCAAATCCTATCTCAGCCGACCATTCAAGGTCTATAAAACCATAAAATTAAAATAAAAAGTCTAACTCGTGGTCGTCCATAATATGGATAAAGTAAAGTCAAGGTCGTGTGAATCTTCCTGTAGTGATAATCAGCTTGTTCTACATCAAAATAAAACAAAGCCTGAAGGATAGTCTTTTGTTTCATTCTTGTCAATATGCTATTGAGTCATCTTCTGTTCTATATAGATAAATGAAGATGTTGTATGAGTGACAATGAGACGAGTCTCCATCCAAGTCACAATTTGTAACCAGATGCTCCGCAGGGCGCAGCTATATACGACAGCAGAGGTTGAACACTGAACAGTTTGAGCAATTCACTATGCTGTTGAATATTAATCCTCTCAAAAAAATGTTTGAAGAAATTTTCTTTTTATTTATGAAATCTGAAATGTGAAAAATGTACCCCCCCCCCCCCCCATTTTTTTTCACATCCCCCTTTCCCTTTTTCCAAAACTGATCTCAATTCAAATTCATAATGGAGTTTGCAACAATAACTACTCATTTATAAATACATCATAAAATATTAAAATGTAAAATAAAGTGCTTGTTATCACTGAATGGTAAAGATTGTTTTAATTTATCAGTTGGTAGTAAAAGTGAATATACATTGTAGCATGTTTCTCTAGTGTCATAAAAATTCATAATATCTCATGAACTTAATAGATTTATATTCAAAATCCTTATATTTCAATAAGGTAACTTTATTTGTTAATGGAAAATTGTTTTAATGTTAATTAGGCTTAAATTAAAAATTGTTTGCTTTCCCCTCTCTGTGATTAAAGTAAGATAACTCTGGTCAATTTTCCTAACATTCAATCATTATAGGAAGATGATATAGTTCTGTTTTCATTTATAGTCTTTTTCAGAAAAGTTCTAATTGTTTTGGGTAGGTCCCAATTACAATTCTACACTCTAGCATTCGGCATCAGTTAGAAGCTTCTGGAATAAAATGGTGGCTATGGTGTACTGTTTTGTGTTTGTGTTAGGCGTTATTACACTTCTTTCATGTATTTGTCTTAAGGGGTCGAGTAAAGCAGATAAGTTACATCAGCTTTCTGCTTCATTTGAGTTCTGGCATAATGGTATACACCATACCAATCTTAGAAACAAATGCCTTTACGAGTAAAATGACGAATGCTGTTGGACAGTTTTTGATGCATATACCACAACTTGAAACAGTGTATTCTTGACAGCACAATTAATGTTTTTCACCGGCATATTGTACCACAAATTAAAAGTAGGAAAAAAGTGGGTTTTTTTTTAATAATTTCCAGGATATGGTTTTAACAGGTCGGGACCACTACCTTATATGGAAATGCATAAATTAGCATACTTATGTTCTCGCACATGTAATTGTTTATTTACATGTGACGCAGTTTATTTTTACCTAGGTTTTTGACCAATCCACTAAATGAATCACAATGCATGATGGACTACTACGTGTTAAAAATCAACCAAGAACACGTGTTATTTACTGAAATACAACACATTTTTTCGTGCAATGCGGGATTCACAATTTCGCTTAGTTTTTCATTTTGTGTATCCTCATTTATAGTTCGTGATATAAAGTATTACTTCCATGCTCAGATTAACGAAGAGTTGTTTCTATGTGAAGAAAAAAAGGTTTTAATTACCGGATATATAGCCATTAGCATGTTTGATGATGGCACAGAGATTTCATCTATTTGTCCACCAGAAGCAAGGAAACAAATGAGACAAACTTACTGGTGTAAAGTAAGCCGTCGATAACAGCCGGTGCTTATATTCAAGAGTACAGCAATGTTCGTATAGATAATTAAAGGCAAATGTGGGATCCTTGAATTTTGTGTTCGTAAAAAAGGCGATGAAATATTTACATACATGGCAGTGTTCACACAATTTATAAGTATTTTTGTTGGTCACATTTCAGTATATGGGACTTCCAAACTGTTCCCTTTTTTTTTTTAAGGTAGTGAAGTCAGCAACTGTAGTTTCAGTTTGTTCGTTTTTTAACGGGCTCGGACATTTGCCAAATTGAATAAAATCATTACAGCTGATTTCTTAAACCTGCAAAGTAAAACTTTGGTTGGCTTGCTTGCTTTGTTTGTATAGTTGTTCATACAAGCTTTGAAAATAAGATTGACATCTTTAAACAATATATATATATAGGCATAGTTTAACTTGTATATTTTATATTTTGTACAATATACAAACAAGCAAGCAAGCTAACCAAAGTTTTGCTTCACATGCATAAAAAATAAGCTGTAATAATTTTATCAATATGTATGTGCGACAAGATGGAAAATTTTATATGTTTTGTGAAAATTGCAGCGTTGGATCCATAATAAAAAAAAGGAGATGTGGTATGATTGCCAATGAGACAGCTGTCCACAAGAGACCAACATGACACAGAAATTAACATTTATAGAACACCGTACGGCCTTCAACAATGAGCAAAGCCCATATCGCATAGTCAGCTATAAAAGTCCCCGATATGACAATGTAAAACAATTCAAACAAGAAAACTAACGGCCTTAATTATATTAAAAAAAAATGAACGAAAAACAAATATGTAACACATAAACAAACGACAACCACTGAAATACAGGCTCCTATACAATATATATTTTTTTTGATGGGATAGATTTCTTGTCCTTTTATATATTTAATTGGGCCGGTTTTTTTTGGGTTTTTTTGTTTGTTTGGATTGTTTTACGCAAGTAATTTTAGGGTCATTAATAGCTTACTTTTCAGCATTGGACCTATGACTGCTTACTTTACTAAATTATGTCTTTGTTGGAAAGATGTCTCATTTGGCACTCATACCTCATCTTCTTATTTCTATATAAAAAGCACGTTTTAGAAAAAAATAATAGGTAATATGGCACCCACTATGATCCAGAGACTTTTAATATTGGAGATATTTTACATATGTCAACAGGACAGCAGCCGAACGATAAAAAAACCTCTGAGGTATATTTTGTGATAAAATTAGCAACAAACGGATATTATCGATGGATGAATTTAAACTATAAAAAATGTATTGAGCTATATACCGTACCCGCTCAGTGGCGGATCCAGGGGGCGGGGTTCCGGGGGATGGACCCCCTTTTTTTGGACGATCAGTGCAATTGGATGGGGACATGTAGTTGGAACCCCTCCCCTTTTGTCCAGGATTAGGACCCCCTTTTTAAAATGGCTGGACCCGCCCCTGCCGCTTTTATAACACTTCTTTTTAGCATACTGAATATTATGATGTTCTTACTATTAGTTCAGGTCCTGATAAAAAAAAATACACATTCAGTACAGAAAGAAGTGTTTCAATGAAAGTTTCGTGTTTTTCTAGGCAGAAATGATTTTGCAATGACATTATACAGGTTTAAAAGAGCTCTAATGATTTCTTACTGGACAGTGGTCACTTCATTGGATATTTCACTGTGTCATGTCGTGAAATTAATGCAGGTTCAATTTATAACAATGCACAAAACTGGTTCAACTACTTTTGCAAGGCGAAAAAGAAAGTCGAATCGTGAAGCCAATAAACAATATTTTTTTAATCTGAGCATGCAAATTGAAAATTACGTTATATATTTTACATTAAATATATTTGCAGAATAAAAACTTGGGTAATCAGAGTCCCAGACAATATATTAATTGACTGTTTTCCCACTAATTCCACGTGTTTTAAGTAGTAGTTTACTCGTAGTAGCCCACAATGCATTGTAGTTCATTGAGTCGATTGGTCAGTTTTTCAAGGTCATATTGGCCTTGTGTTTTGGAAATTACTATGCAAATATATTCTGACGTCAGAAAATCTAGAGTTCTCGACCTGTTTAATAGAGGGCAATTTCATGATTACTGGGAAGATGATTTTTCTGTGACATAGTCACTTGTTTCAGAATATTTCCCCCTATATACCTTAATGGTATATTAAGGTAAAACAAAGGAAAGTTTTATTCTGTAACGAGTGCCTGTGATCTGTGATTTAGCGCAGTTTGTATTATGGCTCTAAGAAAGTTAGTGATGATGAAGGTAGAGTTGACCTTGTTTATATTTGACGTATAAACACGGTAACAAAAAAAAATATTTATAAGATAACAAAATAATTCTTTATATTGGTATATAATAATTTTAAACATTTCAAAACAAATAAAAGAAATTATAGATATACATAAATGTCTTTGATAAACTAATGAAAAATACGAGTATCTAGTACATTACAGATTTTGTAACGATTTTAAATTCAATAAAAAAAACTATATTTATAAGATATAATTATAACCCTGTTCAAGGTAGACAATCAACATATTGACTTGAAATTAAACATAGACTCATAGTTCAAAGGAATATAACTCTTGTATACAAATGACATATCAATCGAGTTATTTAGCTGCGAATTCGTTCGCCACCTTCAAGGAAGATTCTAAATTATTAATATAACCACAAGTTGTTCATCTATATATGGGTCATTTTCAAAAAATGTCGAATTTTCAGTACACCCATGCTAAAAGTTTTATTTCTAATGGAAATTTCAGTTGTAATGGTTTAAATGAAAGCTTGTCGGATTTGTGATTCAGAACATTAATAATAAACAAACCTTACATCTATTTTGATAAGATTAAACTGCATTTAAGGCCGATTTTGGGGGTATTTGTGTGCTTACATTGTCAGAAAAACACATTTCAAATGATTTTTTTTCCGATTTTCTGATCGCCTTGATATCTGCAAAAGAGACTTTTTAAGAACGTTAATTATAATTCTAACGAAAAATCGTAGCTTCTTTATCATTGTATGTAACAGATTATCTACAAACTAAATTCAATCAGCGTACAGGAGGTTCATGTCTATCCTGTTACCGCTACTTAAATCAGTCGTTAAATTATTCTCCCTATGAATATTGAATCAGTCAGTGTTGATTTCAAAAATGCAAAGTAATCTTTACATTTAAAACGCCTCGTTTCTTGAACGACAGTGTAGAGAAAAGAAATTTCAAGACATTTAGTGAAAAAAATAGAGCGTACTTTTTTTCATGTCTATGCTGTTACCGACCATTTTGATTAATTACACTAACAGTATGGTTGTAAAAAGTGCAATAACGTGTTGGAAACCAAATTCACAATAGAAAACCATAATCACTTCACCAAAGGGAGTTGTTATTTCACAACAGCAATCAAAAACGAAGAAATTTGTCTATCCTGTTATGTCTATCCTGTTACTATGGTTGCTATGGTTACAGTAACAGACATAGACAATTATAGACAAACACGTCGTTATTTTTTTTTATCTTAACATGTAGGTGGAAAACGAATGAAATATTTCATTGTTTGAACTCATCTTAAGGTTATAACGTCTTAATCTTCCCAATTAAGCATTTGCAGGTGCAATACTGATATCGGTAACAGGATAGACAAAAAGGTAACAGGATAGACTTTTATATAGTGATATATCAGAAACGTACGTTCCTGTTACCAACGAAATAAAGAGAAAAGTAAATTAACTTATGAGGGATTTACTTGATGTTGGGTTTATTCGAAAGGGTGGAAAAAGGCCGAACAATATAAATTGCTATCTTAGACTTGCATTACTGGTGGTAATTTTTACAACCTTTGAAAACCAATTTTTAGAGCCATTTTTCAGTACAACCTAGAAAATTGGCAAATAATCTATTATTTTACAGAATGAATATATATAGAAGTTTATTCTCTTGAAAACCATCTAATTGGTAACGTTAAACAAGCTTAACATTTTATCTAAACCTTTTCTTAATAACCCAAAATTTCTTTTGAAAATGGTAACAGGATAGACAAAATATTGTACCACCGATCAAAAAATGTTTCAAGATATTCTTGTATGACATCATTAAGATTGCATCTTTTAATATGTTGTTCTTAAAGTACTGTTTGTTTTGATTTGCTTATGTAGAGGGTTGTTTGAATAAGTAACTTTTAATAAATTTTTCAATTTCAAAATTCGACATTTTTTGAAAATGACCCAGATACTGACGACTAATGAATGCTAACCACAGTAAAGAATATTTGTTTGAAATTTTTAAACACTTACTCAGAAAAATGCTCGAACTACTTGACTTTCAAAGCTCATAATTAACGTGTTTACACACTGATATACTATGGTTGTTAAACATTACAAACCTGTAATCGTATAAGACACTATACACCTCGTGTGCTTGCATTAACTTATCCAAAAATATATTTATTTCAAGCCTAAATATTTCGACATGTTATTTACATTTAATAAATTTTAGAATCACAACTTTCGGTTAAGATTTGACTAAATACCAAATTCTTGATATCGTCAGGTAAATATGCTATACATTGTATATTGTATAAAACAATGATTTAAGTTGATTCAACAACTATTCTGGACAAAGAAAGATAACTCCAATTGAAAATTTCTTGCTATTGCACAATATTGTGCAATTAGATATTTCTTGCTATTGCGCAATACTGTGCAATTGAAAATATTTGCTATAGCACAATACTGTGCAATAGAAAATTCATGTATTGCGCAATACTGTGCAATTGGAGATTTTTTGCTATTGCTGAATACTGTGCAATTGTAAATTTCTTGCTATTGCTGAATACTGTGCAATTGTAAATTTCTTGCTATTGCACAATACTTAATATAATAATTTTGGATCCTGATTTGAACCAACTTGAAAACTGGGCCCATAATCAAAAATCTAAGTATATGTTTAGATTCAGCATATCAAAAAAGCCCAAGAATTCAATTTTTGTTAAAATCAAACTTAGTTTAATTTTGGACCCTTTGGACTTTAATGTAGACCAATTTGAAAACGGGACCAAAAGTTAAGAATCTACATACACAGTTAGATTTGGCATATCAAAGAACCCCAATTATTCAATTTTTGATGAAATCAAACAAAGTTTAATTTTGGACCCCGATTTGGACCAACTTGAAAACTGGGCCAATAATAAAAAATCTAAGTACATTTTTAGATTCAGCATATCAAAGAACCCCAAGATTCAATTTTTCTTAAAATCAAACTTAGTTTAATTTTGGACCCTTTGGACCTTAATGTAGACCAATTTGAAAATGGAACCAAAAATTAAGAATCTACATACACAGTTAGATTCGGCATATCAAAGAACCCCAATTATTCAATTTTTGATGAAATCAAACAAAGTTCAATTTTGGACCCTTTGGGCCCCTTTCTCCTAAACTGTTGGGACCAAAACTCCCAAAATCAATTCCAACCTTCCTTTTGTGTTCATAAACCTTGTGTTTAAATTTCATTGATTTCTATTTACTTACACTTAAGTTATTGTACGAGAACCAAGAATAATGCTTATTTGGGCCCTTTTTTGGCCCCTAATTCATAAACTGTTGGAACCAAAACTCCCAAAATCAATCCCAACCTTCCTTTTGTGGTCATAAACCTTGTGTCAAAATTTCATAGATTTCAATTTACTTAAACTAAAGTTAATAGTGCGAAAACCAAGAAAATGCTTATTTGGGCCCTTTTTGGCCCCTTATTTCTAAAATGTTGGGACCAAAACTCCCAAAATCAATCCCAACCTTCCTTTTGTGGTCATAAACCTTGTGTTAAAATTTCATAGATTTCTATTCACTTTTACTAAAGTTAGAGTGCGAAAACTAAAAGTATTCGGATGACGACGCAGACGACGACGCCAACGTGATAGCAATATACGACGAAAAATTAAAAATTTTTGCGGTCGTATAAAAAGTTTACCATTGTAGGTCAGCTTATTATCTTGAAATCATTAATAGACAGAGAATTTCTTCAAACGCAAACATGACCAACAATTCTTAATCATCAGTCGACTTGTAATGTAGTTATTACCCTAGATTGATAGAACCTTTGAATAGCAAATTGATCAGAAATACAGGATCTGCAAAAAGTTGTTTACATATGAAAGTTATTGCCCTTAAATGGCAATGTTTATACTTTTGTAAGTGTACAGCAAAATATGAAGACAGATAGAAATTAAAATTGAAAAACGATCAACAAAAAAAAGATTTTAGTCATGAATGATATTGTAGTCTTTGGAGCCTCTAGTTATGTTTTTATTCGATAACCTGACAGCAAAGATATAATTTGACTTTGAAAAATTATGCATAGAGCTATAACGTATATCGTATTCACTTGGCATCCTTCCTTTTTGGAAAATTATCTATACCCTCGGGCTAAAAGCTTTTCTTTTTAAAAAAAAACTCCTTATATCTGTATGCTATACATATTTTAGAAACATGTACTATTTTAAAACAAAGCAGTTGATATATCTTTTTCGCAATAAGCCGAGATAGAAAACTAAGAAAAAACTGGAGTTAAACTATTTTAAGTTGATACTAGTACATATAAATCTGAACAAATTACCTAGAAACATTTACCAACCGATGAAAATGATCCTTAATTTTGAGCCATAAATTGGTTGTAAATGGTGCAAAAGACATTGTATAGCAACATAGTATTTTCCGTAGAACATTACGAAGAGTAAGAAAGACATACTCATATTGCATTAGTGCAAATATAGCGTAAACTTATTGCCGTTATC
The DNA here is from genome assembly GCF_965363235.1 of Mytilus galloprovincialis. NCBI lineage: Eukaryota > Metazoa > Mollusca > Bivalvia > Mytilida > Mytilidae > Mytilus > Mytilus galloprovincialis. The sequence goes on from NC_134848.1 coordinate 67,608,232, forward strand.
AGTGAACAAAATACGCTGTGTTGTAAGACGTTTTTTTTTAGCATTGATGTACGACAAAAGGTTAAATGGATGGATATTGGTTAACATTATCCCTCGTAGATTATGTATACTACTCGCAGGCACGTGCAATACACAGATTTACTCACGACAATATTTACAAATATTAATGTAATAACAATATCTAGTTGAAAAATAAAAATAAACGAACACAATGAAATAATATCGTGAAGATAAATATTTCGACTCTAGAAATTGTTTTCGTTAGTGTCATAAGATTTATGTTATTTTTTTAAGTTATATAATCAACATTTTGTGATTACATCCACCGAAAAGTTCAGTGACAAAATATAAGGGAAAAGATAGATCGATATTTTTACAATGTGTGTTGGGTTTTAAGGAAAATGTTGCTCCAATGATCGCAAAGATAGCTTAATAAATAAAAAAATGATTTTAATGCGAAGTCAACACAATTCTGAACACAATTTTGCCATTATAACGTGTACTAGTTATACAAACACCAGTAAGATATTATTAATAAATAATTTCTAATTATTCCAATTTATATTAGAAAACATTTTTTTATTCTTATCTTTTTCTAAATATACACAAAACATAAACATAGCAAAACAGAAATGCAAATCTATATTTAGAATATGAAGGTCGAGGCTACTCAGTTCCAGTGGGGATTGTTTGATTCATTCTCTTGTGCACAAATAAATGTTATCGTATAAAATCACGAGCAATGTTTTCTAGAAGCAGTGAAATCATAATAAAATAAAAGATTAAGGTTTCTGTCGTTGATATGATATTCGATTTCTTTATTTTTATCATAATAAATACAATAATCTCATGCATGAAATGATATCTCCAAATCAACACAAACGGTTGTGTTACGTATCAACCGTACCTGATACGTAGCAAATATGGAAACCTCTGTTAACAAGAGTGTGAACACAATAGACGGATGCCCAACTCGCACTATCATTATCTATTTTCAGTAAATCGTGAATTGGGGGCCAAAACTCTAATTTGGCATTAAAATTAGAAAGATCATACTATTGGGAAAATGTGTACTTAGTTTCGAGTTGATTGGACTTCAACTTCATAAAAAACTACCTTGACCAAAAACTTTAACCTAAAGCGGGACAGACGGACGACGAACGGACGTACAAAGCAGAAAACATAATGCCCCTCTGCTATCGTTGGTGAAGCATACAAATGGGTATTAGTAATGATTTTCGGAAAATCAGCATACCAGTTATAATATCTATAATTAAAAGCACAAGGTTCACAAGATCCAGAGGTCCCCCTTCTCTTTTTTGTGTGAACAAAATTGGTTGATTATATAGGGAATCACTGAATCATGACTGGAGCGCCCCCTTTCAGGTCAGTCGACAGGCCCCTCCTTATGAAAAATTATGCATGGATCCGCCACTGCGGTTTCATTCCACAAAAGAAAGGTTGGGTCGATTAAGGGGTTAGGGATATATTGCTTAAAATTGTTATAATACTTAGTAATAGAGACCAAAAACAAGACTTTTTGAATACTATGTAAAAATTAGATTGTTATTTAACAAAGAAACAAAAATCCTTTACTTCTCCGAAATCATTCCAGCTGAAAATGTCAGTTTAGTTGTATTCATAGAGATGAACGCGTTACGGACATATTTGCATTTACCAATCAATACACTATGAGTATGGCGCGGTTAATCTATATTATTCCACTAACTGTTTTTCAATTTTCACTGAAGTTATATAAATATGTATATATTCGTGTTTCTAAATTCATACCAAAAATTTAGCCCAATATCTGAAGGCGTTTCGAAAAAAAGTCTGAATAACTGTTTAATGTGTAAAGATGTTTAGTAACTTTTTATCACAGTAGTATTGTCAGTTAAAATATTTTGGTTAATCTTTGGTGATGTATTTTTTCCCTTAAGTTAAAGGTATATTAGAGTAATATGATCTTTTTTTTTTAAATGCATCAATATAGTTTTCTATTGAACCGTCTAAAATATATTATACGTTTATATTTCACATTCACCTTTTAAATAATTTGAATACACTAGTTTATTTAAAATTAAAGATAATTCTTCTTCTGAATACCCCCCTTTTTTCTTTCTTTTATATGTTGTATCGAACAGAAAGGATCTGATTCAGAATTTACATCTATTTTTATCTCTGATCATGTTTTATTGAATGCAGCTGCGTACCTAGTTACATGGGGTTGATATAAATGACATGTTAATTTGAAGTTATGCAGTTACTGATAAGTTTCCTTGTCAGTTTCACTGGATAATTAAGTGTTTTCAGACTGGAGCGTTGTCAATGTGCACAACTTGTGTTTTTTAACTATAAAATTTTAATAGCAAGGTCAACATTCAAAAACTGAATGATTACCTTTGGAAGACAAAAGTTTAGTCGTAAGAATAGCCTGCTACAATAAAGATGCTCGAAAAGCATCTTTAACTGTTGTTTTTGGGAGAGGAGTCGTCAAAATTATAAAAGAGGATGTTTAAAATTCAGAGGCGGATTTATAGGGGCACCAGGGAGCCCCCCCGGGTTTCTGGGGGAAATTTGGTTGATTATATAGGGAAACACTGAAGCATTAACAGAGCGGACCCCCCTCTAAGGCAGTCAGTGTGCACCCACTTATAACATTTCTGGATCCGCTAGTTAAATTCATTATTTTCTAACTATATATGTTTCTTATCATGGAAGTTCTTATGCATTAATCCCCAGGGTGAGGCTATAGGGATAGCTTGAATAAGTCTTTCAAGCTTCATTATTTTATGAAAAGGGTGGGAAATTAAAACGGTCAGGGTTATTTCTAATTAAGTGTCTGACGCTAGTATTTATTGTGTTGCGGTTAAAACCACATTTGAAATGTGTCAGATGTTTCCGGCATTATTTGTAAATTTGCACCCATTTGACATCAAAAATAGACTGTAGGAATTCGCAAGTGTCGATGAGCTTTGTTTTAAGAGGGAATGGTAATGTAGCGCAAATCAGATCATTACGTAGGTGTAGGTCTCCATTTTGGAAATATACATAGACATATATATCATATTAAAACAAAACAAAATTTGAAAAGGGACAGGTCATAAGCGGATCCGGGGGGAGTGTTGGCGACCGGGCCCCCCGTTTCCTGAAAAAGGGTTGATTATATAGGAAATCACTGAAGCATGACTAGAGCGGACCCGCTTGGGTCAGTCAGCGCTCCAACCCCCTAATGAAAAGTTCTGGATCGCCACAGCAGGTATATGGAGTCTTAATGGCTAACATCTACCTCCAAAAAATGAACAAATTTAATTCAAGATTAAAGGGCCTTTTGGGAATAACTTTTTTGAAATGCCTATTTATTTTGATGTTTATAAACATCATACAATAATCATTAATATTTCAATAAAATCTTACTGGCAATATGGACTCCTTGAAAATAAAGAGAAATTGTCTTTCAAATGACAGCACGCAGATCGACAGAATTTGATCGAAACTGTACATGTATCTATATACATGTATGTTTCTGTACGGCTTCGTTATCGATCCGTAGCATACCACATCGTCTTAGTTATATGCATAATTGTGTAAATTATGTTTGCATTTTAACCAGTCCGGGTATTATGGTTTGAAAAAAGATTATCAGTTAATTAAACTACTAATTTTGGTGTTTTGGGCCGCTAATTTGGGCTTAAATTTTATTTAAAAATTGCCAATTTGACTGCCAAAAAAATTCTAAAAATGTATATATAGTCCAGGCAGGTTTCATATTAAAGAAAGCCCATCATCGAGTTCTTATCAATATCAAAGTCAAACATCGAGTAAGAAAAGAGAAGATAAATGTTTAAGTATCGAGTTAACAAAGTAAGGTTCACATTGTCGATCAGACTCAATCAACACTGATCGATGAAGCCACCAGAAGACTGATTTGACTCGTTCAACGAAAATGTTCGGGTGTCTATCTTGCTCTACACTGATTCATTTTTCTATACGATAACCTTTGAAAGTCAATAAAATTCGAATAGGGATCAAGAAGTAGAATCCAAGCACTAGATATTCGTCAGGAAATGTTAGTATATATAGAGAGAGATCAAGAAAGGTCATCATACAAATATTTTAGGTAAACGGACAGAAAGTCACAGGACAAAAGTCACAAGACAGAAAGTCAGAAATTTGATAGGACAAACTAACAGTCACACTTACAATCAGTCACGCCGTTGCGGAGGAGGCATTAACCTTGTCCGTCCGTACGTATACCTAAAAATGTACTAAAAATGTACCGTGTTGAAGGCCGTACATTGATCTATAATGGTTTACTTTTTTAAAATTGTTATTTGGATGGAGAGTTGTCTCATTGGCACTCACACCACATCTTCCTATATCTAATCTTATCGGGGCCTTTTATAGCTGACTAGGCGGTATGGGCTTTGCTCATTGTCGAAGGCCCTACGGTGACCTATAGTTGTTTTAAAATGTCTGTGTCATTTTGGTCTCTTGTGGACAGTTGTTTCATTGGCAATCATACCACATCCTCTTTTTTATAAATACCGGCGTCCGTACTTTCAAAAAATGTATCTGTTCTTTAACTTTAGTTTGCCTTAACCAAAAGAATCTCACACACAATGCTTATCACCAAATAACACATATCAAGTTTGAATTTTGGTCTCAATAATTTTCACCGTTATGCCTTTTACAAATATGCAAAATTGCGGAATATTTCGTTTAACTCTAACTCGAGTTTGCCTCAACCAAATTTTATGAAGTTTTAAAATGCTTACTGCCACAAAACTCACATCAGTAACACAAATTTAATGTTCTTGATTTATGAGCCTTTATAACGTCTTATGCAAGCGGGGGCATTATCTGTATGCGGCCCATGGACACATTCCCCATTTAGTTTTTTAATAAGAAAACTAATCTCAGAACTAAATTAATTGTGACTATTTTGCCAAGTGACTTTTTGTCCGTGACTTTTTGTCTAGTGACTTTCTGTCCTACATATTTTACTGGTCAGTACTCGATTAGCTTGACTTTACTTGATGAATAATTATATCCGATCGCTTGGAGCTCAATGCCATTAATCTGTGTTTTATCTGTTTTCTAGATTTACTCGAACAATGCTTCTTGATCACTGACTGACTACTACCACCTTTAATAAATCCAAACCTGACCTATATTCGACTCTACCAAACTCGATCACCTTTTGATTCGTATCCTTAACCATGCACATGCACGAGTACAAATGACCGCTACAAGACTCTATGAATGGTTGTAAGACTTTCGAGCACGATTTTTGTACTCAGACTATAAAATCAACCAATCAAATTGCTGGATTTCATGTTTCGAGCATGATTTTTGTGCTCCGAGCACTGAGCAAAGTTTTATGCCTTCAAGGCCTGATATCCACATAGATAGGAAGATGTGGTATGAGTGCCAATCAGACAACTCTCCATCCAAGTCACAATTTATAAAAGTAAACCATTATAGGTCAAGGTACGGTATTCAACACGGGTCCTATGCTCACACCGAACACCAAGCTGTAAAGGTCTATAAAAAATTACTGGTGTAAAACCATTCAAACGGGAAAAACCAACTGTACCGGTCTGATCTATATAAAAAACGATAAACGAGAAACACTTATAGCCCACAAAAACAAACGACACTGAACATCACAACTGCGAAATACAAACATGTATTTCTAGGTTGTATTTCTGTAAATATTGACAATGCAATTTCCCATAGGAACTCCTTTTACGGCTAAAACTGTACCACTTTTACTATGAAGTTTTGAAAAAAATCTTATCCTAGAATTTAAAGTTCATGCACCACAAAAAAAATGCACCACAATTTTTTTCAATGGTCAAAATATAGGGCTGTGCGGCATATTTTCAACGTTTATATGCCCTGAACTTCTCAGAGTTTAAACTTACGCTAATTTTCTTAACTACCCCTACCTCGAATGAAAGGTTACCACAGATTTCAATGTAAACAATATGCACGTGTTTATTTACTGGTAACATTCCCAAGTTCTGTCTCTGCGATATGGAATACAGAGAGCATAACTGGGAACCAGTATGTAAACAAAATGAATTTTCTATGAATATTCAATTACTCCCCAAAAGAGGCGTGTTTTGAGAAACAGCTGTATTTACAAAGTGCAACCTCTAAGTTAGCACAAATACAATATTTACATTTCACTTACAGCATTCATACTAGTGTTGTCAAATCGTACACTTTTGCCTAACCGGTTACTCGGATAATCGTTCGACCGATTAACCGGTTAACCGGTAGTTTGAGTTGGTGCTTGTAGTACCCTACACTTAGATATAAGATGTGGTATTATAGTCAATTTGACAACCTTTCATCCAAGTCATAAATTTACTCTTTTAGAATTGAAGTTTGTCCTCTGGCATTATAAGGCTTGTCTGTGAGGATTTCTGGCGAAGTTTGACTTTTAATAACCAACTACACCGTATCAACAAAAGCGTTTGTACCAACTTCAGATTGAAAAATAAAAAAAAGACTTCTTGATCTCTTAGAATTGAATATTTATGAAACTGATTATTCTTTCCTTTTCACTTGTTGTCTCCGAAAATGATGTGGAGTGTTTCAGTTTGAATGATTAATTATAAAAAAGAAGATGTGGTATGATTGCCAATGAGACAATTCTCCACAAGAGATCAAAATGACACAGAAATTAACAACTATAGGTCACCGTACGGCCTGTTTCTTTACTTTGTTTGCATGTTACTCGTACTATCACGGATACATTGAGTACATTCATATTGGTTTGCATTTCACAATTTTTTAGTTAGCATTTCGTTTAAAGTAAGACTAAGCCTTGCACGACGGAGGTTGCACATTAGATGTAGGTTTACACAATATTAGATCAGAAGCGAAATAATGAAGTAAATCGTAAAATTTAATCGCATTACTGATTTAGAGTTACTGTTAAAAAAACATGTATACTAATTATGTTTCTTTAAGATCCTGCCCCGAGCTGAGAAACAAGTTCTTATTAATTTTATGTTTATAGGATTAACAATATCAATCAATTTACTTGACAATTGATCTGTCAAATTAATTACCACGACGACCATTTTTAAATAAAACCTAACTATTTAATGATTTCAATACAAATTTATATCAAATCTATCAAAATTGAAAAAGGCCGGTTAACCGGTTAGCGTTTTTGGTATTCGGTATTCGGTCGTTCGACCGGTTAACCGGTTAACCGTTGACAACACTAATTCATACACAAATGTAGGAGAGCTGAAGTGCAGTGGTTAGCGCTCGGGACTAGTAACTCAATGGTTCCTGGTTCGATCCAAGTTCCGGGTAGAAAATTTCAGGGACTGAATTTTCGGCTCTCCATTGACACAATATATTTGCGAGTATAGTCTTAAGAAAGGATGATAGTTCTTAGGAAGGGGACAATAAATGGCTGACCTGTGTTAAGAGATAGCAATAACATTTGTTAAATCACGACAACAATCAGATATTGTTCAGGAAGCGTCCAAATTCAGTCGGCTCCATCCGAACTTATCTCAATTATCCCGTTTTCAATCCGATTATAATCCGATTTGCATCTTTCCCATGGTTAAAAACAACCAAATTTATCCAGACAGCGCCCCTATTCTGCAGAATGTGATCTGACAGACATAAGACAGTGACCCGGAAGACAGTGAACCGACGCTGACGGAAGATATGCGTTAAATTAAAAAAAAACTGTCGCCATATTTAGGATGTTCAGGTACTGTCGGAACGCAATCCTATCACAGTCTACTGTACCACATTGCAAACGGCTTTGTCTAGACTCAGTCGTACCGTGTTGAGTAATTGTCCGGACTCAGAAGAGGGTACTATTACCGAATGTCGTATTAATAACGGGACTGCTCCGGAACGGGTTCGTTAAAGACGGTTCGTATCAGGGATGCAATCTGGACTCAATCGGCAAAAACAACACCAATGAGAAATCTCTCCAGATCATGCCCATTCCACAGGACACCGTCCAGAAAACACCGAACATTGAAACGATTTTGATCCGATACAGCATTATCTGTCATGACATAATCACGATTGTAATCAATTAGACAAAATCGAGTTTTCCCGAATACGCACAAGGATAATAGTTACGCTGAATTGTGCCCACTGGTCACCCTATAAATAGTACTCTTCTGTGTAGTAATATTGTAGTTCTAAAAATAGAAAACTAAAAATAGACAATTCTTCTTTCTATTTAGCAATACACCATAAATCTAGAGCCTGTCACTGTCTGTATTATCTGTAAGTAAAATTAACATACCGAGCAATTGAATACAACGAATAACACAAACTTAAGTTTAATTAAGTCATTCAAAGCAAAATATTCGTTTCATCCATTTTGCATGATTTGTCATTTGTGATGACACGTTTTTTTAAATGTTCGATTCACAGACTAGAAGGAAATCTTCTTTTTTTTTAGAAGTCCCCAGAAAATGTAGACGAGAGTGGTATGTATGCATTTAATTTATTGTATCAAACCTTCAATATGATGGAAACATACACTATGTTTATATAATGCTGCAACTATTATTCTTTTTGAACTTAAAACTTGCAATCGTTTCTGGTAAAATGGCCACTTAGGCTTGATTGAACAAATCATTTGTTTGTTCTTGATTACCTTACACAAATATTGAATTTGATTACATGTGGTCATCTTTACCAGAAATGGGATTTGTTAACCTCTGTTGGACTTTATATGCTAGAATGGGGTAACTTCTAGTCACCTTATTCATATATTGGATTTGGTGACCTCTAGTCACCTTATGTTAATATTAGATTTGGTGACCTCTGGTCACCTTATGTTAATATTGGATTTGGTTACCTCTGGTCACCTTATGCAGATTTCAGATTTGGTTATCTCTGGTTATTAACATTTACATACACCTAGTTGATGTTTTTCATATCATTTGTAGAAGTTTGAGACAATCAAAGAAAGAAAAAAAAAGAAGAAGAACAGGTTTGATATACATTATGGGTTCAACAAGAATATAGAATATTATTACATTAAGTTTAATATACCGATAAAACTTTACACAATGAACATTATCTTTCATGATCATCTACAAACAAATATAAGAAAAATCCTTGATCTTTCAAACATTGCCAAGAGCATTGACAGTTGATAATTAAGTAAAATAATACTGATCTTCATAAGATACTTTTGGATAAATAAAACTGAATTTACTAATACAATTATCATATATTTATCTTCTTTTTTCAGAAGTCTTCAGAAAATGTGGATGAGAGTGGTATGTAAGCATTTAATTTATTGTGTCAAACCTTTAATATTATGGAAACATACACTATGTTTATATAATGCTGCAACTATTATTCTTTTTGAACTTAAATCTTGCAATCGTTTCTGGTAAAATGGCCACTTAGGCTTGATTGAACAAATCATTTTTTTGTTTCTTGATTACCATACACAAATATTTAATTTGATTACATATGGTCATCTTAATCAGAAATTGGATTTGTTAACCTCTGGTGGCCTTAACATGCTAGAATGGGGTAACTTCTGGTCACCTTATCCATATATTGGATTTGATTACCTCTGCCCACCTTATGTTAATATTGGATTTGGTTACCTCTGGTTACCTTATGCTGATTTCAGATTAAACATAAGTCATGTTATGTTTTTTATCATTTGTAGGAAATGTAAGACAATCGAAGAGAGGAAAAAAGAACAAGAACAGGTTTGAGATGCATTACTGGTTCAGCAAGACTATAGAACTTTATTGCATATTATATTTAAAATATTAATAACACTCAACAGAATAAACATTGTCTATCCTGATCTTTTAAAGAACAAATCTTAGAAAATCATTGACTTTGCAAACATTGCCAAGAGCATTGACAGTTGATAATTTAGTCAATTTTTATTTATCCAATAAGATAGTTTTGGATATATAAAATTGAATTTACTAATACAAATATCATATGTTTATCTTCTTTTTTCAGAAGTACTCAGAAAATGTAGATGAAAGTGGTATGTATGCATTTAATTTGTTATATATGATTTGTATATATGATGGATAAGTACAAACAAGGCGGAAAATCACAGATTTTGCAAAAACAACAACCGACTGCAGATTGTCTTTGTGTTATGAAATAAGGAGGGAACTCTTCCGAGCAAAGAACATTTGATATGCCCAGCATTTTGATTCAGGGGAATATATGAATTTAGATCCCTCTGTCAGTCTTCATTATGACGATGAATCAGTTAAAGAAACATTCAAATTTGATTTGCGAAATAGGCTCTTCATGTGATAGTGTGAACGACGTTATCAGGTTATGTATGTCCATCAGGATACACCATAGGTTTCAGAGCAGGTAAACGGGTAATATGATGTCGGGGCACGTGAGCCAGAGTCGACTCGAAGTGAAGACCCCGGGAAACATTTCTTTGACAACACATGCAAATCTTCTGAATGGGGAAAAGTTGGTCCAAATACTGAACAGTCTGGAACCATAGTTATTCAAAAATGTATTAACTTATATCAAGGCTATGCATTTAGTTTCTGCGCAAAGTCTCAAGAGTTCCCTAGAGTCCACTATAAATTAAATAATTTACAAATAACAAACATATGTTATTACAGATTTAGAAAATTTAAGGAATAAAGAGTAGACAACTCATGAAAGTATCTGTAATGACACACGCAAGTTATTTTCTGTAATAAACCTAGAGTTATATCTCTGACTGTCTAAGGTATTTTAGATTTCGATAATGTAATAATGGCGGGAGTTATTAGGCTGTGTATCCTTGTCTCATTGTATCATTTTACTAGCTGAGGAACCGTAGCTCTTAGGTCCTTATGTTATTTTTGGACTATATGCAGACGATAGAGCTATGGATTTTTCCTATTTCAAAACGTTCGGAATTGCCACCCAGGTTCAGGTCGCACTTATTTCTCAAAACAATATTGTTTATAATCCATGCAAAACTTGTCAATACATATAGTTCGTTTCGTTAGATATTTTTCTAGGATATGACGTACCTATTTATGTTTGAATATTCATTTCCTAAACACTATTATCTAATCATTTCCATTTGTATACATTCTCATTTGTCTCATTGTCGAAGGCCGTACGGTGACGGTGTCATTTGGTCTCTTGTGGAGAGTTGTTTCATTGGTAAAGAACTGGCTCTACCATTGATGTATACAGTTAAGTATAAACCTTTTATGTCATTCCACCTAACATAGACGCCTTTGACATTAACGCTCAGAGGGCACGACTAGCCGCTTTTGATAACTCCGTTACATGTTTTTTAAATGTCAAGTACTCGTCCATCCAGACACCTAAGTATTTGTAAGATTCACAGTAATCAAGGTTATTGCATTGCCTGAACAATTGAAAATCCGATCTGACCTTGCAATTGATTGATTTCCGAAATGTACGATTTTAGTTTTGTTAATGTTAACTGAAAATTTCCATGTAGCGCTCCAGTCCAATACGACATCTAGCATGCGTTGTAAACTATTTGTCGGGTGCGATTAAGGCAATATCGTCCGCATATTATAAAATACTCAAATGAAAATCATCAACCTTAACTCCACAGTTTAACGCATAATGGAATCCTCTTAATATATACATGTAGCTATTAACATATCATTAATAACTCCTTTGTTGTACTACTATCCCGCAATTGGAATTCATGATCTCCGAGATAGACAAATACATATGCTAAGTTCGAATTGTGCTAATCCCGGTAAAAAAATAATTATGCTTTTACCGGCAAAATTATCAAAGCAAAATTATCAAGCATATTAATTGTATTAACTATGAATCAATCCTTACTATGCATCGTTCTACATATATCTCATGAGAAAAATCAAAGAGCTGAAGAGCTCTGAGGAGAAAGACGGCAATTGTTTCTTTTTTGGGGGGAGGGTATCTTTTGATAGTCTACATACCAAGAATGAACAAAAGAACCGCTAGAACAAACTTGCTTAAACCCTACCACAAGTACATCAGATACACCAGGTATGATTTCATCAGCGTTGCGCAGTCTTAATGACTCAGAAACGCCTTAACTGGAAACGTCTGATTAACTTCACAAACGTCTCGTCGTTATTATTAGCCTTTGTTAAAATGTTGGTAACATGTTTTTTTTATCAATGAGAAATAAGCCAAAATGTTTTAATTTGAATCATTTTATAAAACGTGTATCACTAAGATGATCTGTTGCTATTTGACTGTGATCTTTTAAGATGTAAAATTATATTAAAATTGGACTATCGTACTAAGTACTTTGTGGAAATGTAAAGGTTCAGAACTGATGTATGCAACCTACGATCAATAAACATTATGTGCATATATTGCTCCTTTGATTGTATGGTTTACTCCGATCGATTGTTTGATAGTTGCCTCTTTTTGAAACAGGCTCTATAACTCTTAACCTGAATTTCTATTACAATAAACATTCTTAAACATAATGGAGATGCATTTTTAATTTTTGATACACTTGGTAAATATAAACATGTTTATATGTCTTTTCTAGTGTTACACTACTTCTAAGTTAAATGCTCAGATCATGTCGTGCTGCCACGGAACAGAACCAGCTTCAGAATTAATCCAGTGTTTCTAGGTATTGCGTACCTTTTTCCCTTCTCTATTGTCTCTGTTCGGTCCCTGTACAACATGACAATCGCGCATCTGACGTCCATTCCGCCATTCTCCTTGATTTCTACCCTCGTGGTCAACTAGACGGTTCTGTAATCTTGGGTATCTAGTCCTCATCAGATTATGAAGGACTAGACATGTTGTTACTATCAAACGAATGGTTGATGGATGATGTTACATTGTACTCATAAGGACCTGGAACCTATTGGAGAGAATGCCGAACGCATTTTCGACCAATCTACGTGCTCTCGAGAGCCTGTAATTGAATATCATTTCCTCCAACGATAATGCTCTGTGTCCATACGGTTTCTGGATAAATGTTCTTAAGCCGAACGCTGTATATAAACAGACTAGAAATTGCATATCAAATTTGTAACTATTGCAGTGCACAAGGCGATTGTTGTCAATAAAAATCCAGAAAGCAAACGTATGTTCGTACTTCTGACACTCTCAAAAGCGGAAAGATCTTTGCTATATCCTTATGTGAAAACATTTATTTTGAGTAGATGTTGGGAGATAATGTTGCTGTTTATTGTCCTTTGCCTTTTTCGAAAACACGGTAAACAGAATTTTACTCACCGTCTGCCCATCTGTTCGTCCGTCCGAAATTGGCTTCGAGGGTATAACTTGAGAACGACATGCCGGGTTTCACGAAACCTACAGATGAATTGTATTACTTTCAATTTGTAGTTGTTGTTTTTTATTTTGGATTGTTGTTTCATTGATTCATTTTCCGCTACGTACCATTTTCAGAGTAGTACACTTACCAATATAAAAGTACGGTATATCTTCAGTATCATGTGGAATGGTTCAGCGTCTGGAAGGTCAAGGTCTCCGTCCTCGATTGCAGATTTGAGATCTGATGCATTCCATAGCTGTGCATCAGATGCAGCACCACAACCTCCTATGTCTGCCCAGATAAGTTTGTAATCCGAGTCTACCAGGGAAAGAAGTATTATTGAGTAGAACTTCTTGTAGTTGAAGTAGGTTAACCCAGAGCCAGGCGGACATTTACATGCCACATGTTTACCATCTAAGGCCCTCAATGCATGGGGGAAGTTCCACTTCTCCATTAATCCTTCCGCGATCCGCTTCCAATCATTCATTGTGCTTGGGAAGGGCATGACTTCATCTACATACTCGTCAATGATTGCCTGGCAAACCTGAAATAATATACATGCAAACAGCTGATAGAACCCGACTTGTAAAAAAAGTTCCGGACTGTTGTCCCTAGCGACGACATGAGCGCATCAGATGGACATGGTATATAGTATATATGTTATAATATTTGCTTCTTGGAAAGTGTGGTCAGTAGGACAGGTATCAAGGTCACACGTACCAAACAAATAGAACAATTTATCCGAATTTCTTTTTACGTTTTTACACACGAGGGTCACTTAAGTTTACTGGTTTAGTTGATTTTATTTTGTATTGCGTCTTGTTTAGCATGTTATGTGTGCAAATATAGAGCTACTCTGATTAAAAATAATCAAGGTAGAAGCATTGTGGTAATTCAGTCTTATAGAGTTTAAGTTGATTTTCTGAATTTGTTTATATTATGTACCTCTGGTATGAAAACGGATATGGTGTTATGCGGAATTCTCCATCCGTACTGCATGCTACGATATTTTGCTCCAAAAGCAAGGTGTCTAAGTGTAATTGCTAACTTGAGTCCTGGTTCCAGCGGATTTCTGTAAAAGGTATTCTGCTTGGCTATGCGAGGTCCAATCCGCTGCAATATCTCGTGGAACATCTCTGTGGGCATTCGAAGGAAGTGTACAACGGACTGCCGATCCTCCCGCCTAAGTTCGGTCATGAGTTGGTCATATAGACCAAAACTGCATCGTCTTTCAGGACTAAGCCATGGTCGTGTCCACCATCCCCTTTGTCTTCTCCTTCTTCTCCCTTCGACAGCTATAAGGTTTATATTTGCTACATATAAGTTGAGTCTGGCCTGAATAAGAGCTGCTTGGTAGCGAATACGTGCTCTTACTCCAAGATCCATCACGAATAATAAATATCTGCCCTGGAATTTTCAGATGAATCGGATAATCGGTTGTTAGGTTGCTGCCCCTGAATGGGTAATTTTGAGAAAATTTTGCTGTTTTTTTGTTATTATCTTGAATATTATTATAGATAGAGATAAACTGTAAAAAGCAATCATGTACAGCAAAGTAAGAACTAAAAATAAGTCAGTATGACCAAAATAGTCAATTGACCCCCTAAGGATTTATTGCCCTTCATAGTCTTAAAATTTGAAGATTTTCTATAACATTTTCCACAGAAAGTACTGTTATACATAGAGATAATTGTAAGCAGCAAGAATGTTTAGTAAAGTAAGATCTACAAAAACATCACCATCACCAAAACACAATTTTGTCATGAATCCATCTGTGTCCTTTGTTTAAAATTCACATAGACCAAGGTGAGCGACACAGGCTCTTTATAGCCTCTAGTTTTTTAATTTAAAGTTTCATATGGCTTTAAACAAATATTTGTAATTCTATTTGTAACTCATTAACCGATAGCCTTATTAACCTTAAGTGTTTAATACGAAGTCTTTGGTTCCTAACTTAGAAAATGAAGTCACGGTCATGTTTCAATTTTTTTTGCATTTCCTTCTTATATATTCCATATTTCAGACAAAATTATATAGGAATCATATTTCTTTTTTATCTAGAAAGTGATATCTGAAAACCTTTAACTTTTTTATAAACGATTGGTTTTTAATCGTTTGGCTTTCTTTTGTGAAAAGTTTTTATTTTATATGATATAGCAAATTATATGATTGTACAACTTGATATTAATATTCAATAATCCTATTTAACATTAGTGCACCCATATAATTGCAATATTGTTGTAAACAGTGAATAACGCCAAACTGTAGCGTGACGTTTCTACATTTTCTATTTTGTTGCTGAACCATTTTGCAAAAATTTATAAGGTATAAATATTAACTGTAAAAATCTAGAATGATCATATAATACGAGCTACATGTTATGTTGTTAATATAAAGGAAAAACAGAGACAATGTGCTGTTTATTTCAAATAAGACAAATCGTTTATGTTTACGGCAACAGTGCACACAAGGCAGCACAAACAGAAGTAGCGGAACCAGTAACTCCAGTGACAAAATTCGCAGTAACCCCCGTCATTCCTACAGCTTGACAAGTAGCAAACCTACCACCGGCAGGTACGGCGCGTCCAAATGAAGACATCCATGTCGCAGCCGATGATCCAGCTGTTATTCCAGAAGATGTGAAACCTATTGCTGGCATTATGGTTGTTGTCCCGACTATTGCAGTTCCTCCCAAGACAACAAGGCACGAAACGTAGCATACTGGTCCACATTTATAGAAAAGAATTCGTTACTTTACACAAAGAAATATAAAGTTAAGACATCAGAAAAATATTTTCAACTTAAGTTAATTACTTATACCATTTGTGTGTGCTATTTGATTTGATAACTTTCTTGTTTCTGTTATTTTTTCTAACTTTATTCATGTATTTTGATGTGATCTGTATGCTCGTTTTTGTCGTACAGCTACATAATAACAAAAGTATTTTTATTGACTTGGATTTTGTTATTAAGAGGACAAGTATTTAATATTCTCGTCTAAGTAGACTGTAGATGTATTTAGCTATACTTTTTCTAGTATCTTTACCTTATATAGCTACGCAATTGTGCAAGTTTTTATATATTCCTACCACAAGGCTGACTAGATAAAGAAATATGGTCTTCTTCCGACCGACAGTAAAACACTTGCCAAATGTGGGTGTCCGTTTAGATGTGCCACGTCCAACACTAAGGTTCATACTCCGTCAGACATAGTTTGAAAACAACATGTTTGTACAACATATATATTTATAAGATACTTTGATTTTCAATAAGATGTTTTGCATCATTTGACTTTATACGTTACAAGGATTTTAATTTAATTCAGAAGTAGGATGTACAAACTATTTGTAAAGTAACAACATGTTTCGTTATTTTAAGAATCAATTTTAAAAGTATCAAAACGTCTCTTCATTTCATTTCGCAATCATTGAAATTGAAATATAATGTCGACAAATATATTTTATGTCCTATGTTACACTTTTGCGATTCATTACTTCTCTACTTTATAACCATTACCTCCAACACTAGACGGGAGAGTAACTGGCAGTACAACGAACAGCACAACGCACTTTGTATAATGCATCATATCTAGAACGAGATCATATACAGTAAAATATATTATTTTTGAAAATCAAATATAATCAAAGATGAAAATATGTCTCCTATTATTTTATATAAACTCCTTACGGGGAAGTATTGTGTTTGATAATCATATAATTAAAACATAAATCTTCTCATCAGTTAAATTGATGTCTGACGCTGGCATGTCAGTAACTACTATTATAGATTCATGTTGATATTGTCATCTGCTACCTGTATACACATCGGACTCGGACTTTTTTAAACTGAGTTTATTGTGCATATCACTGTGTGTTTGTTTATTCCTCATTGGCTTACATAAGATGAGGGTTAAGGTAACAGGTACGTAAATGGCTTGTACTCCGATTTTTAAAAGAAATTGTATGCACGTAGAACTTATTAAAAGATAATGAAAAATCGAAAAATTTAAGTTGGTCACCGATCTAATTTCCGAGTTCCAGGCATTTGCAAATGGTAATGAAACAACATAAAGTACATAGACATAACGTCAAATTTGAACCAAAAATAAGAAATTTCAAGCTTTATCTATTCTGCAGTTTAAACCAATCTACGATTTTTCTATAAAAATCAAATGTTTTTAAGGTATTATTTTCCTTTCTTTTGATATATAATTTTCATGGGGTTACCGAATTCCTCTTTCATATATCAGCCGTTGAAAGGGTGTTGTTGACGGGAAAAGAGAGAAAAATCATGACGTCGCCGAAAGGATTACGCAACGTCAAGGCTATTTCAACAGAATTGTAAAGACAACGACTGCCTCATTATAAATTGTTTGATTATTCAAATGCGCTATAGAGCATATTATCCTGCCTGGGAAAAGGATTGATTACTTATTATTGTTTTTTCATTGATTATACGAGGTCTTAAGTATTTATAACGTATTTCTGGAATGATTAAAAACACAATGTTTAAGGACATATGTTTATAAACTTATTGAACAGAAACGATAAAAAGATCTATCATCAAAATAGATTCTACGAATGACGAGATACATTCAATGTTCACATATTCGACCACAATTTTGCTGCTTCACAATATTGGAGACGAAATATACCGCGCAACGGGAAATTGAAACTTATCAGCCGAAAACATACTGACAATGTCATGTGAAAAAACGAAAAACGACCAAAAGACAAACAATGGTAAATAAATAGTAAATGTGTCCATGACACACAGATGATGCGCCCGCTTGCATATGATGTTATAAAGTAATATTACTAAAAAACTTTAAAAGTGACGCCAACAAAATTTAAACTAGATCTGTGATTTGTTTTGGTAATCAGCATTGTGTATAAGTCTTCTAACATTTGTTTGAGGCAAACTAAAGTTAGAGAACGGAAACCAATTGTGGACGATACGATGGACGGACAGACGGACAAGAGTTAAAAGTAATGCCCCCTTCCGGTACGGCGTGTGCATAAAAAAGTCACAACATTTGACTTTTAATCCTCCGATAGTTGCAGGAGGTCATGCATATAAAATATATAAAATTATGGTTCAATGACACGAGAACTTAACATAAACATGAACACATACTTCGATCCAAATATTACTGGTCGATTGCAAACCTAAGTAGTGTGTTTAATATGACACGAAATGAGATGTGGGATAAATGTAGATTATAGGCAAAAGACCAACAAAAAGAATATTTCAAAGTTTGTTGCATATTATCCCTACTTTTTCTCCATCGTTGGTTTTGTTCCGTTATTATAGTGCGGACAGTGCATAGATGTGAATATCTAAAAACAAATGTATATAAATTCCAACTTATTTATCTTTGGGTTTTTTGTTATTCGGCTTCGCCGCGGTTGACAATGTTTTCTCGGGATATCAATCTGCTCTATCCCCCACTCAGCTATGTGTTGTTATAAATTGTTCAATATAGACTTTGAACACACTTTGTATGGAGTCTAGATTTTGTGAGCTGTAATGATCAAGCTAACAATATACTGAATAGAAAAGCTGCATGTGATTTTGAAGAACCGTCTTCGAGGGAATTTAACGTATGTATTAGATGTTGCAGAGATTGGAAATCGCCAACAGCATTATGGACCTCGTAATTTATGCCAACAATATTCCTGTTCGTACTTCAGAATTTTTGCGAAAATTGAGAAGAAATACGTAAAGCAAAAATAAAAACTCTAATTCTAAATTTTTCATAGCAGCATTTGCACATGTATATTAACAGTATCAACTGAAATCGAAATAACTGTAATTTCGAAATTTTGCGCAATTAAAAATGAATTGACTGATGCATTCAGAAATTTCTATATCTTCAGTATAATATATATACTTTGCTAATTATTTTATTTTTGAAGTGGCGGTAAAGCCGTAATTTTCAATCAGCGGATCTATATTTTCCCCTGCCGCTTTTTCATGCTGGAAGCTTGTAATTCACAATGTTCCATTTAATTCAAATTGGGTGAAAAGCAACGTGTATTCATTTCTTTTAAATTTTCGTTCATTTTGAAAGACAGTTTTACTTCGGGTTTCCCGTTTGTTCATGCGGTAGGTCCCATCACCATTAGTCATTACGATTCTCGTACAAGTTTATTGTCACTTTCTCTTGCTTACCTGTCTGAAGTAATTTCCGACATTATATTTTACAAATTTCATGTCACACAGAAAGCAATTAAACTCTTTTGCTTTTCAATATTTGTTTTTACTAAATATGAATTATTTGTATTTAATAGCACTAGTACTTTCATTTTCAAATTATATTTATAGGCCATAACGCGGACGTAAAAGAAAGCCATGTAAAGAAAGATTTATGTTTATATTTATATGAGAAAATAGTTATATAACAGTTATAACAGGAATATCAAATTAAAAAATATTAGTATTAACCTCTTTTTTGTGTCTAGGATTGAATACGTCCTTGCCGTTTTCACTCACGTAGACAGTTGTTTTGGGAAAATTTATGTCTTTAAATGAAAATGACTGAATGGAAGTCCGTGACAAAGTTTGCTTTGGAATTTCAATAAATAAAATGACAATATATAGTTTAAGCTTTAATTTGTTATTGAGGGAGTTTACGTGTGTAATGCATGTACGTGTTTATGATATTCTTATCAATATACTACATATCGTTTTTACGTCACATCAACATTCCCGATTTTTTAAGTCTCTGATCTTTGCCAATTACCGGCGTATAGTAAGTTCATGTATGGACAGTTACCCCAAGGTATAAACAAAATACTTCCGAGACCCTTCTTTGTACTTTAAACAGTTTTGTAAAAACATAAGTTATATGCAAGCTTTAAGTTGGTCAGCTAGTATGAGTAAACCCAACTTTGTCACTCTTCGGCCATCACGACATGCCAAATTTCTTTCATTTTCATGGGAGGAAAGCACTGTTTAACTGTTACAAGATATTTTATTTTACTTTATTTAATTTTAGCTATATTTTTGATGAGATGCATTCAATATTCTTCCACCAAATTGACCTCTATTCCGACGAAGCGGAATATATTCCAACATCTTGAAAATATTTTTTATGGTGTACGGGAGATAACTCCTATAGCAACAAACGCCTATTTTTCCGTTTGCCGCTACAGGCGTTCATTTACGTACCTCTCACCTTAAGATTAAAACATGATTGACCCCGCTGAATTAAGCGCCTTTCTAAAGTCACAAACTTCTGGACTTTTGATAGATGAGTGAATTGTTGCGTCTACTTTTGCTGAACTACAACTTTTTGTTAAGGGGCGAGGTGACGCCCGTATTCTGGGTGTGGGATGTTCTCGATATGTTGACGACCCACTTGTGGCGTTGGTCTGTTTTCTGCTTTACATTTAGGTTTTTGTCCCTTTTGACACGTTCCCCGTTTCCATTCGTTTAATAAGTAAACATAATACACCAATATTTTACTCACAAAATAAACTGACAACGCCATGGCTAAATAAAGAAAATAAAAGCAGGCCAACAATAGTACAAAAAAAAAACACAACATAAAAAACTACAATTGATGTATTATAATTATAAACGTCTTTTATTATTTGGAAATTTCGTCTTCGAGTTCTTGCGGAGATTGCTGGTACTACTAAAACACGTTTTGTGGTTATAGAAAACCCCGAGACTACTTAAACACAAAGTTTCAGGATAAACGTATTTACGTTATATTATATTATTTATATTAGTTAGTATAGTACGAAATATATTTCACAGGAAACTAATTTGAGAAGAAATATCTCACGATTTATGAAAGGTAAAGGAGCATCCGAGTAATAAAATTGTACAGGAGTACTAGGCCTTTCTGGCGAGTACTCTTTGCCATCATCATTATGAAAAATTTTAAAAAACCTCATAAACTTTTGTAATACAAAAAAATAAAAAATAGATACATGAAAATTGCGGAATTTACTAATTTTAGTGTAAAAAAATCATTGATTTTTAAATAAAATAACGCGTTTATGGTGTTCCTTATGATTCTGATGACAGTGTTTACTTTTCAACTCTTTACACAACACTTCCATACACTCATATCGAACAAACGTTTTCCTATTTGATAAAATGGTCGTTTAGTCGGTCAATCTGAATGCAAATATATTTGCTGCAACTCATTTAAAGTTGTTTTCTCTATTAAGAATGGTAAACATGCTATATATACTTACTGGCGGTGTGACTAAAGCAGTTAATATTTCCTTGGTGAAATTTATGTACGTTTCGGCAACAAAGTTTATCGACAGGATGTATGTATTGCTATGATCACCTATTGCGCCTCTTTAATTGCAGACTTGTTCTTGTACTGTCTTGAAATAGTTTATATAATCAGTTAAGACCCGTCAAAATTGCATTTTATGGATAAATTCAAAATCATTTCCTATTAGCTTGGTGAAAGTCAAGGATTTTCGAAATATACTGCAGAAATTTACCACCAAAAACATAACTTACTATAAATTAATAAACTGTAAACGGTAATAACTTTCCTAGACTAAGATATGTCAGTTTTACACGAGAAACTCGACGCTAGGATTTACGACGATGTTTTGTTTCCTATTGTTAATTTTTCCTCTTCGGATGTTGATGCTCCTTAGTCACCATCTTACGGCGTTTATATATCACTACTCGTTCGCTTTTTCCTTGTGTGTTGTGACGTTTTGGATTTTAATAAATTTTATCTATGTATAACTGGTAAATTATTTAGTAAGGTATTTCGTTACGACAAATAACTTATAACCTTTACTTAATTCTTATATATAACAATTTGGTTTTCAAGCCTGTTAGGACCGGTAAAAAACGGGAAAGCACATCTTCATTTTTACGGAGATGTTGTTAACTATGCCCGGAAATTTAGAAACGACCCTGTTAAACTTATATATCTTTTAAATAATCTTATTCTATAAGGTTACCAATTTAACACTGCAATTATATCTTCAAATATTGTTTTTATTGGTATAAATATTGATTTTGTTATCATCAAATTAAAAGCAAACTTAATATTACTGTTATATACATATGCATAATCATGGCTCTACAATCTGTCGATATCTGCAGCTTGGCATTGCACAAGATCATGTTTTTCTCTGGCTGTTTATTCAACGTCTTTATATTAAATCCATAGGATGGTGGATGTGAAATGATTGATTATTTAGTTTTAGATGCATGATTTTAGTTCTTATTGGCTTTGAACTAGCTGTCAGTAACTGGGATCTTTACATAAGTGTCTTTTTGTTAATTGAATGTGCAAGTACCGGACCATTTTCACTTTGAGATTTTGTTATATGTGTCTTTATGTGTATCCATCTGAGGTGTTGATCCTTTTTTCAACTGATTTTTATAGTTTGTTCGTATGCGGTACTGTAACACCACTGTCCCGGGTAAGGGGAGGGTTTGCGCCTTCAAACTAGTTTAACTCCACCACAATCTGTATGTGCCTGTAATTTGACGGTTGTCGTTTGTTGCTGTGTAACATATTTGTTTTTCGTTCATTATTTTGTACACACATTTGACCGTTAGTTTTCTCGTTTGAATTGTTAGTCATTTGTTACTTCAGAATGTTTTTCAGCTGACTATGCAGTATGGGATGTGCTCTTTGTTGAAGGCCACACGGTGACCAATATGTGTTTTATTTGAAATCATATGACATCTGTGTTTTTTAAACATCAATATGTTCTGACTCTACGACTGATTTCACCTAATCCTGGTACCTTTGATAACTATATACCAATCAACAAAAAGTAAAATGAACGAGTTGTGGTTATTAACATCAATTTTGTGTCTCAGAAGTTGTTTTTTTTAAACGTATACAACATAAATTACTACTCACTTATTTCTGTTATGCCTGTTTTTATCAAATACACCAACCACCGTCAATACAGTTTTATCAAGTTAACTCTTACTTAAATCTATAAAAAGTAATGATTATTAACGTTTCAATTCAATATGCAGTTTCTATTCTCACTTGTGTGATAATTTGAACTTCAAAACGCGTTAAAGATTATTTATGTAAAGTTTATAGAATAGGACTTCCATATATCATAAGAGTATTTAAAAAAAACGGAAGTTATGTAAACAATGATGAAATATTGAATGTCGATAACATTGATTTAAAAACAAATTTTCAACAGCAACTGTTATGTGTATTATTTCAATACTTAATCAGGTTGCATATACTTGCAATTACAATAAAAACAAATCATGGGATTTTTTTAAAATTTTTGTTCTTAAAGTGGAGCAATTGGAAACCCAGCTTAATACATCATATAATACTAAAGACATTTTAAACCTATTTTGTATTCTTGTTAACGATCATGTTGACAGTAGTTATCATCTTAGTATTTGTACAGTGAATATGTTAAGTAATACAAGTTAACTCTTATTATATGCATTCAGCAAAGGACAGCCGCATATATAAATTCATGGCTGAAACCAGGATAAACATTTTGTACGCCAGACGAGTGTTTCGTCGAAAACGTTTTATCGACGCTCTCAAATGAAACAAACGTTGAAAAGGACAAATAATTTTAAAGAGCATTGAATTCCATCAAGGGTATTTCAAAAACAGCTTGGTAATCTGTTCCAAAATAGTTTTGCTTATGTAAGTTTAGATCAAGACATATATCGTATTTTTGTTAAATGACTCTAAAGACAACTTCATTTTGGTCATAGATTAACCATTATAAAATATGTATGGTGTAGACATTTAAATCAAAAAGTCTTTACAAAAAATGCAGCCTTATATATAATGTACATTTAAAATCATTCTGCAATGGACAATTCATTTATCAAATGATATGAGGTGTAAAATGTCTTAAGAATTGAAAATTTTACGTTCATATTTTATTTAATATCCAGTGAAAATGAACATGTTTAAAAATAATTTTTAAATAAAGATGAAATATATTAAAAATAAAAAAAATATTTTTGTTTATTAAAGTGATCTGCCGTTGCGATGTTACATGCAGTTATTAAATATGTATGTTAAGGATGTATTCTTCTGACTTTTCAGTCTCGTTCAGTCTCGTTGAAATCTCGTTCTTGAATTATTTCCAAAACATGTGATAGAAGTGGAAAATATCAATGAATTTTAAAAATATTATGAGCAAACATAAATCTGTGAAAAAATTGTGTATTTACAATGAATGGTTTTTGCGTATTCCAGTTTTCAAATTTTACGACCAATCAAGTCAGTATTTTTAGCCAAAATTTTGAGAAAATGGGTGAGGGATACAAAAAATGATTTTACAAGAATCATGTACATCCCATATCATTTTGGTCTTTTCAAATTTCTTAGATATGTTTTTTTTCATTCATTTATAACAAAAAAGTTGAAATAATATGCATTTTGTTCTTAAAACTGAGAAAAATCACAAAAATACAAAATTGACAGCATGGTAAATTTTACACAAAAAAGCGTCAAAATATGATAAAACTTTCTTATATTAACACCTACCTATAGTTTTTGTAAGTAAAATTTATTCAGATTGGTCCACTTCATCTTTATAGAAAGTATGAGAAAAAGTTTAATTGTGGAAATGTGATTTTTTTTATGATAATAGCCCAAAAATAGGTAAAAATCGATGAAAAATGGGAAAATCATCAAAATTGGGCATTTTCAAAGGGCCGTAGCAAAAAAAGAAGTGCACCACCATATGATTTTTTCTTCACCAATTATTTTGTTACAGTCTTATAAACCCAAAAATCAGGTTAAGAAAAAAAGTTTAATTCTAGAATTTTTTGGCTCCTCAGAGGTGTACATCCTTAAATACATGTATATAAATTAACAACTTGATATTTCAATATTTTGCAAATCGATGAGGCACGGTGAGAAAACGCAAACATTTTATTATATCAAAGTATATAGACATAAAGGAAAGGAAATGTTGGCCCATTTCACACTGAATTTAGTTTTAAATCTACCATGATAAATGAGTGTGGACTTAAATCAAGTTTTTGTTAATAAGGTGTATTTATTAAAAATAAACTTATTGAAATGTAATGTTTAGTTTTCACACTGCTGTCATTTTCTGATTATAATGTAATACGCCAGACGCGCGTTTCGTCTACATAAGACACATTAGTGACGCTATGATCAAAATAGTTATAAAGCAAAACAAGTACAAAGTTAATGAGCATTGATGACCATAAATTCCCAAAAAATGTAAATTTCCTGAAATATGCTGAATCGATGATGCAAAATTACACCACATGTTAGATTTCTTGTTTGAATAGTGTATATATATTTCACATATGGGTCTATTATAGATTATATGCGAAAGGCAACAGAGGGAACTTCAAACTCATAAATAAAACATAAACAAACAACACAGTTGATGAAAAAGAGAAAGACGAATAGGCAAAAGATAGTTAATTCACTACACAAAATAAAAAACTAAAGACTGATCAACACGAACCCACCATAACCTTTTGGTCATCTTAGGTGTTCCGGGAGAGTACGCAGATCCTGCTCCATATGTGGCACCCGTCATGTTGGTTGCTCATGTTAGTACAAATACAGTAATGAATCGTATTCGATAGGTTACATTCGGAAGGGTGGACGGGACTATAGTTATTACATTAGGAACATATTCTCTATCATCTGTGAAATGAATATTCCATAACGGTCAATCAGTTTGTGGTAATATTGTTATACAGTCTTATTTTTTATTAAAGTTAAGGACTTGTGTTGACGTCTACGTTGTGGTAGAGTCTTATAGTTATTTAAACGATTAAGCAATGAAATTATAAGTATGGTAACACTCTTATTTGAATACAAGGAGATTTAAGGTATATAATATTAATAACCTTTCATCTTTGAGAGGCCCGTAAATGACAGTTTAATTTCTGTCCGCATCCAAAAATTTCTCATTGTGGTGGCGATATTTAAAATATTCCCATCGGTTTTCCCGATCGATCCCCTATTGCAGAGCCTACCAGTATTTACTGTTAACTTTTTTTCTCACTGAATTTGGTTTTAAATCTACCATGATAAACGAGTGTGGTCTTAAATTAAGTTTTTGATCAGAAGGTGTATTTGTGACAAAAAAAAACATGTTGAAATGTAATGTTTAGTTTTCTCACTAATGTAATTTTGGTTCAGTTTGAATAAATTTGAACAAATAGCCAGAGTGTTGCACACAATGGCGTTAATTCGTGTACCAGTCTTTTTTCATATTGTTCTGTTAGAAAACGACGAAGATGATTTTCTGTGTATGCAATAGCTATATTTGGTTATAAGAACATTTGTCAGTGTAAAGTAAAGGTTAAAGCACAGATTCAACGTTCCTGAAATTTGCTGAATCTATGGTGCAACATTACAATATTGAAGAATTTAGAAGTCCTTTTAGATTAGGGAGACATTCCAAGCATTGGTAGAACAGTTACATTTGTGAGGCAGATTTGCATTTTTGAGATTTATTTGGCTCCGTAAATAAATTAAGAGTCTTAACCAAACTCCCCTAACAAGTCCTAAGTAATGACGATGGAAATCTTAGCGGAAAACAGAGTTAGTATAAGCACTAGGGATAGTGATTGAGCGTACATTTGCAGCAAGAAATTTTTTCTTGTGTGTAATGATGATAAGAATCAGTTTTTTAGGAGGGATTTTATTCAACCGACCAATCAATCAATTTTGTTGAGGAGAGAACTCAGCATAAATAATCATAATAACACATAAAACAAGTCATTTCATGTAGCTATATTTTTTTTTTCATTATTAATTTATTAATGCGAGTCGGACCAATATCACCATGTTCAGTGCAACATTTGATCAAGATAAATAAATAATTGTCTATTAGATTCCAAGGTTTAAGGTTGTGTTGACGCATTAAACTTTTAAGATTCATCTTACAGTATAAAAGTTTTTTTTTACATGTACGTAAATGGCTTACATACCTGCAAAATATTAGCTCTAAAACTTTTTTAAATTCATTAAGAACCAGGTTTTAGAATCATGGCTTTTTATAAGATGTAATTGGCTTTTAAATAGCTGTATCTTTGCATCGATCTGATGAGTAGTGCTCTTTTCAAACTGATTTTTATAATTGGTTACTGTGTAGGTATTTTTACACCACTTATATTATTTCTTGTTTGAATTGTGTATATAAATTAAACAGGTTATATAGAGGTATTTTATAGAAGAGAGGCAACAAATCCAGTGGGACATTCACATCATGAAAAAAAAAATTAAACCGACGACACATTGGATGAACAGACAATCAGACATAAAATAGTTAACAAAACACAACATAGAAAAACTAAAAACTGAGCAACAAGAACCTCACCTTAAATGTGGGGTTATCTTAGGAGTTCTGTGAGAGTAAGCAGATTCTGCTCCACATCTGGTAATAATTGATCAGTAGCATTGTATGCGCCAAAACTAGAGGCTCTAAAGAGCCTGTGTCGCTCACCTTGGTCTATGTGAATATTAAACAATGGACACAGATGGATGCATGACAAAATTGTGTTTTGGTGATGGTGATGTGTTTGTAGATCTTACTTTACTAAACATTCTTGCTCCTTACAATTATCTCTATCTATAACAGTACTTTCTGTGGAAAATGTTATTGAAAATCTTCAAATTTTAAGAAAATTGTTAAAAATTGACTATGAAGGGCAATATCTCCTTAGGGGGTCAATTGACTATTTTGGTCATCTGACTTATTTTTAGTTCTTACTTTGCTGTACATTATTGCTGTTTACAGTTTATCTCTATCTATAATAATATTCAAGATAATGACAAAAAAAACAGCAAAATTTCCTCAAAATTACCAATTCAGTGGCAGCAACCTAACAACCGATTATCCGATTCATCTGAAAATTCCAGGGCAGATAGATCGTGACCTGATCAACAATTTTACCTCCTGTCAGATTTGCTCTTAATGGTTTGGTTTTTGAGTTGTAAGCCAAAAACTGCATTTTAGCCCCATGTTCTATTTTTAGCCATGGCGGCCATCTTGGTTTGTTGGCCGAGTTACCGGACACATTTTTTTTAACTAGATACCCCAATGATGATTATGGCTAAGTTTGGTTAAATTTGGCCCAGTAGTTTCAGAGAAGAAGATTTTTCTAAAAGATTATTAAGATTTACGAAAAATGGTTAAAAATTGACTATAAAGGGCATAAACTCCTAAAGTGGTCAACTTACCATTTTGGTCATATTGACTTATTTGTATATCTTACTTTGCTGAACATTATTGCTGTTTGCGGTTTATCTCTATCTATAATAATATTCAAGATAATAACCAAAAACAGCAAAATTTCCTTAAAATTACCATTTCAGGGGCAGCAACCCAACAACGAAATGTCCGATTCATCTGAAAATTTCAGGGCAGATAGATCTTGACCTGATGTACAATATATCCCCCATGTCAGATTTGCCCTAAATGCTTTGGTTTTTGAGTTATAAGCCAAAAACTGCATTTTACCCCTATGTTCTATTTTTAGCCATGGCGGCCATCTTGGTTGGTTGGCCGGGTCACCGGACAAATTTTTTAAACTAGATACACCAATGATGATTGTGGCCAAGTTTGGTTAAATTTGGCCCAGTAGTTTCAGAGGAGAAGATTATTGTAAAAGTTAACGCAGGATGACGACGACGACAACGGACGACGACGGACGCCGGACGCCAAGTGATGAGAAAAGCTCACTTGGCCTTTCGGCCAGGTGAGCTAAAAAAGGAATGGAATGGATATTTATTCACTATTATTTGTTCCAAAAAATAATTTTAGCCAGTTGTCTTGTTGGCAAATAGATTTTATGTTTAAATAATAGCTTTGTTAAATACATGTACGATATACCCTTAAAAACGGATGAAAAGTCAATATAATGAAATGTTCACAATGGTTATTTAAACCAAATATATCCATACTGACGTATTCAAGAAACATATATCATATAATTAAAATATTGTCCTACAGGGTTGTGCATTTAATTAACCTGCTTTTGTTCAACTAGAAGTCAAGTATGAATAACACGTAAAATTTATTAATCGTAAATAAAAAGATTATATCTGTATATGACATTTTACAAATATCACCCTTCACGTTTAAAAAAAGAGGGACGAAAGATACCAAAGGGACAGTCAAACTCATAAATCTAAAACAAACTGACAACGCCATGGCTAAAAATGAAAAAGACAAACAGAAAAACAATAGTACACATGACACAACATAGAAAACTAAAGAATAAACAACACGAACCCCACCAAAAACTAGGGGTGATCTCAGGTGCTCCGGAAGGGTAAGCAGATCCTGCTCCACATGCGGCACCCGTCGTGTTGCTTATGTGATTACAAATCCGGTAAATAGTCTAATTCGGTAGGTCAAATTCATGAAAGGGAAGGGGATTGTAGTTACGACGTGAGGAACATATCCGATATCATTTGTGAAATGGTTATTCCATAACGGTCAACCAACTCGTGATGGCGTCCGTAAAATTTACGAAGGGATGATTTCAACTTCACCATTTGGAACTCTTGATTTAATAGCTTCCTTGTGAGCAGTAACCCTCTATCAAGAAAATCATGATAGGAAATGCAAGCACGGGAATATCGTATCAATTGAGAGATATATACCCCGTATGCAGGTGCTGCTGGAATGTTGCTACTTAGAAATGGAAAGTTCACAATTGGAAAGCTGAAATCATCTCTTTTGTCGTAAAGTTTTGTCTTCAACCGACCCTCATTGTCAATTTCTAGATGTAAGTCAAGATATGAAGCTGACTTAACTGTATCTGTAGTATCCTTTATCTCCAATTCGATGGGATAGATGCGTTCCACATAGTCACCAAATTTTGAATTGTTTAGTGAAAGAACGTCATCTATATAGCGGAAAGTAGAGTTAAAGGATATTGCTAACTTCTTATCTTTCTTCCTAAGAAGTTCCTGCATGAAGTCAGCCTCATAATAATAAAGAAACAAGTCAGCAAGTAGAGGGGCACAGTTTGTTCCCATTGGTATGCCGACAGTCTGTTGAAAAACACGTCCTCCGAACGTAACAAATATGTTGTCAATCAAGAAATCAAGCATCTTGATAATATCGGTTTCAGAGAATTTTTTGTTTGAATCAGAGTGATTCTTTACAAAGTAGGATTTATCCCTCCCTAAGACAAGATACTTGTATCTACGTTGGCCATTCTTTTTTATGAAGCAAAGTAATACCAACTCTTTTAATTTGTCTTTAAGTTTGGAATGTGGAATACTTGTGTAAAGAGTAGAGAAGTCAAATGTTTTAATACTGTTACAAGATGAAAGAGAGTTAGATTGTATGTACTCTAAAAGATCTTTGGAATTTTTAAGTATCCACATCTGATTCACGCCACCTCTAGAATAGGCAGTTTCACAATAACTTTGAAGCCCGTCTTTGATTGCTGATAAAATGGATGTTAATAATTTAGAAAGAGGTTTTGTGGAGCACTTGGAAGACCCAGCAATATACCGCTGTTTGTAAGGACACTTATGTAGTTTAGGTATCCAATACAGTGATGGAAGATCCAGTTCTTCATCTTTGGTTGAAATACCAAAGGAACAAAGAACAGACCTATGATTATCCAGGATTTCCTCTTTGGTAAGTGTCGTGAGGGTATATGTTGAGTTTCCAAGTGAATTGTCTATACCTAATTCGTTTATCAAGCAATTAATGTAATGACTTTTACAGACAAAAACGATGTTATTTGGGGCTTTTTCTGCGGGGACAACAACATATTTATCATGGAGGTCGGATAGGTGTTTAGCAACATTTGGGTCTTTAAAAATTGACGTAGCATGGGCATTGATGGACCCATTCAGTTTCTTAATTCTGATTTGTATTAAGGACCTCACTGCCTTTATCCATTCGGATAGAGTGTCTACGTCTTCCTTCTCGCGCTTAGCCCATTGCCTGGCATAATCCTCGACTGAATCCATCAAAATTTTAAAGTTGTATTTCCAATTGATGGATTTAGGCTCACGATATTTCGGACCTTTCGATAACACGTTTCGTAGAGAAGTGTTATTAACAATGTTAAGGTCACCGGTAATAACGTGGCCAGCGGGATTATATGTGAATAGGGAACTAGCACAAGTGCAATCAGGAGGTTTAGACTTGAAGTCGTCAATATCGAGATCCTGCAAAACGCGTTTGTAATTGAAAATTTTAGTTGCAATAGGTTTGGTATAGGTATAAGAAATTATTGGTACAGACTGGTCTTTAAAATAAGGAGGTATTTTCGATTGAACTAATTTATGATGAAGGATATTGCCAAGGTTGACGCCATCGAGACCTTTGTTGGCAAAGGAAAGATTTAGAAAATATCTTTTCTCTTTTTCATCTTTTCCAATGCGAACTGGCTTGAAAAGTCTGTGACTTGCAATATCCGAAATTATAGCTTGAAGTTTGTATTGGTTTGAATGAGGATTTGTAACAGTGGATTCCAAACATAAATTGAACAGAGAATGAAGTTTTGAAAGGGGTAATGAATAAAGTTTCGTGCGAATGTGATGAATACCTAACGGTTTTTGTATGAATGGCAGCAAGTCATTAATAGAGACATCATGCAGAGAGGGTGATATATAATGACGATGACCATGACTGCGTCTACGTCGAGGAGTCGAGTTGAAAATATTCATCACATTCACCGAGTTACACGAAGGACTAGATAGAATACCTATACCATCAATTTTGTCATTGCAGCCATACGGTGTTGCAGTTCCCAATTGTCTAATCCAGTAGTCTTCTTTTTGTCTACGGAGAGTCGTTGAAAGATTAGGATTGTTAGAGCTATGGTATATCTTTTCGATAATGCGAACTGTCATAGAAACGATGGAATGATCGGGCTGATTGAAATGCTGGTATAGAATGTCGTTAGCATTGAGGTTAATGTCTGATCTATGACCGCACATCCGTTTGTTTAGCCTTCCTTTCGTTTCACCGACGATACCAATCCGCAAAGGTTGCACTCTAATCCGTAAACGACATTTATCGATTTACAATTCAGATCATCGTAACTTCTGGTAAAATATGACTTCTTGGTCAAATTGCTAGTGAATTCAGCATCTGTAATTAAAATAGCACAAGTTTTGCAGCCTTTGGTCTCACATTTTGAAATGCGACAGTGTTGTACTGTGTCATCAAAAACCAAAATGTATATGTGTAATGTTGCTGCTGTCAATAGGACGATGATCTGACTGAGTCGTGTTTGGGATATTTGTCATGTCTGGTGATGAGGGGACACCTGCCGTATCAGACGACACCGTGTCCATGGTGACGTCTGTTTCGGACCTTTTTATACTGGGCGACGTCCGAGCCAGTTTCCTGTTAGTTCTTCGTAAGTTCATGCAATTGTAGTTTTGCTACTGGGCGGATGATGTCCTCGGGGACAAAATGTCCACCAGCAGAGACATCGACCCAGTGGTAATAAAAGAGGGACGAAAGATACCAAAGGGACAGTCAAACTCATAAATCTAAAACAAACTGACAACGCCATGGCTAAAAATGAAAAAGACAAACAGAAAAACAATAGTACACATGACACAACATAGAAAACTAAAGAATAAACAACACGAACCCCACCAAAAACTAGGGGTGATCTCAGGTGCTCCGGAAGGGTAAGCAGATCCTGCTCCACATGCGGCACCCGTCGTGTTGCTTATGTGATTACAAATCCGGTAAATAGTCTAATTCGGTAGGTCAAATTCATGAAAGGGAAGGGGATTGTAGTTACGACGTGAGGAACATATCCGATATCATTTGTGAAATGGTTATTCCATAACGGTCAACCAACTCGTGATGGCGTCCGTAAAATTTACGAAGGGATGATTTCAACTTCACCATTTGGAACTCTTGATTTAATAGCTTCCTTGTGAGCAGTAACCCTCTATCAAGAAAATCATGATAGGAAATGCAAGCACGGGAATATCGTATCAATTGAGAGATATATACCCCGTATGCAGGTGCTGCTGGAATGTTGCTACTTAGAAATGGAAAGTTCACAATTGGAAAGCTGAAATCATCTCTTTTGTCGTAAAGTTTTGTCTTCAACCGACCCTCATTGTCAATTTCTAGATGTAAGTCAAGATATGAAGCTGACTTAACTGTATCTGTAGTATCCTTTATCTCCAATTCGATGGGATAGATGCGTTCCACATAGTCACCAAATTTTGAATTGTTTAGTGAAAGAACGTCATCTATATAGCGGAAAGTAGAGTTAAAAGGATATTGCTAACTTCTTATCTTTCTTCCTAAGAAGTTCCTGCATGAAGTCAGCCTCATAATAATAAAGAAACAAGTCAGCAAGTAGAGGGGCACAGTTTGTTCCCGCAGTTTAAATGATTAAGTATAATAAAACATTAGTAGGTTATACATTTTTGTTTATATAAAAAGTTGCATATGCTTGCACTATATTACTGCAATAGTTTAAGTAAAAAACATACTGAATCCTGTTTATACGTTGAACATGAAAAGATTTACAAAATCATTAAAGATATTAGGCTTTTTATCTTGTATGCTTTACACCCAATTAGTCTACACGACAAAGGACTCTATAGTGACAAACTTAAGTACAAAGTTGGATTAGATGTATTGTACAATGTGTTAAAATTAAAATAATTGCTTATGGCAAAGGTGCACAAATTGCAGCACAAATGGCAGCTGCCGAACCAGTAGCTCCAGCGGCCAATTTCGCAGTTGCTCCCGTCATTCCTGCTGATTGAAAAGTAGCAAACATACTACCGGCAGGAACAGCACCTGCAAACGAAGCCATCCATGTTGCAGCCCATGATCCGGCTGTTATTCCAGAAGATGTAAAACCTAGAACTGGTAGTATGGCTGCTGTCCCAAATAACGCAGTTGCTCCAACGGAGGCAAGACATGAAACGTAGCATATTGGTCCACCTGCGGAAATTACATCAATATGTTAACATAAATAAATATATGGTTTATTAATTTAAATACACATTTTTTCACGTACTCGTTTTCTAATGCTATAATGTGTCTTTTTGTTTACTTTTTTTCTATTCATTACTCTACGTTTATATTTAGTTTGTAATAAATGTGTATATTCAATGTAGGTTATTTTAATCGTAAAGCTCTTTCCGTTGTTAGTATTTTTACTTGTTTTAAAATCAGTACGTAATTATACACCACTGCAGGGCTGCTAAATAACAAAGGTTTCAACACTCAGGGCCAATAGCTTTTCAAAAACTCATGATTATACCATTCAACACAATATTTAAGTATTTCATGTTCAGATTTATCTTCTATTGAACGTCAACATCAAGATAAACAATATTAATTTTATTGATTTTAATTGAGGAATTTCAATCTCTGGAACGATTTGTAGACATCAAAATAGTACATTCCACAAACATTATACATGTATTTGCAACTAAAATAGGTGTTCATAGATCTGTTTGACCAACAAGACATAACATCTAAATCTTACCTCCAACTCCAGACGGAAGAGTCATCAGTAGTACAACAAACAGCACGGTGTACTTTTTATTATGCATCATGTCTGGAAAAAGACACTAAACAAAGCAATATTAATATTTACAATGTTATGTATAGATGTAGGAAAAATGTGGTGTGAGAGCCAATGAGACAACTCTCCATACAAATAACAATTCATAAAAGTAAACCAGTTTAAGTCTATACATTTAAAACGAATTATTAACAAATCAATGAATAAAAAGTAAAATAACAAACATTCAGAACTCAAAAGAAAACTAAAAACGGAAAACCCATTAACAAATAGCCAAATCAAAAGTTCAAACGAATGGAAAATAACTGTCATATTCCTAAAGTGGTACAAGCAATTCCTAATGTAGAAAATGCATGTGGATTAAACTAGGTGTTCAGTAGCAAGTTTAAGGCTTACATATTTGGAAAACATTGATAAAACGTTCATGATTATACAACATAACCATATACTAAAGATGAATATCGCTATCCATTACTTTACAAATAATGCAATTATATTCACTGACTATAAAGCTTAGTCCTTTGTTTGTTTTACTTGCCTTAAAGATAACTGGTGTAGCTCTTCAACCAAATACATATATTTACAATCAGTGACTACTTTCACTTTCGTTTTCATACAAAACAAAATTACAAAAAATCTATTATTGAAAAACCTAGTTATACATTTTATATGAATAAAATTCGTCGTAATTGTTTATGGAGTAGTATTTTCATGACGAACTCTTTCAAATACCGTTTGATAGAAATGTTATCAAGAGGAGGTGATCATACATTTGTAAATATTAAACCTCTAATTTGAATTCTTACTTAAAATTTGATATACAGTTATACGTTGTATATGTAGTTGAAATGTATACTTTTTTTTCAAAATTTATGACCTAAAACATGATTCATATTTTCTGATTGCATTACATGATTTCCCTGTAGACAATTATACCTATCAATGTATCGATCGATAGACTGAATAATTTGTAAGTAGTTATCTGTTACATTTTTTATCTTCAAATAGTTGTATCCACATTTTTTTTAAATTAAAATATTGGTTTCGAAGAAAAATTAAGCATTCTACTATTTAACTTACATATTCCTTTATATTAGAAAAACCAACCACTTCAAACACAATTTAACCTTGAATAACATGTGACTTAAATCTATAAATAAGAAAAATCATCCAAGTTTCTATTTCATTTGTCAATTTATAATTATATATACCTGACACCGAGATTGCCAAATTATATTTTAAAGGCTGGTAGTGTAATATAACATATAAGTGATTTAAAGATTTAAATTACCTGTGTATCGATTAAATCAGTGTTTAACTGCACAATATAGGTGTCCGCGTATAATTATTTCTTATAAAAAACCCTTTGAGTACTTTAACATAGATCAATTTACCATAAATATTCCTTATGGAACACATATTCAATGATAATTATTCCGTGAAGAATAACTAGAGGCTCTTAAGAGCCTGTGTTGCTCACCTTGGTCTATGTGCATACATGAATTATACAAAGGACACAGATGGTTTTGATGATGGTGATGTGTTTGTAGATCTTACTTTACTGAACATTCTTGCTAATTACAAAAAATACCCAATTAATGAAAATAGTTAAAAAAAATTCCTTTAGGGGTCAATTGACCATCTTTGTCATTGACCTATTTTGTAGATCTTACTTTGCTGAACATTATTGCTGTTTACAGTTTATCTATAATAGTATTCAAGATAATAACCAAAAATATCAAAATTTCTTTAAAAATTACCAATTGGAGGGCAACAACCCGTTGTCCAATTCATCTGAAAATTTCAGGGCAGGTGAATATTGACTTGATTAACAATTTAACTCCTTGACATATTTGCTCTAAATGCTTTGGTTTCAGAGTTATAAGACAAAATCTACATTTTACCCCTATGTTCTATTTTTAGACATGACGACCATCTTGGTTGGTTGGGTCACCGCTCACATTTGTTAAACAAGATACCCTAATAATGATTGTGGCTACGTTTGGTTAAACTTGGTCCAGTAGTTTCAGAGGAGAAGATTTTGGTAAAAAAAAATACAAAAATATTACGACAAATTGGTTGAAAATGACTATAAAGGGTGATAACTCCTTCAGGGGTCAACTGACTATTTTGGTCATGTTGACTTAATTGTAGATTTTACTTTGCTTAACATTATTGCTGTGACAGTTTATCTCTTTCTATAATAGTATTCAAGATAATAACCAAAAACGGCAAAATTTCCTTAAAATTACCAATTCAGGGGCAGCATCTCAACAACCTGTTGTCCGATTCATCTTATAATTTCAGGGCAGATAGATCTTCACTTGATTAACAAATTTACCTCTTGTCAGATTTGCCCTAATTGCTTTGGTCTCAGAGTTATGAGCCAAAATCTACATTTTACCCCCATGTTCTATTTTTAGCCATGGCGACCATCTTGGTTGGTTGGTCGGGTCACCGGACACATTTTTAAACTAGATACTCCAATGATGACTGTGGCCTAGTTTGGTTAAATTTGGTTCAGTAGTTTCAGAGGAGAAGATTTTTTGTATATGTTAACAAGTGATGAGAAAAACTCACTTGGTCCTTTGGGCCAGGTGAGCTAAAAATGATGTACCACATAATAATTCTGTTTTATATTTTGGAACGGTAACAAAAGGCGAAGGCATAGAAAAAAAGGAGTAATGAATGATAATTAAAATCCCTTGCAAACTCTGGAGACGTTTACCAAATTGTATAGGATATCAGGTTAACGTCAAGCAAATTTGTCTGTTTTAATCGATAATCAAAGTTTTGACATAGTCCAAATATTTAAAGTTTTAATTTGGTAACCTCACCTTCTAGTATATATCTTGTTGTAGCACGTCTAATAAAATTGCAGTTTATTAATTAATGATTGATAGTTTATTTTTTTTTTTTTTTTTTTTTTTTTTTAAATGTTATAACATTTTATTTGAATTTTACATTTGTTAGAGATACAAGGAGTACCGGTACCTTATCCCGGCCTCGTTAACATTAGTATATAGCATTTTATTGATAAGTTAGTACTTGTTAGTGCACAATATGTATATATAGTAATAATGACATGTATGTAACTGAATAGAAATATGATAACATGATGTATAATAAATTCTAATTTATGAAATTAATTTAATTTTTGCTGCAACCAGATTATGGAATTTTCCGTATTTGCCTTCTTTATTTATCAATATTTCATGATATTGAAGAAATTCTTTTTTGAAAATTTCAAACATATTAATTTGTTTTGGTTTTTGTTCGGATATATAGTATCCTTTGTATACAGTAAAAAGAATAATTGTAATTAAATCATTAATACTGTGGTAACTTGTATCGTTTATTTTGTATCCGTACAAAAGTGATTTAATTGATATGATGTGATGTCCTATTTTAAGTTTATCAAGTAAAAGTTTTATTTGATTCCAAAATGATTTCAGAATTTGCATGTTAAAAAGTAGTGCTCATAATCTTCGATGACATCACAAATATTACATAGCGGAGTTTTAGTTATTTTCCAAGAGAAAAGTAATTGTTTGGTTGGTAAAATGTAGTGCAGAAATTTCCATCTTAACATTTTGAATTTATTATCTTGTATATAGTAAAAGATATAATTTAGCATTTGTTGTCTTTTGTTTGTGTTGT
This sequence comes from Mytilus galloprovincialis, assembly GCF_965363235.1. Lineage (NCBI taxonomy): Eukaryota > Metazoa > Mollusca > Bivalvia > Mytilida > Mytilidae > Mytilus > Mytilus galloprovincialis. The sequence continues at coordinate 67,646,678 of NC_134848.1, forward strand.
TTTCCAAGATAAATATGTTGTCCCATTTTTGAAATCCTATTAGTTTTTCATAATATCTATTTAAGAGGGAGATGTAGATGTCTTTGGAGGAAATGTTTTTAAGTGATACCATTTTCCCTTTTTTATCTTTAAATTTATATTCGGAGTCAATGGTGACTTTTGTTTTTAATGATTCTTCTTTAGTTAGCTCTTGTAACCACTGTTTTGGTATTGCTTTCATTAATTTAGAATATTCTGAAAACCAGTTAGCATGACAGGAAAGTTTATCTAAGATCATGTTTTGATTAAATTTTCCTTTATTATCAATAATGTCATTTAAAAAAAGAATTTTGCTGTTTATCCAGTTTTTGAAGATGAGACATTTACCGTTTAATTTGATATTTTTATTGCCCCATATAAGCTGCTGTCTTATTTGTTTATATGATAGATGATCCAATTCCTTTTCAGATTTTGTATTTATCCATGATTTGATTATTCTTAAGTAAAATTGTGGAATTAGTTCTTTCAGTTTATAGACCAAATTAATATTGGTAAAATTCATTTTAAATATAAGGAATTCTTGTCCAAATTTATCAAAATAAAATCTTGGTAATACTTTCCAATTGGGTGATAGATCTTCGTTGTCGATGAGTTTTTTTACCCAACTAATATTTATCGCTTCTAGATATTTATCTATGTTTATCATTTTAAGCCCGCCAGCATGGCAATTTTTACTTATTATATCCCTTTTAACCTTTTCAGATTTATTATTCCATGTAAAACTGTATATTAATTTTTTAAATTTTGCTAGGTATTCGTTATCAATTTCGGTTACAGATGCAACATAAGTAATATTCGGTAAGATTAATGATTTAACAAGAGTTATCTTACCTAGCATAGTTAAATTTCTTTTATTCCAATCTTTAATTATTTTTTCAGATTTTTCGTATTGTCGTTGCAAGTTTAATTTTTTACACTCATTTTTATTAAGTCCAAAGTATATTCCCAAAACTTTTATAGGTTTTTGTGTAAAATTAATGTTTTCAACTTTATCTTTGCAGGACTTTAAATTGCCGAGCCATATTCCCTCTGTTTTATTTCGGTTAAGCTTTAGGCCTGAAAGTGATCCAAAAATTTCTATAATATTCAGAGTTAATGACACTTCTTGTTTTGAATTTAAAAATAAAGTGGTGTCGTCTGCAAGCTGGCTTAATTTTAATGTATGGGTTTTATTATCTAGTTTAATTTGAAAACCTTTAAAATTTTTATTTTGTCTTAATCTACTAGCTAAAATTTCAGTTTAAAAATAGTTTATTTTGTAACGATTCAAAAGTTTATTGATTGAAAGTGTATGGAAGAGGCATATCTATGACCACCTTTAAATACTATTTTCTCAAAGCACAAAGTCTATTATTAGTGCATGAAACATATTGAGATGTGTGTTACATTTTTGTGTTGTAAATATGAACAGTATATTGACATTATTGTGTAAACCTTAATTTTTTGACATTTCATCAAGTTTATCAATTCTTTCAGATGTTTAAGAAGTGTAACAACTTCGTCGTCATACATTCTTATGTCTGGTAAGCTTGAGTTTTATGTTCAAATCTAACGAATATAGTGATGATCTTCTTACTTATACATAACGGAGTATCTAAACGAACTAACGATTTATATATTTACAAAAACTCCAGAAACTCTTGTGATTTCAAACAAAAATCACAATAATAAAATAAATCAAGATCGGAGTGTTACTAGTAATGTTTTGTTTTGATTTTTCTTGATCAGTATTAAGTAACCCTTAGCTGTGGTGAGAGTGGGGAAGGTTTCTGCAATACTATAATCATTTTTGCTCTCCTAAATTGTATGTCCACGTTAACGATCTTGTTGAATTTAGTAAAATTAATGTCGGTATATTAATGTTGGAACGATAACAAAAGGCGAGGGCATAACAGAAGTGGTATAAAATCCAGAAGAAAAGCCGAGAAAAAAAGGAGTAATGAATGAGAATTAAAATCCCTTGCAAACTCTGATGACGTTATCCAAATCGTAAAGGATATCAAGTAAACGTCAAGCAAATGAAATTTTATCTGTTTTAATCGATAATCAAAGTTCTAAATCAGATTATGGATCTTTGTGTCTACAAAAAACTTGTTTTTAACAACAGATGAGTTCGCGTCAGTATCTAACATAATTACAATGTATTCACTTGTACTTTAGATATTGGAGTAAGTAGTGGTACATTGTATGTTGAACTATCTAACATTCTTTATCTTTAACTTCTTATATACCATGTATAAATCGAGGGAGTTTTGTATAATTTTCAATTAGGAATTATTTCTACATATAAAAAAGATGTGGTATGATTGTCAATGAGACAACTCTCCACAAGAGACCAAACATGACACATAAATTAACAACTGCAGGTCACCATACGGAGCAAAGCCCATAGTAAGCTATAAAAAGCCCAGAAATAACAATGTAGACAATTCAAACGAGAGAACTAACGGCATATTTACTTACAAAACCAAATATAACTGCATTGCAATAAAAATAAATTATAATATACCCATCAAGAACTGTTTGAATTCAATAGTATACATGAAATAGTTGACTATTCATCCCATTCTCAAACAGCATAATTTGTTCAGCTTTATTTATCGCTACGTTTTTTTTTTATCCAAAAAAAACCATGTTATTTAACAAACCACATCCATATTTAAAACCTCGTCTCAAGGTACAAGTAGATAACATAATAAGCAAACTATTGATTATTATCTTGTGTCCAGCACAGCATGGAATCCATTTTACTTACTTGCATGTCTTATATTCCAACACGTTTTATGATAAGATAATGTAACGGAAGGTGATGATGGGAATCAAATTATATTTTGTGAAGTGTTCATTTTTCAGTAGCCACACTACACATATTTTCTTCTCCAGGATGGCGTTTTGAAATATATTTTTTTCATTTTCGAACGTATTAAAATCCCATTCAGAGGAGACCATGATACTTGCTATTCTTTTTTGACTTATCGGTGAATACACACTACAACAGTACCACGCTCTCTGCGAGAAAAAAAAACCTTGCAAGAGGTCCATATATAGCCTGTTGCAAGACAAACATGTTGTCCTAACCAGAAATGTCCGCGAGGGATAATTTCCTCAACCTTCATCAACGACCTAACTTATATGTTTTTGTTTATCTGTTCTCATCCAGAACATGCCACTTGACGTTAAGTAGCATTCGCATAGCTGCATGCCAGTTTAATTTTGTGTGATCCTATTGGAAATCAAACCCATGTCCTTTTGTACATAAATTCTCTTTGGATTTTTATGACGTGAATGATTTTTCATCGTTTTCAAATATTTCTAAGATTTTTCAAGCCTTTTTAAACTTCTGAATTGAAATTTTCATTTTAGTTACGGTTGAAAAAAATAAGGTAAAATAGTGATATAACATCTCTTATGTACGACTTTTCGTGTTATACTTTTTTTTTTTTTTAAAGATATAGTATTTACAGACTTTTCTTTTTATCAAGTATCCACAAGTTTTCCTGTATGCATTGGCACATGTATTTGCGCAATTGATTTTTTTTAAATTCGTGATTAATTTTATTTATATAGAAATGAGAAGGTAACATACATTATTTCTTCGATTTTGTAAATGATAACTCTCCAGAAAGGAACCAAATGACACACGAATTAACAAATATAGGACACCGTAAGGCCTTCAACAATGAGCAAAACCCATACCGCATAGTCAGCTATAAAAAGCCCCGATAAGACAAACAAAAAAGTGTAACCAATTCAAACGAGAAAACTAACAGCCTAATTAATGAACAAAAAATTAACGAAAAACAAAAATGTAACACAATAACAAACAACAATCACTTATTTACAGGCTCCTGACAGGCACATACATACAGTGTGAGATGTGGTTACATATCATAGCAGGATCCGAACTATCCCCCAAACCTATAACATAAGAACAAAATATAAAATTCAGTTGAAAAAGGCTTTATTCATCAGATAGATACAAATATATTTAACAATGACGCAGTGTAGTCTGGTTCTCTGGTAGCTATCAAGTTATTCCCGTGCTTGCATTTCCTATCATGATTTTCTTGATAGAGGTTTGCTGCTCACAAGGAAGCTATTAAATCAAGAGTTCCAAATGGTGAAGTTGAAATCATCCCTTCGTAAATTTTACGGACGCCATCACGAGTTGGTTGACCGTTATGGAATAACCGTTTCACAAATGATATCGGATATGTTCCTTACGTCGTAACTACAATCCCCTTCCCTTTCATGAATATGACCTACCGAATTAGACTATTTACCGGATTTGTAATCACTTAAGCAACACGACGGGTGCCACATGTGGAGCAGGATCTGCTTACCCTTCCGGAGCACCTGAGATCACCCCTAGTTTTTGGTGGGGTTCGTGTTGTTTATTCTTTAGTTTTCTATGTTGTTTGGTGTGTACTATTGTTTTTCTGTTTGTCTTTTTTATTTTTAGCCATGGCGTTGTCAGTTTGTTTTAGATTTATGAGTTTGACTGTCCCTTTGGTATCTTTCGTCCCTCTTTTAATACGGTTCCATTTTGTTTATCTTGTGTTGTTTCAACTGTGAAAACTTCAAATTGGTTATAATCAAAAACGGTTTTAAGGAGATGACAATGAGGACCTTTTCTCTCTTTTACAAGTTTCACTCAGTCATTGTTGCAATCATTGCTTGATGGTGATATTATTAATACACAAGGAATGACATATGGATATAAAGTTGGACGAGTATTCAATTTATCTTCAAAGCACAAGAACACAATTCAAGTATCATATGATTTTATAAAACATTTATACTTCGAACAAACTAGCGATAGGTTCTTATCAAAATCGAAAACAAAACCAAAACATTGGTCAGTCAGTTAGTTTTTTTTGTTTTTTTTTCCTTGAATAATCATACAGTATCATCTACCACCTTAATAACGTGGACATATACAATATGCTCCTGTTTTATCTCAAACAGCTGTCAGCATGTTTATTTAACACAGGAATTAGTTACTTTAAAATAGTTTCAGTAATAATAATGGTATAATCACTGCCATGCTGGACTTTTTAATTGACAACATATTTGTTGAATTTGGAGGTTTGGTCTTCAAACAGACTATTGCAATCCCAATGGGTACCAATTGCGCTCCTCTACCAGCAGAATTTATCCAAGGGCTGGAAAAGGACAAAAGAAATTAGCCCAGTCTTTTAATTTCACCTTTCGGTATATTGATGATGTACTGTCTCTTAATAATAATAGATTCAGTGATCAACTACATTTAATATATCCAAGTGAACTTGAAATTTAAGATACTACCGACACAGATAAATCTGATTCATATTTATACCTTTTTTTCTAAAAATGACTACTGATGGTAGGTTGAATACCAAAAGTTATGACAAACGCGATGATTTTAATTTTCCTATCGTCAACTTTCCATTTCTATGTAGCAACATCCCAGCGGCACCAGCATATTGAGTATATGTGTCTCTCAATTGATTCGTTAATCTAGAGCTAGCTCAAAGTACGTTGATTTTGTTGAACGAAGAATACTGCTTTTTCAACAGTTGCTAAGAGAGGGCTATGAATCAATCAAATTAAAGTCATCCCTCAAGAAATTTTACGGTCGCCATCATGAGTTAATTGGCCATTATGACAAAAGTGTGTTAGAAATCATATATGATATTCTTCCTCAGTCGTAATAACCTACCATCAGTACCGACCTGAACACAGAAATAACATGACGTACATGTATACGGTGCAGGAAATGCTTACCCTTCTTCACTCCCGGTTTTTAGTGGAGTTCGTTTTTTTTTTTTTTATTATTTATAACTGTTTATGTAAATGTCCCTTGGTTTTGTGAGTCTTGAGTTACGAAAACAATTCATCATTCTTATAAACAAACAAAACATAGAAACATGTCCCATATTCTCACTTAACTGTGTCTCTTAAAATTACTTATGATTATTATATCAATAATTAATACAATTACATCCTTTATCACAGGTGAGTATATGGTATAAAAGTTTAATTAAAAATATTGAGCAACAAAGTGAATTTATAACGGGGAAAGTCCTTAAAAAACTGACAAAATCAAACGTTTCGACCTTATAAACTAATTAAATGAATAGAAAGTAACTGTAATATGCTTGATTTCGCACCGGCATTTTCTTGTGAAAATGGGGAATTGCCTGTTTTATAGCTAGCTAAACCCATAAAAAAAGCCGTACAGTTATAGATAATCTAATAAGTGCATGTCATTTTGACTTGTTACACTGGCAAGCATACCACATCCTCTTGTTTTATAATAATAACCAACAAGTCTGTTATAACAAAAAGGAACACCATTGCCACAACATTTTACATCATTAAGTCTAATAGTATATTAAATCAATTGAAACAAGCTAATCATTTAATCGTTTCAATAAAAACTGATTTTTCTAAACATCTTAACAATAATAAGTTACTTAACATACATTATGAGATAGGAATAATTGTGATATTACCTCTTGCAGTTCTAACTTAATCTAGAGAACATATTTAATGGCTGTTTTGCATAACTTATAATTGATGGTTTTGTATATCAACATCTCAATGCATAATGGAGTAGAATATGTTCCCAATAACCAATTTGTAAGAGGAACGTGACCTCTTGCTGACGACTGTAAGATACATTTCATGTATAAATGTATCGAAAATATAAAATAATGACGTGACAACCATCGAACAACATAAATACTCCCATTTGTACATGCCTGGATGAAAATCCATTCTGGTGGGCTAACATCTTCAAAATACTTCTGAAAAACCCACTCCAGAGTCTTTAATGATCTATATTTTAATGCTTTCTTCAGGACTGTGTGTACAATAACATAATTTTGATCTAAAATTTGAAGAAAACACTCAACTATCTAGATCAACGTTTCCTTTCATTAGTGTATCTGTTATAGAATCGACATTGATCTCATTTACATCGAGGTTTTTTTAGAAATGTTTCCAGTGAATAAATGTTTGAAACTGCAATTGCCCTCTTTAACACATCATCGATATTGAATACGTGATGATTTAACGATTTGAGCAAAAATGAAATTACACGCGTTTCTCCTAAGCTGTATTTAGTGTTTAACACGTGTGTTAACATTGAAATAGTGTCGTCAACTTCTTCTATAAATAAATAAATTAGGGGAACATTTTCACAACTGCAGGCTTCCATCATTGTTGTGTCTATATTAAGTTTGTTGTGGTCAAATGACTGAAGAATTTCCTGAATTATTGCATGCTTTTTATGATGACAGGATTTATGTAATGCAGTTTTGATTTGACTAGTATTGAAGTCAAAGGCCTCAAGTAACATTTTGAAAATGTCAAGTTCCCAGCCACGATTACAGGCAGATCCATATGCATCTTCTATATCAAGGTGATCATAATCTACTTTTTGCAACATAATATTAACTGTTGCCGTAAAGCCACAAACGCAAACGTGTTTAAATAAGTATTTTAAATCGAACTGAAGACTGATTTTGTTTTCTAAAAGTAGGCTGAGAACAAATGCAATGGATTTGTCATTAAGACATAAAAGATTCAAAGTGAATTTTTTAAAAAGCATTTTTTTTAATATTTTCATTTCCCTTTTCGCTGCTTACACATGTTACAGTCAACGCAAAGGAAGCATCGATTAAGTTGGGAGGAATAAAGTCAAGCAGCATCGATAATGCATTTCTCTTACCATCGCTGCAAGATTTGTAAAATATCGATAGCAATTCTGATTCGAAATCTGTCACACAAAATTTGGTACATGTAGCTATCGACTTAATCCTCATAATTTGGTTTCGTTCATATAAATCTGCTATTTCCAACCGTGGATTATCTGCAGATAACGGTAATTTCTGAAGGATAAAATCAAATACTTAATTCTTTTCATTTCGACATGCTTTTTGAAACGTAGTTTCTATGTCAAGATAATTTAATTGCATGTGTTTAATGATTGGCTCATAATTTAACAAGGTATTATCCTTAACTGTATCGATTAAAAGTTAATTTATATCAAAGCCAGGTTGATTTTCTAATAGTGAAGCAACAAGTGTACAACCTCTTTTTTTAAATGCAGTTTTCAAATAGAAAAATAGTCTAGAATATCAATTTTCCATTTTAAAAAAATAATCTATAACGTTGTCTGCATAATCATGTTCATATCAAATAATTGTTTTCTATGATGATTAAACTAATAACAACGTCTAAAGAAGTATATGCACATGCGTCTTGTATTTGTTCTTCTATGCAGGTTAATTTGTCAACATTCGATTCATCATTATTGTAAATTACGATTGAAACTTCATCATCATTACATTCCATATCTCAATGTCAAATCCGATCATATGTATCACATTTTAATTTTGTATCTAGTTGACACTATTCATGTTCATTGCTTTTCATTGTATTTGTACAAATACCAAATGTCGATACTTAATCAGTCTAAAATGACTTAAGTTGAGAGAAAATTCTGTTGCCAGAAATTCAAACAAGAGGATATCATCTACCGCAAAACACAATATAGACAACTAGTTGTTGAGTAAAATGAATGTTTAACAGCCTAACGTTGTTTTCTGTTATATTTAAATACTGTTTGTGTATTCGGGATATTTTAAATTGATCATTCGGTATTCATTGATATCCATCGATGTTAATAACCGGTGCATGAATATTTGATTTGGTAACATTCCTTTGTCTTTGTCATCTCAATTCATACACCGTTGCTATGCATTATTGTGTTAATTGAACACATATTCTTTTGTGTATATGATGCGGTCATGTCTACAGTCGATGGGAAACACCAAATTGCTTTATTATAAGTGGGGTGTCACTTTTTCAGGATTGTTCTATTAAGGTTTTGTAGAATTTATAATTCAACTACATCATCCATGTTTGTAATTGTCTATTAATAATTCATAACAATTCAGTCCTTCCTTAATGTAAAGAATTGCTTTTGATTGAACTTGAGAAGATTTTCTTTAATATAATATTAAATATTACTACAGAAATGATTATACCATGTATTATTGATTATCAAGCCTTAAACTATTGTGTTGTACAAGAAAAAACAAGTTCCAGTTTTTGTAGACACTGCATTGTCCAAAAAACACAAATAACCAAAAGATTGCGTTCAAATATAAATCATAGAATGAAAATGGAAAAGAAACTCGCGAAATTGTTGATTTATTTCCTCTAAATATTTAGTTACTTTTACGTGTAAATGGTATTTTTTTTTTATTTACCATAAGATTTAAGAAAAATAGTGTTAACAAGAATGTGTCCATAGTACACGAATGCACCACTGGTACTATCATTGTTATGCTCAATGGATCGTAAAATTTGTCACGAGAAATTAGAAATATCATCGCAAAGGGAACATGGATACTAATTTCAAATTGATTGGACTTTTAATTAATCAAAAAGCTTTTTAGCTCACCTGGCCGAAAGGCCAAGTGAGCTTTTCTCATCACTTGGCGTCCGGCGTCCGTCGTCGTCCTGCGTTAACTTTTAAAATCGTAAATCTTAGTAATCTTTTAGAAAAATCTTCTCCTCTGAAACTACTGGGCCAAATTTAACCAAACTTGGCCATAATCATCATTGGGGTATCTAGTTAAAAAAATGTGTCCGGTAACTCGGCCAAAAAACCAAGATTGCCGCCATGGCTTAAAATAGAACATGGGGTAAAATGCAGTTTTTGGCTTATAACTCAAAAACCAAAGCATTAAGAGCAAATCTGACAGGAAGTAAAATTGTTGATCAGGTCACGATCTATCTGCCGTGGAATTTTCAGATGAATCGGATTATCGGTTGTTAGGTTGCTGCCCCTGTTTTTTTGTTATTATCTTAAATATTATCATAGATAGAGATAAACTGTAAACAGCAATAATGTACAGCAAAGTAAGAACTAAAAATAAGTCAGTATGATCAAAATAGTCAATTGACCCCCTAAGGAGTTTTTGCCCTTCATAGTCAATTTTTTTACAATTTTCTTAAAATTTGAAGATTTTCAATAACATTTTCCACAGAAAGTACTGTTATAGATAGAGATAATTGTAAGCAGCAAGAATGTTTAGTAAAGTAAGATCTACAAACACATCACCATCACCAAAACACAATTTTGTCATGAATCCATCTGTGTCCATTGTTTAATATTCACATAGACCAAGGTGAGCGACACAGGCTCTTTAGAGCCTCTAGTTTTCAGAAAACGACATCTGTACCATAAACTTTTAGCTACCGCTTTACAAGCAGAACCAAAAACAATGAAAGTCCCAACTATGTATTGGCTTCCTTCCGAAGCTACCCAAAACGCCTTACAAAAATATAGATTTATTTCGTCTTCAAACCATTGTTCCATTACTAAATTATCTATTCTTCTTACCAGTACACTTGGTGCAATCAAAAACCTGATAATCCATTGTTCAAATAAGGCCTTCGAAAATAGTGGAATTAATTACTTTTGGAGTGTCAAAAACTCGTTGGAAGTACTTGATAAATTTCATGCTTATATTGATGATTTTGAATCTGTTCAAAGTTTTGATTTTTCTACCCTATATACCACATTGCCTCACATTCTTATTAAGAAAAAATTCACACACCTAATTAAATGGGCATTTAAAAAGTTAGAATGAGAATATATATATGTTCAAACTCTTTTAGGTAATTTTTAGAAGCAATAAACAAAAAACTATGTCAATTGGACACGCTTTGATTCTATATCTGCTCTTAAATTTTTACTAGATAACATTTTTGTTCGCTTTGGAGATTCCGTATATCGTCAGGTTATCGGAATTCCAATGGGGACTAACTGTGTACCACTTAATGCGGACCTGTTTTTGTATTGCTATGAGTTACAATTGATGACAAAAGTCAGCAAAGACCCATCGAAACAACATCTGATACACAAATTTAATAATACTTTTAGATATTTGGATGATATTTTGGCTCTCAATAATGACGACTTCAGTATGTATACTAATGAAATTTATCTGAACTTATTTACTAATACTAACAATGACCACTGCCCTTTCCTCGATCTTTCTCAATACCTATCGTTATTTATCCATTTTTAGATGGTGACGTTTCCTTGTCACCATCTTACGGTGTTTATATATCTCAACTTGTACGATTCGCTCGTGTATGTAACAATATTTTAGATTCTAACAGAGACATTTATGTATTACTGAAAAATTATTACACCAGGGTTTTCGATATCACAAACTAGTCAAAACATTTACTAAACTTTTTCATCGGTATAAGGAAATCATTTGTAAATATAGCTCAACATGCAGACTTCTTTTACGTTCAGGTATTTCAAATCCAATATTTTATGGAAATATTTTTTATAAAGCACAAAAATTTCAGTATTCACCTCAGAAGCTAACAAAACCTCTAAACAGACTTATTAAGAAGGGATATAGTTACGATACTGTTGTCAGGTCATTAAAGATTGCATATTTTATGTTAATATTGATTCACTTATAGGGTCTTTGCATCGGAGCTAAACACATTTATTTAAAAACCAGTTGTTGAAATGACACGGGTTATGTTCTTCTCATATATGTTATGATGGTATGATACTAAACCCCTGACGGGGAGAATTGTGCCTGCTATTCATATGATGAAGACATAATTTTTCAATCAGTTTAATTGAAGTCTGGAGCTTGCATGTCAGTTAACTGATAGTAGTCTGATGTTATTTATGTATAATTGTTATTTTGTTTATTTCCTTTGGTTACATCTTCTGACATCAGTCACGGACTTTAGCTCTTGAACTGAATTTTAATGTGCGTATTGTTATGCGTTTACTTTTCTGCATTAGCTACAGGTATAGGGGGAGGGTTGAGATCTCACAAACATGTTTAACCCCACAGCATGTTTGCGCCTGTCCCAAGTCTGGAGCCTCTGGCCTTTATTAGTCTTGTATATTTTTTTAACTTTTAGTTTTTGTGTACAATTTGGAGTTTAGTATGGCGTTCATTATCACTAAACTAGTGTATATTTTTTAAGGGGCCAGCTGAAGGACGCCTCCGGGTGCGGGAATTTCTCGTTGCATTGAAGACCTGTTGGTGACCTTCTGCTGTTGTCTGCTCTATGGTCGGGTTGTTGTCTCTTTGGCACATTCCCCATTTCCATTCTCAATTTTATTGACCAAAACCTTTAACCTGATGCGGGAGAGACGGACGGATAATAAACAGACGCACATATTGACAAACATAATGTCCCTAGGTAGGGCATAACACATATTTACCAGATTGGTGAACAGTGTGGTTGGATTTGGACAACCAGATCAGGCGTTCACAAAATTCTGGTAAATCTCCCACTGGAATCATTATAGTAGCTACTACGCATTTGGGCGTTTGCATCATCAGTATCTTCAAATTAAAAAAAAACATCCTGATATATCCAGTCGGATAGATATAATATGGATGTATAAGTGGTATGATGACTAAAATTGTAGTTGTAGTTTATTTGTACGTGTAATCAAACGCTATAGGTGTAATACCACCAAACCATGGTACGTCACATCCGGTTGTATACGAAAATAGGTCTAAAAAATATTCCCTTGAATTTGACAGTTGTAGAAAATTAACCCTGCATTTCACTTAATTTTTTCTGAGTCATAAACATGTAAGTTGGTTTTCTGAAAGCATCATTCTTTTTTATTTGATGGTCTTGTCAAATATTTTGGAAAGTTAAGGTTACATTGTTACCAAAGCTGGTAACCAGTAAATGACAGTGTAAACATGTGGGTTGTTTACTTTCGGTGATGGTTACTTTCTTATATGACGGGATAAATCTGAAAGATTGTATATTATTCTCCAATGCGAAAGATTTAACGCGCGAGGGTCAATATGTCTCTCCATTGAGATTAAATTAGCTCCGGTTATTAGCCCTTGTCATTGAAAAAATATGTCATTAAATTTGTCTTTTTTTTAAAGAGAAAGGCATACCTCTACTACATTATTGCCCAGACTTGAGAGTGAAATTGTAATGACAGTTGTGTTTGTAAATGCGTCTTACTTCGGTATCAACTATCGTCTTATCTGTAAATAATTAATAAAGGTACCATACTTATAATGCTTATAGTTTTCAAACTTAGTTTTTTAGATTTTTTCTGAAATCCTGGTATCTATGATGAGTTTATTTTCAATATTTTAAGCATATAAAAAAAGAGATCATGCATTTCAAACGTGTAATTAAGTCCGGAGCCTGTTATTCAGTGGTGGTCGTTTGTTGTTATTATTCATAAGTGTTCCTCGATATTTATACAAATTAGACTGGTAAATCGTTTAACACTATATAGCTAGTTATGTTAATGCACTTTATAGCTTGTAAACACAGGCGCTATATGTAAGGCCGTACTTTAACCTCTAACATGTATAATAGTTTATTTTTTTATACATTGCTACTTGGCTAGAGAGTTGTCACTTTGGCAGTCATACCATATCTTATTTATATTCTATACAAGCAAAGTGTCTACTTTACGAAGTGATGCAACATGTTTAAATATTATGTTATACACGAATGTCAAAAGTTGTGGAATATCTACATGTTAGATTTCATTTTACAATTATATCTAAATAATCCCCCAACGTTTCACAGTACGAATAGAAATGAAAAACATTAAATTGCAAGTATATATAATACTGTGAATCAGCAATAACAAGACCCAAGATTAAATTAGTATTATTAAAAAAATTTGAAAAATTTTGCTTTGAATAACATGATTCATTTTATCTTAGCAATATATAAATATAAAGAGATGTGGTTTGATTGCCAATGAAATAACTATCCAATCATTAGATGAAATATATGTATGCAAGAATAGACACCGAGAAAAACAAGGGGATCATTAATAATAAAGCAATTTTAATACAAATATGACAGATCTAACTTTAAAACCATCATTATCTATATATACAATTAATACGGTTTTTGATTGTTTAAATTTCAAGATGTTTATAGTTAAATCAGACTAGATTGATATGATTCATTTTACATCATAATATCTCTGAGGAAGGATATCTGTTATCCGGACTATTCAGGTAATTACTTTAATTTTTCCTTTTTAAATATTGGTGTTTTTTTATACACCTTTAAGGCGGTTATATAATTTATTCATTGTGTACATCTATCGTTACTCGAACAACCAAGCGTCCTCGTAAGACTTGATTGATTGTTGGTTGCTTTACGCCGCATTAGCACAAAAAGGCTATATCGCGGCGAGAGCTATTTCGAATATTTTTACAATTTAAAGCATATTTTTAAAATAATACAAAAAGTCCTTCAATATACTAAAATTCTTGACTAAAGCAAATTGATTATATACAAATAAAAATCAACAGTAAAATAACGTGATAAAAATTAAAAACCGATTTAAATATAACATTTTTATATTCTATAATAAATTCCAATTTCTTTTAAAAATGCAACAATATTTGTAAATGGAACATTATTGAATAAATCATACATATTATTGACATTGAAATGCTTCTTACGGTAACGAATATCAGCAAAGTCAATACAATTAATTAAAACATGTTTAATAGTATATTTGCAGTTGCAAGAAACACATTGTGGTTCATCTTCATTTTTAAAAAGATACTCGTGTGTTATACTAGTATGACCAATACAACATCTAGTAATAACACACTGATCTTTTCTGCACATGATATTATTAAAAGGTTTGCCTAAATTAGGTTTAATTTCATGCAATTTATTATCATCTTTTTTACTCCATTTATTTTTCAATATATTAAAAACATATTCTCTAATATTAGATTTAAAATCAGTATATGGTATATCACAGTTAGATAGAGGGTCACCCAGGGCATTCTTTGCCTCAAGGTCTACAGCTGTGTTTCCAAGGATTCCAACATGACTCGGAACCCATAGAAATATTATTTCTTTCAGAAGAATTTTTAAATTCCTCATTACATATAAAATTTTGAGAATTGTTGGGTTTTTAATTTTAGTATTTCGTATAGCTTGTAAGCATGAAAGTGAATCCGAACATATAATAAATTTGGATTTATCTGAAGAAGCAATAAATTTCAAAGCCAAAACTATTGCTTCTGCTTCAGCAGTAAAGATGGATGCGTCAGATGGCAAACAAAGAGTTGCAGCTCTGTCCCTGAAGACAGCAGCAGATGCAACTCTGTCACCATCTTTTGATCCATCAGTATAGACAGTTGAAAAATCTAGATAATCGGCTGTAATTTCAGCATAGTGTTGCTGAATTAAAAGAGGATTTGTTTTATTCTTATTGTGTTCATGGAGATCAAATATCATTTTTGGTTTGGGAAGTTCCCATGGAGGACATTTGCAAGTTTTAAATTGAGCAACAGATTTTAAATCAAAAGAAGCTAAATGTGGTTTTAAACGTATACCTAACGGAGGAATTTTATTTTCATGTTTTACAAAAATATCTTCATAAATCGGATTAAAAACACAGCTGTAGGCAGGATTATCTGAATAGGCTTTTAGTTTGACAGCATATTGAAGTCCAAGCTTCAAACGTCTGTCAGAGAGTGAGTGCTCATCAGCCTCTACATACAGACTCCCAACTGGTGGTCCTCGTAAGAAAGATCGTTGACTAATATCTAAATGTTTTATATAATAAATAACCTTGGTGTATAATTCTTTTGATATTCATATATTCCTTCACATAAGTAGCGTCGATTTATCTAGTTGATTCACATTTTAGAAAATCATATAAAATTCCTGCTAGCTTCGACAAAATTGACAATGGAAACCATAAAATCTTGCTTTCATCCGTGCATATTTCAAAGCCTTTAGAAAGTTGTTTCTGAAAAAAGCAATATTGAAAGATTAATCTAAATCATATCCAGCTAGGTTAGACATCACGTGACTTTTGTGACGTATACATGCCGCCATTTTGTTTTATATTTTATATCCCCATATAAAATGCATAGATGCTTCAATAAAGTTAAATTTTCTCATTAACCTGACCCGTTTTCTAACTTTTGCAAATCAATCCTTGATATTCAAACATATTTCTATCAAACGATGTTGGTCCTAACAGTTTAATTTTTGATTAAATTCTGTCATTTTAGAATTGTAAAAACATGCACCTTTTCTCGTCATTCTCCGTTGAATCAATGCTAAATTACCGATACCCATGTCTACTTGTACAACAAATAAAAAAATTCCGTAAATAAAAAACAAACTTTGCAAATTGATTAAGTATATTAAAACATATATCTGGCAAAGAATACTATTTAAAACAGTTTAATTTCAGGGCAAAATTTGTCAAATTCGATTTAAAAAAGGGAATTTTTCTGGACTTTTCAAATTGGCGGATGATGTACACGGAAATGTTGCATCAAATCAAGGATTTGTATAGTAAAACTTTCCTAGATTATATTTAAATTTTCATTCAGAATCACTGCTGTTTCTGTAGTTTTCTTTGGTGATATTTCGAAATGACTTATTTCAAAATTTCTTGATAAAAAAATATTATTTTAATTGTGACACGAGAACATTTACCGGAAAAAAGTTTACAATAAAATTTATAATAAAAAAAAACAATCTTCTTTTTTTAAAGGTGTTTTTCCTGTTTTCTGTATATTTGATCTTTCTTTAGAAATAAATTTAGAACAAAAAAATGTTTTCATCCAAGGATTGATTGATTGATTGTTGGTTGCTTAACGTCTAGTGGCAAATATTTCATGAATATTCAGGACGAGAACAAGTTCACAATAAATACAATAGGTAGGTTGATACGATAGAAGCCATCCGGGATGATGGTCGGGGAAATTTGGACTACCACTGGAAAATGAGGGTATTTTGGATAGGGACAGACATTTTGCCATGCAACAGGCCACCTACGGACCCCTCATTTTCTTCCAAGGAGAAAAAAAAAAACCAATGACCAACTATTATTATTGACAAATATTCTATACCTTTAAAATTTCATCCCTTTACAGGTGAATAGGTGAATTCTGACTTGCTTTATAATATATTGTCAGGTAGACGTGAAAACCAAAAGCAACCAGGTGACATTAAACATCCTGTGTATACATGTATTATCAGAGTTTAAATTTTGTGATATACAAAAGTTTTTATATATGTTCAAATAAATATCATCTCTTAATTTCCCGTGTCAAATCAGAAGAAGTATGTATCATAATAAATTTAAGAACATATGAATATCATGAAAATTTCTTAAAAAAAATAATTTTTGCTTAAAAGATATTCAAATCTTTATGTTTCCATAATTATTTCAAAGAAATATTATGATTCAAATTTTAATTTAA
Source organism: Mytilus galloprovincialis (assembly GCF_965363235.1). Classification (NCBI taxonomy): domain Eukaryota; kingdom Metazoa; phylum Mollusca; class Bivalvia; order Mytilida; family Mytilidae; genus Mytilus; species Mytilus galloprovincialis. The sequence continues at coordinate 67,664,020 of NC_134848.1, forward strand.
ATGGATTTTGTTATGTTTTATAGGAAATTTATCATTGCATATGATTTTTTTTTTTAATTCAATCCAGGCATTCAATGAATCGATATAAAGTTTAACTTGTGTGAAAAAAAAATGTTATTGTATACATTTCAACAGAGACGTATAATACGATTGCTCTGATTTCAACAATATTGTATACCCTATAATATCTATCGACAGAGTTATCGGTCCTGAATAGGACTGATAGAGTTGGGTATGGATATGAAGTAATATCAAATATGCTTGGGTGGGGATCAAAGTACATATTAACAAATATATCGCCGTGTCAACACCTGTATACTTTGTGTCTGCTTAGTGTGTAGTTAACGCGCGTCTTGAAAGTGTACTTGAAAGATGGTTGTTTACTTTTATTGGCATAAGTTAAACATATACTTCTATAGCTCAATTTGTGTTTAACTTTCACTTCCTCTAATGTCTAAAAAGGACAGAATTGTATTGCTGATATAAAAAAATCCGGGAAAGTTTTCAATAACCTAACCAGAACAAATATTAATTCCTTTTATTGAAATAAGTTAAAGTAAGCGCAGGCCAATAACACTTTCAATTTGTCTAAATTCATCCATCAGCAGATCAGATTTTTATTTACTGGTAGAAAATACTCCAAGAAAAAGGCAAATGTTGGAACCTTATATAGATTCAACTGTGTCCTAAGTCAGGAATCTGATGTACAGTACTTCTCGTCTGTTTATGAAGTTTATACGTGTTTCTCGTTTTTATATAGATTACACCGCTGGTTTTCCCGTTTGAATGTTTTACATTCTTATATTTGAGTGAATTCACATTATTATAAGACGTGTCACGGTACTTTTCTATCCCAAATTCATTTATTCAGTTTTGATGTTATATTTGTTATTCTCATCGGATTTTGTCTAATGCTTTGTTCGTTTTTGTGTGTTACATTTTAATGTTGTGTCGTTCTTCTCCTCTTCACTGGTGGTAAGCGGATGGTCGACCATCTGAATAAGGGAGACAACTCTGGGGATAAGTTTTCTTTTTCGATTTTCGTGCGGTAAAATATTCATTTGAGTCAAACCGCTCGTCTCATATACACTTATTGTAGGGCGTTGTTATTGAAACCAAATTTGACACATTAAATCATTCCAATATTCGTAGATAAGTCATTCAAAAATTCGAGCATGATGTTCGCAACTTTTAATTGTGATGATTGTGATGTCAAATATAGTATTTTTGATGATGGTCGTAACCGACACAAGATGGTCGTAACTTTGAAAGATGACTCAAGTCTTTAGACGAACTTTTATCAAATTATTTATAAAAGCACTGTGCACATAACCATGTTAAGAAAACTCTGTTGTAATATAAAATTTACTAAAAACAATATTATTTAATTTGTTACTCTGATAATGGTATGCAGAAATTAAGTTAAAGAATTATCAAACATTTTTTTTTATATATTCCGAACAACCATCATTAAGAAGTAAAAGTGACAACTTATCAACTCGCATCCTTAATTTTTAATCAGCTATTGCAGTTTTTATGAACCATTGGCTTTCAAATATTCGGCTTTTGGTCGGTTATGATTAATGAAAATCCACAAATGCGCTTCGGAGTCCTGGAGTTTTTAAGGTAGCACAATACAAAGATTTTTCATCCCCAATCAGACATCTTTAAACTGATGTAATTCCACTCATCTTTCTTCAAATTTTATAAATGAGGTACCAAAAGAAAGGAGAAGGATTAATCTTTCAAATTGTGATAATTTCATTATGACATAATTATTACATAATTAATTGTTATGTAATTAGTTGCCATTCTGTGATGTCCATACTTGAATGAATTTAGCTTCTTTGTTCTTCATAGCATCCAAAAAAAAATTATAGAGTCTTGCACAACACAGTTTGACCTCCAAAACTGTGTCTCAGATTTTTCCTATTGTATTTCATTCTTTCATAAATCTTCAATGAAGTTTGCAACATCAATTCATTAGAGACCACTAAGTTCAATTGGGTATAAAATTTGTTCTATTGATGTTTTTGGAAATCTGAGACACAGTTTTGGAGGTCAAGCTGTGTTGTACAAGAATCTATAAAATATTTTGGGATGCTATGAAAAACAAAGACGCTAAATTCATTCAAGTGTCAAGATATTACATTAACAAAAATACATGTGATCAAGTTAGGTAAATTAGTTACAAATGATTTCAGATTTCAGTTAAAAGAAATGTGTGAACGAGATAATTTGACGATTGCATGGAGGTGGTAAAAAAAATTTGATTTACTTTCGGGAAATCAAGATTACATACTGCACATGTATTTAAGTATTTAATTACTTTTCCTTGTTCAGGATATTTTTTGCAAAAAAATCCCAGTCAGTTTTCGTTCTATATGTCAACAATTAACGTTATTTACAAACACGTATTATGTTGATTATTGCTATGCATCCAGGGTATAACAATTGCATATCCTATGATTAAATCACAAATTTAAAGCCTCAAGTTTCTGTCGGGAAGACTAATCTTTTGGGTGTCATATTGAGTGGTGGTATTTCGTCAGTGACAAGCTTCATAAAGATCAAAGATGTTAATATCGTTTACGACAAAAATATATATCTTCACATTATCAACCAAAGGATATTTCGCTAAATATTTCTTCTGTCTTATCTTAGATTAGTTCTTCCTTCAAAAAAGTCTTCCACAAAGCATGGTGAAGTAAAATAAAACGTTTTGACCAGTATGGAGTGATATAGTTTAAAGAACCTTGTGAATATAAAAACAATATGTTGTATGATTGCCAATTAGACAACTCTCCACAAGACCACCTGACGCAGATATAAACGACTTAAGGTCACCATACGGTCTTCAACAATGAGCAAAGCCCATACCGCATAGTCCGCTATAAAAAGACACCGAAATGAAATTGTAAAACAATTCAAACCATAAAACTTACGGACTAATTTATCATGTTCATGTACACAAAATGAATGTAAAACAAATATGTAACACATAAACAAACGAAAACCTCTGAATTGCAGGCTACTGACTTGGGACGGGCGCAAACATGCAGAATGTGGCCAGGTTAACATGTAAGTGGGATCCCAACCCTCTCATAAGCTTAGACAGTTGTGAAACAGTACAAATAAGAACATTTGTTTTTATGAAAATCAGTTGAAAAGGCTTAACTCATCAAATGGATAAAATTACAAATACAACAAATACAAGTGGACGTGGCCGGGTACTGGTACTTCCAAACAATAAAAAGACAAGTACATATCTGAAAGTACTCACAGTTACTGGCAGCTAGTACAAAGCCACTAACACCTGATACAAAAATCGTACATCTAAGGCTAAATCCGTACACATCTAACGTATATATCAATAACATTTAGTTTGCTTTTTATTTACTGATAACAAAATCAATATCAAAATACAAATAAAAACAATGTTTAAAGATCTAATTAACTTCAACCACAGGCCACATTAGAAGTCTTCTATTGACAATGATTTTCTATAGTTCTGGTGCGATTGATGTTGGGACTTATTGGAGGATATAGCTGCTCGTTTCGCCATTTCGAAAACACACTTTTCAAAACTATTTAACACTTGGGAAATATTTTTAAGTGCCAGTCTGCCTAAGAATCAGGCAGTGGTGAAAACACGACCAAAAAAAACCCACCCTATTTGACATTGATTTCAGTTCATAATATGTAGTTATGCACAAAAATAACATTCATTTCCATTTTCTGTTCTGGTAATAGAAGATATAATTTGGTTGTAATGCACTAGAAATTAACGAATAAGGGGAGATAACTCTGTAATTTGCTATCATTCTAACCAATTTTCTAACCAAGTTATTTGATATTACCAGACACACACAAACAAATGACTAATACTTTTCAACTCAGGATGATGGTTAGTATTAAATAGCATGATTAGTTCGGTGGGTTTTTTCTAATCATGTTTTAATTTTTACCTAAATTGCCTGATTCTTACAAAGACTGGCACTTAAGACTTGAACTTAAATTGTTTTTCCCATTTCCAAGAAGGGAGTAAGTTAATGAACATACGCCACCTTCATTTCCCAAGTTTCTAATACAGTGGTAATACTCACTTCAGTATGTATACTTAGTCTAAAGAAATTTATCCTGTTGAACTTACTTTAAATAAAGCTTATACTAACAATGACCACTGCCCTTTCCTCGATCTTAATATCTATATCATTAACGTGAAGCTTATTACATTGATTGATTGATTGTTGGTTGCTTAACGTCCAGTGGCAAATATTTCATGCATATTCAGGACGAGAACAAGTTCACAATAAATACAATAGGTAGGTTGATACAATAGAGGCCATCTGGGATGATGGTCTGCCACTGGAAAATGAGGGTATATTGGATAGGGACAGAAATTTTGCCTTGCAACAGGCCACATACGGACCCCTCAAAGAGCGTAGCACTCTCTTTACACGAGGCATCGAATTTAACGTCCCCTTATGACCGGACGTGACTGCGAACTTGATACATCCCACACAGCCAAACGGACGCCCCACTTCGGCAAGCGTTTTACTGCCGGTCGGGAGAAGACCAAGTGACCATATTTCTATACCCCAGTCACCCTTGGGGTGATGAAGCTTAGTACAAAAATTTATGATAAAAGTGATGATTTTTCACTTCCTATCGTTAATTATCCATTTTTAGATGGTGACGTTCACTTGTCAGCATTTTATCTCAACTTGTACGATTCGCTCGTGTATGTAACAACCTATTAGATTTTAGGGAGAGAAATTTATGTATTACTGAAAAATTATTACACCAGGGTTTTCTATATCACAAACTGGTCAAAACATTTACTAAATTTTATCACCGGTATAAGGAAATAATTCGTAAATATAACTCAACATGCAGTCATCTTATACGTTCAGGTATTTCACATCCAATCTTTTATGGTAATACTCTTTACAAAGCACAAAAATGTCAGTATTCACCTCAAAAGCTTACAAAACCTTTAAACAGACTTGTTAAGAAGGGATATAGTTACTATACTGTTGTCAGGTCATTAAAGATTACATATTTTGGCTTTAATATTGATTCACTTATAGGGTCTTTGCATCGGAACTAAACACATGTATTTAAAAAAAAAAAACAGGTATTGGCATGACACGGGTTATGTTCTTCTCATATATTGTATAATAGTATAATACTAAATCCCTAACGGGAGGGATTGTGCTCGATATTCATATGATGAAGACATAATCTTTCAATCAGTTTAATTGAGGTCTGGAGCTGGCATGTCAGTTAACTGCTAGTAGTTTGTTGTTATATATGCATTATAGTCATTTTATTTATTTTCTTTTGTTTCATCTTTTGACATCGGACTCGGACTTCTCTTGAACTGAATTTCAATGTGCGTATTGTTATGCGTTTACTTTTCTACATTGGCTAGAGGTATAGGGGAGGGTTGAGATCTCATAAACATGTTTAACCCCGCCGCAATTTTGCGCCTGTCCCAAGTCAGGAGCCTCTGGCCTTTGTTAGTCTTGTATGATTTTTAATTTTAGTTTCTTGTGTATAATTTGAAGTTTAGTATGACGTCCATTATCACTGTACTAGTATACATATTTTTAGGGGCCAGCTGACGGACACCTACGAGTGAGGGAATTCTCGCAACATTGAAGACCCAGTGGTGGTCTTCGGCTGTTGTCTGCTCTATGGTTGGGTTGTTGTCGCTTTGACACATTCCCCATTTTCTTTCTCAATTTTATTCATATTTGACTGCACATACGTATACGTTCAAAAACATCCGCTTAACATTCTCAGCGACAGACATGGTTTTCTTATGAACATAGCAACACCTTTAAAGTATATATTGATATTTCTACAGATGGGACTGTGAAAATTGTGGCAGCCAGGTTGGGAATACACGTCTGATAACTGAGGTTAGGATACATGATGAAATGGCAATTCAAAGAATGAAAACGTTCCTTATTTTGAATGGAATAATGCCAGGCACTCTTACAATAGTTGCAGAGGACATTTTTAAAACCTGTTCCTACTTGACAAAGTCTCAGACACCAATAATCAAGTGCAAAATCAATAAACGCCATCGGATAAGGATTAAAACATTTACGGAAATTGTCGCAATTAGTTAAATAAATGTGGGCCAGACATTTCAAGTTAAAATGAATTGGAACAATTTGTTCAAACTACAAGTCTATTAATTTCATACAATTGTAAAATTGAAATTCAGAATCAATTTCGGCTCAGAGAAAAGAAGACCTGGAAACAGAAAAGTTTAACAGAATCAATTTTTCCTGTATTCAGTCCCCAAGGGTGACTGGGGTATAGAAATATGGTCACTTGGTCTTTTCCCGACCGGCAGTAAAACGCTTGCCGAAGTGGGGCGTCCGTTTGGCTGTGCGGGATGTATCAAGTTCGCAGTCACGTCCGTCAGAAGGGAACGTTAAATCCGATGCCTCGTGTATAGAGAGTGTCACGCTCTTTGCACGTTATGAACCCTTGCAACAACTCTTTGAGGAGTCCGTAGGTGGCCTGTTGCAAGGCAAAATTTCTGTCCCTATCCAATATACCCTCATTTTCCAGTGGCAGTCCAAATTTCCCCGACCATCATCCTAGATGGCCTCTATTACAACAACCTACCTATTGTATTTATTGTGAACTTGTTCTCGTCCTGAATATGCATGAAATATTTGCCACTGGACGTTGAGCAACCAACAATCAATCAATCAATCCTGTATTCAGGAACAAAAAATCCAAACAAATTCTATAGGAAAAAGCCTAATGCAAGGGATTTTTTTTTTTTTAACTTGTCGTTTTGAATCAAATTTGCCACGTTTTATTAGTCAAGTTTACTTTTTCTGTCAAATACTTCCAGTTTTTCTATTGTAAGCTAGCTATTCATGATATAAAGGATGTGACTACTTTTGATATGATACACAACCGGAATATGAGGGAAGCACACAACCACAATCAGGATATCAATAAATGTGTATTTGATCATCCTCGAAGACAAAGAAATTAGATGAACATAATTTAGAAGATGTGAAACACATGTTAAAAATTAAAAAAAAACCTTCAATTTGATGTATCATCAACTGGGAAAATAGTAACAATCACAGATCACACCACATGCACAAGCCCAAGACCCAGCAATCCCATATAGGCACATTGGCAACATAACTCACTGAGAAGATAAACGTCTCTGGTTTTTTACTCCTTTGAATATTTAATATCTATTTTGTATTTTACTAAAATATTAATTTCAAATTTCATATATTAGATAATTCAGTAAAATGTTATTCTTTTTATTTAAAACTTGCATAGATATTGGAAGATGTGGTGTGAGTGTCAATGAGACAAATCTCCATTCAAATAACAATTTTAAAAAAGTATACCATTTTAGGTCAATGTACGGCCTTCAACACGGAGCCTTGGCTCACACCGAACAACATGCTATAAAGGGTCCGAAAATTACTAGTGTAAAACCATTCATTAACACAGGAAATAATTTCTTGTACCATTATTTTTTTTAATTTCAACATGTACGACTCACAAAAATAAGAAATCTGCAAATGCATATCATCTTGAGAATGCTATAATAAGGTCAAAAGAAGAACCCGTATATGTATTTCAGAAAAAATAAAGCAGATCGTTTTTTTTTATATAACCTCCCGTTGCATAGATAACCTGTGTGTCATTTTATAAATGTAGGTACTATGTAATGCTATACGAATGTACCAAGAGCGATGTAATGAGAGTATATTCATCCAGTATGATGCTACAAATGTTTCTAGTGTAAATTCATTTGAATGTATCCAGTATAATGTAAGGAGAACACTTTAAAGCAAGGATCGTAGCTCCTAAACGCGGCAATAAAATCAGGACCTCTAGAAATTTCGGAAAGGTGACAACCTTCCTCCGGAAGTTGGCAAGGAGACTGTTCATAATGTAATGCTATACGAGTATATATTGCGTATTGTGTCTATATCTGATGCAAATAAATTGGTTTTGTTTATGTAATATAAAAATAAGGAGATGTGGTATCATTGTAAATTGGACAACTATTTGCCACAGTTTAAGGTAGATCTATAAGGTGTATTTTTAGCTCACCCGGCCCGAAGGGCCAAGTGAGCTTTTCTCATCACTTGGCGTCCGTCGTCCGTCATCCGGCGTTAACTTTTACAAAAATCTTCTTCTCTGAAACTACCAGGCCAAATTTAACCACACTTGGCCACAATCATCATTGGGGTATCTAGTTTAAAAAAATGTGTTCGGTGACCCGGCCAACCAACCAAGATGTCCGCCATGGCTAAAAATAGAACATAGGGGTAAAATGCAGTTTTTGGCTTATAACTCAAAAACCAAAGCATTAAGAGCAAATCTGACATAGTAATATTGTTCATCAGGTCAAGATCTATCTGCCCTGAAATTTTCAGATGAATCGGACATTTCGTTGTTGGGTTGCTGCCCCTGAAATGGTAATTTTAAGGAAATTTTGCTGTTTTTGGTTATTATCTTCAATATTATTATAGATAGAGATAAACTGTAAACAGCAATAATGTTCAGCAAAGTAAGATCTACAAATAAGTCAACATGACCAAAATGGTCAGTTGACCACTTTAGGAGTTATTACCCTTTATAGTAAATTTTTAACCATTTTTCGTAAATCTTAGTAATCTTTTACAAAAATCTTCTTCTCTGAAACTACTGGGCCAAATTTAACCAAACTTGGCCATAATCATCATTGGAGTATCTAGTTTAAAAAAAATGTGTCAAGTGACCCGCCCAACCAACCAAGCTCAAAAACCAAAGCATTTAGAGCACATTTGACATGGTAAAATGGTTCATCAGGTGAAGATCTATCTGCCCTGAAATTTTCAAATGAATCGGACATTCCGTTGTTGGGTTACTGCCCCTGAAATCGTAATTCTAAGGAAATTTTGCTGTTTTTGGTTATTATCTTGAATATTATTATATATAGAGATAAACTGTAAACAGCAATAATGCTCAGCAAAGTAAGATCTACAAATAAGTCAACATGACCAAAATGGTCAGTTGACCACTTTAGGAGTAATTGCCCTTTATAGTCAATGTTTAACCATTTTTCGTAAATCTTAGTAATCTTTTACAAAAATCTTCTCCTCTAAAACTACTGGGCCAAATTTAACCAAACTTGGCCATAATCATCATTGGGGTATCTAGTTAACAAAATGTGTCCGGTAATTCAGCCAACAAACCAAGATGGCCACAATGGCTAAAAATAGAACATGGGGGTAATATGCAGTTTTTGGCTTATAACTCATGTAAAACTGTTGATCAGGCCACGATCTATCTGCCCTGGAATTTTCAGATGAATCGGATAATCGGTTGTTAGGTTGCTGCCCCTGAATTGGTAATTTTGAGGAAATTTTGCTGTTTTTTTGTTATTATCTTGAATATTATTATAGATAGAGATAAACTGTAAACAGCAATAATGTACAGCAAAGTAAGAACTAAAAATAAGTCAGTATGACCAAAATAGTCAATTGACCCCCTAAGGAGTTATTGCCCTTCATATTCAATTTTTAACAATTTTCTTAAAATTTGAAGATTTTCAATAACATTTTCCACAGAAAGTACTGTTATAGATAGAGATAATTGTAAGCAGCAAGAATGTTTAGTAAAGTAAGATCTACAAACACATCACCATCACCAAAACACAATTTTGTCATGAATCCATTTGTGTCCATTGTTTAATATTCACATAGACCAAGGTGAGCGACACAGGCTCTTTAGAGCCTCTAGTTTTCTGAGCGTCCTTTCTGGTCATGTTGCAAAAATACTATTACAAATAGTTTACCAAGTATCATTAAATGTATTACAAAATACCTACAACTTGAAATTTAAAGATTGAACTGTCTATTTATTTTTTGCTAGTCAAGAAAACCAGGCCCGTAACCCTTTTTTTTTAAAAGGCCAAGTGAGCTTTTCTCATCACTTGGCGTCCGTCGTCGTTAACTTTTACAAAAATCTTCTCCTCTGAAACTACTGGGCCAAATTTAATCAAACATAGCCACAATCATCATTGGGGTATCTAGTTTAAAAACTGTGTGGCGTCACCCGGCCAACCAACCAAGATGGCCGCCATGGTTAAAAATAGAACATAGAGGTAAAATGTAGATTTTGGCTTATAACTCTGAAACAGAAGCATTTAGAGCAAATCTGACATGGGGTTAATTTATATATCAAGTCAAGATCTAGCTGCCCTGAAATTTTCAGACAAATTGGACAATGGGTTGTTGGGTTGCTGTTCCTGAATTGGCAATTTTAAGGAAATTTGCAGTTTTTTGTTAATATCTTAAATAGTATTATAGATAGAGATAAACTGTAAACAGCAATAATGATCAGCAAGTAAGATCTACAAATAAGTCAACATGACCAAACCTCTTAAGGAGTTATTGCACTTTATAGTCATTTTTTACCAAATTTTCGTAAATCTTTGTAATCTTTTACAAAAATCTTTTCCTTTGAACTACTGGGCCAGATTTAACCATACTTGGCCACAATCATCATTGGAGTATCTAGTTTAAAAAAATGTGTGGTGTGACCCGGCAACCAATAAAGATGGCCGCCATGGCTAAAAATAGAACATAGGGGTAAAATGTAGATTTTGGCTTAAAACTCTGAAACCGAAGCATCTGGTAAGAGGTTAAATTGTTTATGAAGTTAAGATCTATCGGACCTGAAAATTTCAGACGAATCAGACAACCGCTTGTTTGGTTGCTGCCCCTGAATTGGTAATTTTTAAAGAAATTTTGCGTTTTTTGGTTATTATCTTGAATATCATTGTAGATAGAGATAAACTGTAAACAACAATAATGTTCAGCAAAGTAAGATCTACAAATAAATCAACATGACAAAAATGGTCAATTGACCCCTTAAGGAGTTACAGCCCTCTACAGTATATTTTTAACAATTTTCATAAATTTTGTAAATTTATTTTCCTCTGTAACTAATAAGCCAAATTTATTAAAGATGAAGATAATTGTAAGTAGCAAGAATGTTCAGTAAAGTAATATCTACAAACACATCACCATCACCAAAACACAATTTTGTCATTAATCCATCTGTGTCTTTTGTTGAATATGCACCTAGACCAAGGTGAGTGACACAGGCTCTTAAGAGCCTCTAGTTTTTATATATATATTTCAGAAGTATTAATAAACGAAATTAGCCCATTTAATTTTAGACAATTCTATAGTTTAATGTTTCTTCAATAAGAAAAAGAAATACCCTAAATGTGGTTAAGTTTTCTATGTATTGTTACGAAAAAAACAAGGTCCGCGATCCCCAGTTTTTATATTAAAATTTTAAACTACTTAGACCGAAAAGTCTTTTACAGAAGCTTACGAAACATTTATCGCCGAAAATTTTGACACCCCAGCTGCCTTATCGAATGAAGTGGATATAAGCCATAATAATAGGCAATTATAATAGGCAACTATCAGGCTATCAACCATGAGAAAAATCCCTAACGTTTCGTCGGATAAAGACCCCGACATAGAAGCAATTTTTTCTTCACCCTCTCTCTTCTTCCCTATACCTTATACTCTATAATTCTATAATACTAGTAATCTTTAATATTGAGACTTGAGAAGAAAAAAAAACCTTAAAAATTGTATCCTCTACGTCTGAATGATACACAAAAGAACTACACAAGAATGCACATTTCGCTATCCTCCGTGAGAACTGCGATTTGAAAGAGATAGATGATTTACGTATTCTGTAATAAATGTCACAGTGCTAAATTCTTAGTTTCTGTGAATGTTTTGTAGACGGAATCTGAATATTTTGTAAGCTCTGTCCTTCCAATTATACACGTTAAAATTGTTTAACTTGAGGTCGATTACCCTTTACTATCGTTTATACTTTTCACACAAATATAAATTATCCTAAAATTTTCAATTGCATAAAAAACGGGACATGCCCACGCCTTTCTAGTTCAACACACATATTTTCGGTTATTTTTCGTTGCCTTCAAGATTACGCTACGACTTTATTCAAAAAATATATTGTGGGATCAATTCTTGTTTGATTTTAACGAGTATGATACGACTAGAAGCAGAATTGTCACGTGTTTTTTTATTCCTAATTTCTGTTGAAATAAATACGAGCGATAGAATGTTCCTAGGCCGCTCCTGCATGAGTCTAAAACAAAAACAGTTGAATTGCAGACTAACACACAATAGGCCCGTTATACTAAAATTTCTGATTGGAGTCTGATAAATTATTTGAAATTTTGAGATAGCACAGTGTGAAAGGAATACTTGCTTTAGGTTCATGATAGACCGCACAAAGTAAATGCAATGATCATTTCTCTTTCATGTGCCCATTTCCCGTTCTTGGAGTAAGGCAGATAACTTGCGTAAATAACGACGCACGTTTTGTATTCCAATTTTTGCTAGAGGCGTGCAATTACATACACTTCTCCTTAAAAGGTCAATTATCATGCAAAAGATTCTAAAACCTTGGAAAAAAATAAAACCGATGCAGTAATAGCAGAAAAATGCTTTCAAAGAAAAGGTCAAGAAGAATCGTAGTTTTTTGTTCTAAAAACGCAAAAATATATGCAAAAGTTAGTTCCTTCAACATCTCGAAATTCTGTACTATTAACAGTACTTGTTCATGGAGTACTTTTAAGTTACTTTGTCACAAGTATTAGATATATTTTCGATTAGTCTTTTCTGTCGAAGAGGGAAGTCGATCAGATGAAGAATTAGAACAGTTGCGCAACAAGTTGAAGAACACTGAAGATAATATACGGAAGAAGAATAAGGAGAAAGCAGTTTTCTGAAAGAAAAAAAAAAAGAAAAGGTGTTGAAGACAATGAAAGGTGAGGATATTCCAAAAAAAAAATAGTAAAATTAACAGATCTTAGAGAGATTGGAAGACTTAATTTAAAAATTAATAAAAAAAAAATTGTCAGATGTGGGGTTATTTGATAAACCTGAAATAAAAGAAGATAGTAAAAGAAAAGCAAACTAAAGAATAAACTTAGTTAAACAAGTAGAGAGAGTTGTTCTGGTGATGGGATAAATAGGGAAAAGGGTAAAAAGGGAACAGTAATGGAAAGAAATGTATAGCTGTTTCGGATTGTTCAGATTCGGGAGACGATTCTGTGAGTGAAAAGAAAAAAAATAAACGTAGTTAAAGAAAAATTAAATCTGGTAATCAGAGTAAATCGTCTGATAAAGTGAAAAATCAATTGTTGTGGCCTCATTCCGCTCTACAATATGAGTATGAAAACGAATCGACTTCCTTTTATGTTTAGACATTTACTTGTTTACCGCGGTTGTTTTTATGCATATTGGTGTTTGACTGTTGCACTTCAATATTTCCGTTGTTTCCTCTTTGTTTATGGGTTTCCCTCAATTTTAATTTGTATCCCAGATTTGTTTTCTTTCATTCGATTTATGGTTTCTGAACAGCGGTATACCATTGATGGGTCTATTAAGGGGCTAACATGTATCTAGAAACAAATGACAGGAATATGAAGAAAAAATTTCTTCTTACGAAATTGGTAGGAAAATATCATCACTTGTACGAAACAATAATGCAATTACGATGAACGCTTTTACACTTCCAGGCTTCGCGTCTGGACCATCTAAAGAGAGGGCAAGTTGTATAAAGATGATGAAATTAGTGAGAACAGTGTAGATAATGTATGTATATTGACTTATTCACTCTAAGGAGTTACGCAGTTGAGGATGGTTAAAAAGATGGCAGCCCACATCTTACAATAATCATTACAAAAGCATCAAATACTGAAAGCTTTATTCTTTAGCCTGTACATGCTTCAGAACATTTTGAGGACGAGAACAATTACCGACTTCCAATGCAACAAGGTGGTAATCACAACTGTTCATGCTGGGTTCAATTCGGAAAGTACGCGAAGAAAAACTAAATTCGATTGATCATAAATATAAGATGTTTTCTGGTAAAAAACATAACGATTGAAATGAGCATTGCACAATATGGTCTTTTTTTTAAAGGTAACTTAACTTGTTTATGAAGTAATAACTGTTAGTGGTAGTTTACTCATACCAGTACGTAACTTTTGGTATAAAACATTAAGTCAACCAAATTTCAGTGGCTTTAAGTTCACAATTGGTTTCTATTTGGAGAAATTCAATTGATGAGCCAAACTTATTAAAGTTTGAAAGTGATTAATGTTTTATAATTGCTTCCATTCTAGATCTAAGATTTTAGAGCAGGTGGTTTGAAACTTCAAGGCAACTTCACAGTTTGTATATAACATAATATTCAGCATGATTTAGTTCATCACCAAATAAACAAATAGAACCTTTCAGTCTTCCACATTTTACAAAAATGTTGTATTGTCAACCCTGTTGACATCAGAAAAGTCCATGGGAAAAGAAAGGTCATAGTGTAAATATGGAGCAAGCCGAACATCAATACGATCATCGTCGAAAACCATTGGAACAGGTAGACATCAGTGTTTACTTAGTTAAGAAATGCATTTTATTTGAAGACTGCTTGTGGGGAATACATGTAGGCTCACAATTTGTCCCCCGACCGGCAGAAAAACCCTCCGTTTTGCTGTGCGTGTTGTTCTTATTTGCTGCCCCGTATGGTCAGAATATTGACAAGCCATCTACAAGCTTGGAACATTGCCACCAAACTATTCTATAATATAGGGATTAATTATGGGCGCTGAGAAACCAGCTCCTCAGTTTTTGCAGACTGATTATTGGTTGCTTAACGTCCAGTGGCAAATATTTCATGCATGTTCAGGGTGAGAACAAGTTAACAATGAAAACAATAGATAGGTCTTGTCATAATAGAGGCCATTCCGGATGATGGTCCAGGAAATTTGGACTTCCACTTGAAACTAAGGGTATATTGGATAGGGACAGACATTTTGTCTTGCAATAGGCCAAACACGTACTCCTCAAAGAGTTGTTGCATAAGTTCTTAACGTACAACTAGCATGGCACTCTCTTACACGAGGCATCGGATTTAACGTCCCCATTCTGACCCACTTCTGCAAGCGTTTTACGCCCTGTCAGGAGAAGACCAAGTGACCATATTTCGTTTCCCCAGTCACCCGTGGGAGTTTTTGCAGATTGTTATTTATTGTGATTGCCTAAAGAGAAGATTATGTTCAAAAGTTGTAAAATTGAACGAGGAATCTAACGATATTTAATTTTGAGAATATTTAAAGGAAAAACCCAAAAGTGACTTTGTAAGATTTATACAAATAAAATTTGATTTTTGTTTGTGATCAGTTATGACCATTGACTACAAAATGCCTTTAGAGAGTTCCAGCAAGGTGAGAAAACTAGAATTAAATCACAAGGTAAAAAAAATTCAAACACAGTATCTTTCGTCCCTGTTTTAGACATTACTTTCAGCTAGAAAATATTAGTATTTACAAAGGAATCCTAAACTCCTAAAGAGATCTCACTCAGGACTTTCAAATGAGTCAGAAAACAGTATGGAGGTAAGTGATTTAATTAATTTACAAAGAAACCTTGATGAGATTAAATTTAACCTAAAAGGTATATTAAACATGTTAAAGAAAGATGATTATGATAAGTTACTATAGATCCAGTCAGATTACATGATTTGGAGATAGTAGTAAATTTAATTGTAAATACACTTTTCTAAATATTTGAGTCTACAATGGACAAAGAGATCAACTGTAGAGCAGCAGAGGTAGAAAAAGATATGCAATTAAGAATTGAATATTTGTCTATTGAAAATGCAGGCCTTAAAAACCAAGTGATTAAGTAAGAGAAATAGACATCAACGAAAAGAAAATTAAAATACACTGTTAAATTAACACAAATAAGCCATTATAAATTAATTTTATTTTGGAACTTTTGACGTAGGTATTTGCTTACGCTTTTTTTGTAAGTAGTTCGGTCTACTCGACTATAAGAGGTTGTTCTCCCACCTTTTTAATTTATCGCTATAAATACACACTGAATAATCAGTTCGACAGGTATATTATTGAAACAATTTGCATGCAACATGATACTAATTTTTCTAATATTTTGTCTTTTATTTTGCAGATGCATGTTACTGTTCATTGAGGAAGTCGTTTTGGACAATATCGAAATTTATTGTCATTAAATACTTAATTAAAACTGGTCGTGTGCCATTTCAATCCTTTATATTTTAGTTATTTATCATAAAGAAATTAGAAATGTTTTATACTCGTATAAACGAAGTGGAGTAGAATATAAGAGCAAATTACAATGAACAATACAAAAACAACGAACTATTACGGGTCCGTAGGTGACCTTTTCTAATACTAGTATATCATCATTTTCTTGAACAGTCTATATATCTCCGACCTTTATCCCGTCGATCTCATTACCTTATCTCATTTCATTACCATTTACTACCTATTGTTTGATTTTGTTCTCGTTTTAAACATGCATGAAATATTTGACTATAATTGTTGAGTAACCTCAATTTCTATCAATACCTACTCTATGTTTTTAGTTATTGCACTTCCTTCCCGTCATTAATGTGCGTGAATTAATTGCCAATGGTCTTGGAGTAGGCAACATTTACACCACAGAGCACAGTTTTATAATGTATTGCACAAATGCAGTTCTCGCAGATGCTAAGAAGAAAAAAACTTAAGAATATATTAACGAAATAGAGAAGGCACATATTGACACAAAAACACAAAAAGATCGGACGCAGCAGGATATGGCATTATACCGAATTACCAGCTTATTATTTAGAAATATAGGGTGTTCGGATATACGCCTAATGCGTCCTATGGTTACCTATATGTAACTCTGGGAACCTATGGTTACTTATTTTGAGAAATAAATCTTACTATGGATGACCCTTTGTACCTAGGGTTCACTCAGTTTTAGATTGATTATTGGTTGTTTAACGTCCAGTGGCAAATACTTCATGCGTATTCAGGACCAGAACAAATTCACCGTAAATACAATAGGTAGGTATTGTCATAAAAGAGGCAATGAGAGAATGAGGGTATATTGGATAGGGACAGACATTTTGCCTTGCCACAGGCCACCTACGGGTCCTCAAAGAGTTGTTGCAAGGGTTCTTAATGTGCAAAGAGCGTGGTACTATCTTTAAACGAGACATCGGATTTAACGTCCCCATTCTGACCGGAAGTGACTGCGAACTTAATACATCCTGGACGGCCAAACGGACGCCCCACTTCGGCAAGCGTTTTTCTGCCGGTCAGGAGAAGACCAAGTGACCATATTTCTGTTCCCAAGCCACCCTTGAGGGTCCCAGTTGTTGACTATAGGTTGCGATTCCTACCCATATTTAAGAGCATATTTAAAAAACAATATTACGTCACCAACATAGTATCGCAGAGGAGGTTGGTCTTAACGAAGAAAGTGTTTTGATTATTTCCCAATTAACAACAGGAACATCAAAACAATTGTAAAGAAATCAAAAATACTATATATGTTTATTAGGAAGATAATAATAAAAAAGGATTACTTTTAACATTCGCTAGGAATTGCTTTGCAAAACAGGTATCAACATGTTCTAAAGCTAAACATATAGGTAGCCCATGGGTTAACTAATTTCTGTCTATAGGTTACCTATGGGTAGATGTCCAAACACACCCATACTTTCATTTATCATCTAGACACATCCACAGAAAAATGTTTTGCAATTAAGTGCTATGTAAGCTTTTTTTTAAAAGAAGTCGAGCGACATTGTTGAGTCTATTGTAAACAAACGAGAGTTGTGTGTACACAATCGTATGCCTTCTTTCTGTTATTCATTGGACCTCGGCGACCGGTCTATGTATCTATTTTGTAATTACCAAGGCAACATTCAGGTTGGTTGTGAGTTCGATTCCTGCTCGTGCGGGTGCACTCGACTCCAATCTTAATTGTCAATTTTCCTATCGAAGGAACCCCAAGGGTGACTGGGGTATAGAAATATGGTCACGTGGTCTTCTCCTGACCGGCAGTAAAACGCTTGCTGAAGTGGGGCGTCCGGTTGGCTGTGTGGGATGTATCAAGTTCGTAGTCACGTCCAGGCAGAAGGGGGACGTTAAATCCGATGCCTCGTGTAAAGAGAGTGCCACGCTCTTTCTACGTTAAGAACCCTTGCAACAACTCTTTGAGTGGTCCGTGGGTGGCCTGTTGCAAGGCAAAATTTCTGTCCCTATCCAATATACCCTCATTTTTCAGTGGCAGTCCAAATTTCCCCGACCATCATCCTAGATGGCCTCTATTACAACAACCTACCTATTGTATTTATTGTGAACTTGTTCTCGTCCTGAATATGCATGAAATATTTGCCACTGGACGTTAAACAACCAACAATCAATCAAACTGCAAACCAAATATATTGTGTAAATCTCGTTGATCCAAAATTGTTTTAGGAAAGTTTGTAACCTGGATCTGTTTTTTCTCTATCGATTTATGAAGATTAAAATTTGAATGGATATGTACTATGATCTATTTTCTTATATTTTCTACTTTATTTCTTGAATAGATAGTTGCCTCATTGGCAAGCATACCACATCTGCTATATTTGTATGCATGGCCACTTTTTCATATTGATTTTTATTGTTTTAAAAATTGTTACAACAAATAAAGAATCTTTTTGATAAATTTGGTGGCCCTGAAAAGGGCCGTTTTACAACTGAGTTAACAGGCTTTATCACTGGAACTGCAGACCTTTCAATCGCTTGATGACATCTGGGTCAGTCTTTAGCTTATTGTTGAAACGCTAGCGATTTACCCCTTGTCCTCTCAGGAAAAATCTTGTCGGGCAGATGACCAGTTGCTGCTCCATTCATCAAGACACATACAGGTGCAACCTTGTATATATGACCAATGTACATGTTGCATTGCTCTACTGTCATCTTCTTGCACCAAATGGTCTGTAAAGTGTCGACAAGCTCCTCTTTTGTTTTGGGGTCTACACGGGCAACATGACGCTTCATCTGATTCCATACTATTTCTATGGGGTTCAAGTCAGGACTTTCTGAAGGCCATATATCCCACCAATTTATACCGTTGTCGTTCATAAATTCTTTTGCCATTTTTTACTTGTGCTTAGGGTCGTTGTCTTGTTAGAATCTGTGCCCATCAGGAAACTTTACCCGAACATAAGAAAGAAGGTTGTCCCGTAAAATTGAGGTGGTGAAAAATTCTTTTCCCATTATATCTTCAAAGATGGTCAGTTTTGACGGACCCCTCCGACTTATGGCAGCCCAAACATGGATGTTTAGGCTTTCAATGAACCATTGGAGCAGAATCTTTCTCTCTGTAATAATTGGTCTTATTTTGGAAGGTCTGTATGGAACTTTCATCAGAGAAGGTTGTCTGCAAAGTCGTCATTTTCGTCAATGAGGTGTTGGCAAAAATCAACACGTTTTGGTCTGTTTGCTCTTCTCACCATCTGTCCATACTGTGGTCGTGAATGGGTGAAGCCTGCAGCGTCGATGGCTATTTTGGTGAGCGACAGACTCAAGTTGGCACCATCTGCAAGTAGGGCTTTGTGGATCTGCTTGCTTGATATGGAAAAGTCTGACTTTTTAAGTTCTTTGATGAGTTCGGCGTCTCTCAGAAACTTTTCTGAAGGTTCATTGTTTTGGTTGGACATGAACACCAAGCTCGGAAATAAAACCCCTGTCATAGGCTCTCAGCCAGTACCGTACGGAATGACGCGAAATGTTATGGCCCCTGGTCCTCAATATTCCAGTAATTGCTTGCATTGTGTTGCCCGACTTTCTCAGTACTGCGATTTCTTGATCGATTTTGTCGTCTACTCTGCCCATTGTTACGATGAAACTGATAATTTTTTCATCAAACAGTTGGTATTTTAATAAGAAATCAACATATGACAGCGAATTCATAAATTTTTTCAGGTGGTAAACTTGAAAAATATCAAGCCATAAAACCCTGTTGCACAATATACCAGCAAATGACATTATACTGCCCGGGAATAAACGAACTGGTCAACGGATTTCAACCAAGTACATGTACAGGTATTCAGATGATTTAATACCCGAATATGTCATCGTAAACAATTTCCAAAATAAATTCTCACGGTTGTAAGAATATTATAAATACCCGTAAATGTAACAATGGCAACACATATAAAATACAGTTTTATTTTTGGCAGAATTTACTTACCATTTTTTTTTTAAATTGAAAACGTTTAAATTCTTGTACACATCTTTGTCGGAATTTATTTAATTTTATTTTTTTTATTAATTTGATCTTTCCGCTTCTTATACAACTTACTTTTTTTCAAAGATAATCATTATCTTATTTATCAAATGACGCAACTGAAAGAAAATTTCCTTTTGCAAATAACTTCATCGGAAGAGAAGTCTATGAAACCTTTTGAAAATAACAGGTGTCAATAGATGGTCAGTTGTAAATTATTACCAAACAACATACATGTATTCTCATTTGCACGCCAATTCAAACATCTAGCCTTTAATTCCGTTTACCATGCATATATATTGTATCAATTTTCATTCGCCGAATATGTCACTGAAGGTTAAACGAGCAACCATAATTCAATCAATCGATTAAAATCAATATCTTTTAAATACATATTTTGGTCAATACGGACCTTGAATAGGAATCCTGTTTGACAGAAAACTAATGAAGTAATAAATTTATTTTGGAATACTATTGTGAAGATGAAAGAGAAAATTTGTTTTGATATAGAATAATTATTATAATCTTTAAAGAGTCCAAACTAATTAAAATATTGATCTCTGATTAAGTTCTACTACATATTATGTTTTATAGTCATAATTACGGCATATTTTAATTCGGGTGTAAAACTAGCATATCACACTTTTTTGTATTCATGCAAATACATTTGTGCCCTCAAAATACTATAAAGCAACAGAAGACTGCGGAGTTTAAAACAATTAGTAAAAATTATAATTTATTCAATAGTTTGAAATCTTTTCACAAACTTTGGAAGCACAGGTGTTCAACCAGACATAGTGTCGCCTCTTCGAAATCATCTGTAATACACAGTAACGTGTCAAAGCAGTGCACGTGTTCTGGGAGTAAATTTTTGGTTTTCCACCAATGAAATTTATGGAATCATTAAAAATCTTCGTCTGGGCGGTGCCAAATTTACTGGCAATATATACGGAGGCCAACAAAAAATATTATCATTTCATGTTATCCGTTAACTAAAATATATACCATTTACTACAACAATGTCTTTACGTGCCCTAACCAGAGAGCAACCTGACTTGCTGACTTTGCTGTCAGATTTGTTAACTGTTGGGGTGTCATGGTACACCAGAGAGTCCACATAGCAACAGAAGACAGAATAAGAGTAAATGAAATTTACCGAGTTAAGTGGAACAGTAAAGAGTACGCTAGTGCCACCATCCTTGGTTCTGGTGACTACGCGGCAATGTCAGCCCTAGTAGAAAAGGCAAAGCAGGACAGACGGTTTTCTCTAGCAGTCGAGAGTGATGATCCTTCAAGCCCACCTGTCGAGAGAACTCAACCCAAAAAGAAAAGACGGACCAAAAAACAGCAGATCAACCATCAGGTCCAATACGTTAAACACCAGGCAGACCAAAGGCTTCCAGATCCAAAAACTACGACCCCTAACCAAAAGTGGTAAACCGGCAGCAAGAGTGATTAGGGTTTTCACTCCCCTAGGGTTTTACGACCCTTTACCAGTCATCAGACCACCTAGACGTCGCATTGCCACTACTCAACAACCAGCATTTGCTGAAAGTTCCAATCAGACTCAACCAGCAGTCCCCCTACCTGTACCAACTTCTAGTACACCAGTTGCCATCCGTGGGCCAAATCCGACACCAGCCAGACCAACCCATTCGTCTAGTCATCTAGGTCCTGTAATTTCTGCACTAGCAGCAATAGGTTCTGCAGTAACATCAATCCAGAAAAACCTTGATACTATGAACAGAAAAAATGATACAGTACTCCGTAGGTTAACAGACCAGGAAGTCATGTGTACAAGACTGGCGAGGCAACAAGACCAGATTTTAGCCGGACAATATAGGCCCACCATTCCAGCAACAGTTGTAGACGACCAACAGGTACCTGCCATAACAGACTTGTACAACATTCCAAACGAGGAGCTGACAAGAATCAAGGTTTCGGCAAAGAGATTTGGTAATTTTGCGGCTGCCTTAACAAAAAGGTTTTTCCAGAATTGTACGGCATGGACAACCTGCGCTACTTCTACAACTGGAATAGTGGTAGGAAGCATGGCAAGCGTTAACTGGACCCAGCCAGACGAGAAATAATTCGTCAATTCACAGTTCGGATGTACTCGGAGGTCCGTCAGGAAGACATCTTCCGGACGAATGTCATCAATGCTGTCAATGAGATGCTGCATCGGCAGCCAAGGAAGCAAAGACCTGCACTTGCTGCTGTCCAGATTGAGAACAATCCACCAGAAGCTGACCCCCATTATCAAGAGCTAGACTTCAAAGCCCTTTGAGGTGTATACAGTTTACACAAAGATTGCAACGGTCTTTTTAAGGACCACACAAATCTTTCAAAAAGATATTTGAAATTGTTGCATTAAATTAAATACAATAAACTCAGCTCTTCTCCCAGTTCATCTTCTGTCTTTTCCTCTGTGCTATATAACTACAAATTATGTCTTTTTGTTTGCCCAGCACTACATTTTCAATATCCCCTACTAAGTTTGATAAAGCTTAGTTTTTGGCAAATCATACGACAAACATGTTTACCACCATTTTTTTTTTTTATTATTTACATAATGTTTCAACCGTTATCTTCCAAAATGACATGCACTTATTAATGCAGAAAATAGGCATCCGAGTTTATAGTCTGTCCTTTGCATCATATAAGTACATGTATAAACCCCGGGTCTTAACCATATCTTGTAGTGCTCAATGTTGAATGTATACTAAATGCCATTAAACTCTATTTGATAACTGTCCTTTTGTCTAACAGTCCCAGGGTTTTAAAGACTGGTATATTTACCAGGGAATTAATTAAATAAACTTGCTAACAAGCAACATCGCTTCAAGAAATTGCACGACAATATACGAGATATTTGTCACTGGACATTTTACAAACAACTTCCAACCAGTCCAAAATGAGTAAAAAAGATTGTGTTTAATAATTTGGTCATATTTTTATAATTATAGAATAAAAAAGCTGAAAATTTTATTACAAATAAAACCAGCATTTGTTTTTATTGCAAAAAGATTGAAAGTGTTAATGAATTAAATTTTGTACTTTATTCAAATGAAGTCAAAGACAATAACCAGACAATCCAAGTGACGATTTATCCTCCTGAAATAAATGTTTGCATAAAAGACTCAATTAAGAACATGTGAAGCTTGGTTTAAACTATCATTCAACAATTTAACAAAAACACCTATCAATTTCTGTTAACTAACTTCTGTTTACCTGTTGAAATATAAACCGAACACGTACTTGTTTATAACAGCAGGTGTCTGTTGGCCGACGCAGGTCATGCGTTTATCAACTTTTACTGGGGTAATGATTGACAGGCATTGTAATCTTTGTAACTTCCAAATTGGGGTACAAAAAAGGTAGCATGTTTTAAATTTATTAAACAATTTACCACTTTTTATTGGAGGATTAAATTTAAAAAAAAAATTTTTAATCAGAATAAAAAGAAATGAGTTATCATATCATACATTTTTTTTTATGAATGCGTAAGCCTTTAAAAAAACAAATGTATTTTTTATTCTAAATATACACCCAGTTAGACCTTGTTGCTTATCTATTGAACTCACAATAAGATCCAAATTAAGGTACGACAAAGGTAGCGTGTGTCAAATTTGATAAACAATTTAAAGCTTTATTAATTAAAATATCATACATTTGCTTAATGAATAAAAAAACCATATTTCTATTTCCCAGTCACCCTTTGGGGGGAGGGGGGGGGGGGGTCAAAACATAGAAAACTGTGAATATAAGGAAAATTTGGGTACAAACCATTTGGAACATTTTCACTTGACTTTCCAGATATCAATTACTGAAAATTTAGTAAAAAGCAAACAACTGAAATATATTATTCAACCATCCAATTTACCACCTAACATTGACTTTCTGGAAGACAAGTTATTTTCATGATATAATTCTAGTAGACAATATCTGAATTATATACTGGTACCAATATAAATGTAGCTTCATGTACTTCAAATGTCAACAAAACAGCTATTGTTCCTACAAGTTGCTCTAGGTCTTATAAATTTAATAAGAGATTGAACAGATTAATGAAAATGAATGAGAGCAATTAATGAATGAACATGATGAAAGAGCAAATGACAATACTTAAAGATTGATTGATTGATTGATTGATTGTTGGTTGCTTTACGCCCCATTAGCACAAAAAGACTATATCGCGGCGAGAGCTAATTTGAATATTTTTACAATTTAAAGCATATCTTTAAAATAAGACAAAAAGTCCTTCAATATACTAAAATTCTAGACTAAAGCAAATTGATTATATACAAATAAAAATCAACAGTAAAATAACGTGATAAAAATTAAAAACGATTTAAATATAATAATATTTTTATATTCTATAATAAATTCCAATTTCTTTTAAAAATGCAACAATATTTGTAAAAGGAACATTATTGAATAAATCATACATATTATTGACATTGAAATGCTTCTTACGAATATTAGCAAAGTCAATACAATTAATTAAAACATGTTTAATAGTATACTTGCAGTTGAAAGGAACACATTGTGGTTCATCTTCATTTTTTAAAAGATACTCGTGTGTTATTCTAGTATGACCAATACGACATCTAGTAATAACACACTGATCTTTTCTGCACATAATATTATTAAAAGATTTGCCTAAATTAGGTTTAATTTGATGCAATTTATTATCATCTTTTTTACTCCATTTATTTTTCAATATATTAAAAACATATTCTCTAATATTAGATTTAAAATCAGTATATGGTATATCACAGTTAGATAGAGGGTCACCCAGGGCATTCTTTGCCTCAAGGTCTACAGCTGTGTTTCCAAGGATTCCAACATGACTCGGAACCCATAGAAATATTATTTCTTTCAGAAGAATTTTTAAATTCCTCATTACATATAAAATTTTGAGAATTGTTGGGTTTTTAATTTTAGTATTTCGTATAGCTTGTAAGCATGAAAGTGAATCCGAACATATAATAAATTTTGATTTATCTGAAGAAGCAATAAATTTCAAAGCCAAAATTATTGCTTCTGCTTCAGCAGTAAAGATGGATGCATCAGATGGCAAACGGAGAGTTGCAGCTCTGTCCCTGAAGACAGCAGCAGATGCAACTCTGTCACCATATTTTGATCCATCAGTATAGACAGTTGAAAAATCTAGATAATCGGCTTTAATTTCAGCATAGTGTTGCTGAATTAAAAGAGGATTTGTTTTATTTTTATTGTGTTCACGGAGATCAAATATCATTTTTGGTTTGGGAAGTTCCCATGGAGGACATTTGCAAATTTTAACTTGAGCAACAGATTTTAAATCAAAAGAAGCTAAATGTGGTTTTAAACGTTTACCTAACGGAGGAATTTTATTTTCATGTTTTGCAAAAACATCTTCATAAATCGGATTAAAAACACAGCTGTAGGCAGGATTATCTGAATAGGCTTTTAGTTTGACAGCATATTGAAGTCCAAGCTTCAAACGTCTGTCAGAGAGTGAGTGCTCATCAGCCTCTACATACAGACTCTCAACTGGTGAGGTTTTAAATGCGCCAATATAGAGACGCAAACCTTGGTGATGCACAGCATCGAGAATCTGTATGTAGGACTTCCTTGCAGAGCCATACACTATAGAGCCATAATCTAGTTTAGATCTAACTAGAGATCTATATAAATTGAGTAAAATGTTGCGATCAGCACCCCAGTCAGTGCTGCCGACAACTTTTAAAATATCTAAAGCTTTTAAACATCTCGATTTTAATTGATTGATTGATTGTTTGTTGCTTTACGCCACATTAGCACAAAAAGACTATATCGCGGCGAGAGCTAATTCGAATATTTTTACAATTTAAAGCATATTTTTAAAATAAGACAAAAAGTCCTTCAATATACTAAAATTCTAGACTAAAGCAAATTGATTATTTACAAATAAAAATCAATATGAGTAAAATAACGTGATAAAAATTAAAAACGACTTAAATATAATAACAGTTTTATTCTATAATAAATTCCAATTTCTTTTAAAAATGCAACAATATTTGTAAATGGAACATTATTAAATAAATCATACATATTATTGACATTGAAATGCTTCTTACGAATATCAGCAAAGTCAA
Source organism: Mytilus galloprovincialis (assembly GCF_965363235.1). Taxonomy (NCBI): domain Eukaryota; kingdom Metazoa; phylum Mollusca; class Bivalvia; order Mytilida; family Mytilidae; genus Mytilus; species Mytilus galloprovincialis. The sequence goes on from NC_134848.1 coordinate 67,690,355, forward strand.
TACAATTAATTAAAACATGTTTAATAGTATACTTGCAGTTGCAAGGTACACATTGTGGTTCATCTTCATTTTTTAAAAGATACTCGTGTGTTATTCTAGTATGACCAATACGACATCTAGAAATAATACACTGATCTTTTCTGCACATAAAATTATTAGGTTTACCTATATTAGGTTTAATTTCATGTAATTTTTTATCATCTTTTTACTCCATTCATTTTTTAAAATATTAAAAACATATTCTCTAATTTTAGATTTAAAATCAGTATATGGTATATCAAAGTTAGATAAAGGGTCACCCAGGGCATGCTTTGCCTCAAGGTCTACCGCTGTGTTTCCAAGGATTCCAACATGACTCGGAACCCATAGAAATATTATTTCTTTCAGAAGAATTTTTAAATTCCTCATTACATATAAAATTTGGAGAATTGTTGGGTTTTTAATTTTAGTATTTTGTATAGCTTGTAAGCATGAAAGTGAATCAGAACATATAATAAATTTGGATTTATCTGAAGAGGCAATAAATTTCAAAGCCAAAATTATTGCTTCTGCTTCAGCAGTAAAGATGGATGCATCAGATGGCAAACGGAGAGTTGCAGCTCTGTCCCTGAAGACAGCAGCAGATGCAACTCTGTCGCCATCTTTTGATCCAGCAGTATAGACAGTTGAAAAATCTTGATAATTGGCTTTAATTTCAGCATAGTGTTGCTGAATTAAAAGAGGATTTGTTTTATTTTTATTGTGTTCACGGAGATCAAATATCATTTTTGGTTTGGGAAGTTCCCATGGAGGACATTTGCAAATTTTAACTTGAGCAACAGATTTTAAATCAAAAGAAGCTAAATGTGGTTTTAAACGTATACCTAACGGAGGAATTTTATTTTCATGTTTTGCAAAAATATCTTCATAAATCGGATTAAAAACACAGCTGTAGGCAGGATTATCTGAATAGGCTTTTAGTTTGACAGCATATTGAAGTCCAAGCTTCAAACGTCTGTTAGAGAGCGAGTGCTCATCAGCCTCTACATACAGACTCTCAACTGGTGAGGTTTTAAATGCGCCAAGACAGAGACGCAAACCCTGGTGATGCACAGCATCAAGAATCTGTATGTAGGACTTCCTTGCAGAGCCATACACTATAGAGCCATAATCTAGTTTAGATCTAACTAGAGATCTATATAAATTAAGTAAAATGTTGCGATCAGCACCCCAGTCAGTGCTGCCGACAACTTTTAAAATATCTAAAGCTTTTAAACATCTCGATTTTACCATTTTGATATGGGGTAGAAAGGTTAACTTTTTATCGAAAATTAACCCAAGAAATTTGGTTTCATCAACCATTTTAATTGGGTTGCCGTACAAAGTGAGTTCTGGATCAAGATGCAATTTCCTTTTGTTACAAAAATGCATCCCGACCGTTTTTGACGTGGAAAATTTAAAACCATTTTCCGAGGCCCATTTTTCAATTCTTCCAAGACATAACTGTAATTGTCTTTCTATGTTATTCATATTTTTGCCTCTGTAATATATTAAAAAATCATCAACGTACAATGAACCTTCAATATTACTTTTTAAAACTTCAACAAGGCTGTTGATTTTAAGACTAAAGAATGTAACAGATAAAATACTGCCCTGAGGGACACCCATCTCTTGATCATACAGATCAGACATGGTCGAATTAACTCTAACATTAAATTGTCTGTTAGAGAGAAAATTAGAAATAAAATTAGGCATATTGCCTTTCAACCCCATATCAAATAGATCTTTTAAAATACCATATTTCCATGCAGTATCATAGGCCTTCTCAAGGTCGAAAAAGACCGACACCACATGTTCATTTTTCGCAAAACCATTACGGACAAATGATTCGAATCGAACAAGATGATCAAGAGTACTGCGGCCCTGTCGGAATCCACACTGGATATTGGCTAATAGCCCATTGGATTCCAAGAACCAAACAAGGCGATCATTGACCATTTGTAGTTGTTACAAGAAGAAGATTTCGCAAAAGTTTCACCAAGCTTGTTGGCAATATCCTTTTCAGATGTTAATAAATCATTGCCGTCTTTCAAATGTTTTACAGTGGCTTTAGAATTTTTACCTTTTATTTGTTTACCATATTCCAAACATTTGTCATCGGAGTGCGAGATGTAATCCCCGAGACAAAAAAGATACGTATTAGATCCATCATTAAAAATGCATAATCCTTCTTGAGAGACAAAGTCCTCAATGATCTTACCTTTGACATTATGAGTCTTGCTACCCCATAATGGATTGTGAGCATTGAAGTCGCCCATAAGTATAAATGGTGAGGGTAATTGATCAGTGAAATTTTTGAGTTTTGCTTTATCTATAATTGAATTGGGTGGTATATATATCGAACATAAAGTAATTGTTTTGTCTAATGATAAACGAATTGCAACTGCTTGCAGATCCGTGGTGAGTTGGACTGTGCTATGAATGACGTTGTCCTTCACAAAAATGGATGATCCGCCTGCAGCACGTTCATCTACCTTAGAAAATGTGCTATACATGTTGTCTCCTTTTAAAGATACATTGTCACTTTCTTTTATATGAGTTTCTTGAAGACAAAATGCAATAGGTAAAAATGACTGAACTAGAAGTGTTAAGTGTTAAGATTTATTTTAAGACCTCGGCAATTCCATTGGATGATATTGGCCATTATTTGATAATAGAGGGGCGAATGCTGTCGAGTTTGCCAGCATTCTTATTTCGCTCACCCTGAGATTGTGATCTTTCGGATGGCGGAACACTTTCGATTTCCATTTCAGTTTCGTCGATAAGTGTTGAAAATCTGTTGTGTGAGGAGAGTCGTCGGTTTCCAGGACCACACGCAGCTGGTTTTACTCCGCCTCGACCCCTACCCCGCGACCTCGAATCAGAAGACTTCTGAGAGGATGTATTTACTGGCTTCTTTTGGACATCCTTCTTTTCTGGAGAACGAAGAGGAGATGGGGCTCTTGGGACTTTGTACTGGACGACGAAGTTAACTTTTTAGATGAAGGAAGACTTTTTGAGGTGGAAGAATCATCTATGTCAGTGGGAAGATCCCAGACAGATTCACCGCTCCAATTGTGTATTTCTACTGTTTCTTTTTTATTTGATTTCTTTTTCTCATTTTTTTGGTGATGATATTGAGCTCTGTAGGGAAGATTGAGTTGACTGAGTACTGGTTTTGGAAGATTTTGGTTTTCTTGGAATTAATATTTTATCAGTAGGTTCTGTTTCAACAGGCAGCATTGTAAAATTGTCCGCATCAATTGGCCAAGTCATGCGAGTTTGTGTATTCTCGTGACTGAATGAGCGGACAACCTTGCTGGCGTACTATGGTCTGTTTGAAACAAGGAGATCATTCGAAACAGAAGCTATCTGTTTAGCTTCTGGGTAACTGATGTTTCTTTCTGTTTTAATTTTAATAATATTTTTTTCTTTAAGGTAATTAAGCAGGGCAGTCCCTAGACGATGAAAAATGGGATTCACCACAGTTTACGCATTTAGAAGATTCAGAGTTACAGTTTGGTTCCCTCGTGTCCTTCGTCAGAACACTTGAAGCATCTCTGCTTACCACGACATTGTTTGCTTCCATGCCCAAACTTTTGACAAGTAAAGCATCGAATTGGGTTAGGGATAAACATGTCAACTCTGATTCCGAAGCAACCTAAAGTAATAGATGGAGGAGGAGTTGGAGTTCTAAAGGTCAAAAGATATGTATTTAATTTGATTATATTGCCATTCTTTTTAATTTGAAATCTAATAACATCAGTTACACCTTGGCCTGAAAGTTCCTCGCCGATTTCGTCCACGGTAAGGTCACCAAGGTATTGACTTCTGTCTCGAATGATCCCCTTACAGCTGTTCAAACTGTTATGAGGAGAAGCAGAAACAGGAAAGTTTGTTATTGTAGTCATTGTAAGTAAATTTGTTGATTGACTTTTGTTGGAACATTCAACCAACAAATTGCCAAATCTCATTTTGGAAACTTTTTTTACAGTACCAGCAACGCTTTGAGTTTGTTTGTGAATTACAAAGGGCGATATTTTTGAAATTGGTTTTTCATCTGTTCCTTTTATTACAATAAATCTGGGCCAACTGTCATCTTCCCGACAGGGCTCTGAATCATCACATTTTCTTTTCTTATGTATTAAAGCTGATTTAGAGGGTTTGTTTTGTTGTGCCATTTGAAAGGAGAAAGATTCACCATTCTTGTCATCCACCCACCTCGGAGTGCCTACAAGGGCGATGCTGTGTTTCCGTGGCGAACCGGGATCAAATGCTAATGCTGAAAACGAGCTCCAAATATAATGTAGCTGGTCCTCAAAATCAGCACCTAAGATCCACTGCGGAAAGCACCAGATGTTCCAAGAATAGTATACTCAAGCAGAGCGTATCTATCAAGCGAAAAAGAAAGCGTACCACTTGATTGACCCATGAGCCATCGCCTTCTTCAGTTATCCGAAATATAAATAGCTTAATTTAAAATACATGTGTATATTATGAAAATTGTTACAAGAAAGCTTATTGTTGAGGATTAACTGAAGGGCTCGACATGACCAGCCGATTGATCGAACCGGGTCCATCCGACCTCCCGTTTAGATGATATCGAAGCCAAAGCAGCTTATTGAACTATAGTCTCGTCCGTCCGGGTATTTTCTGACCGTAAGGAGTCTGGCTATAGCCCTCATCCACAAGGATCTCGTCAACCACCGACACGGGTAGCAACCCACGGCAAACGGGTTGAAGAGCCTATTTTATTTAAAACATCGGGCATCTCACGATGTTCGGATCACTTTAGTCTGGTCTCTACCCTTCGACCTGTCCAGCATGGGTAACCCTACCAGGAGACGACGCTCCAGCTGGCATAGCTCTTGGGGTCACTGAGACACGCAAGCCCCCCGACCACGGCAAGGATAGCGATCCACCGGAGGGCAATACTTAAAGAAAAATTAATGAAAAGTTGTGTAAAGATTTTTACTTATTACATTTTTAGTATCAGGAATGTCAAAGAATCTTTAAAATTTATTATTGATCCGAAACAATTAGACGAGTCTCTGCAATAATTCTATGTTGGTCTCAGAAAAGAAAATGCCAAAGAAGGAGAATCAAATGAATATCAACCAAGCACACTTGATGGGTACTTGTCTATGATTTGCCGATATCTGAAACAAAATGGATATAACTATGACATAAAAACAGATGACGAGTTCAAGAAATCCCAAGATTGTTTAAAAGCAAGAAAATAAAACAACAACCGAAAGAGATGGGAAAGAGCAATCTACCATATGTCTCAACTGCAGTAACATAATCTGACGAGGAGACCATGATAGAGGCGAGGGACATTAGGTATGGACAACCCTGAAGGTCTGGTGACTCTTATGTGGTATTTGAATACAAGACATTTTAGACTGCGAGGATGCCATGCGCATAGGCATTAAATGAGGAATAATTAATTGATTAGTACCACAGAAAAACACCTAGTATATAATGAGAGACTGACAAAATCAAGGGACGGATCCAACTATAAAAACACCAGTGCATATGCCCCTTAAGCATGGTTCAACCATGACAATCCAGAGAAATGCCATGTAGCTGCATACGAGAAGGTATGAAATTGTAAATAAGTATAAATAATTCTAACAAGAGTATACAAATATTGTACACATACATATGTATAATGAATTGAACAATAACATCCTCAGGTGTGCAGATAAAAAAATAGAGGCTCTCTAGAGCACGTGTCGCTGACCAGTAATTACTGATGCTTTGGAAGTCGTGTAAAAAAAGATTAACATTATAATTAATTGTATTAAATATTGAATATTTTTAGATACTATAACGATATCTAAGAAAATATCAAAAAAAAAACTGCAAAATTTCCGTTAAATTACTAACTCGGGGCCAGCAACCCAAAGAATATGCAGTATTTGAGATTTAAACGTACCAATAGAATTAACTTGATAATAAAACCTATGATAAAAAAATCCATTTTTTTTTGCATGCGTTTGCTGCAAATAGTAACTACATAAATACGAGTTATAAATAAGTAGTCTGCTATTTCTGGAAAATGAATCCCGATCTCTATCAACCATTATGTCGAAAAAAAACAAACATCTGATAATGACTGAATCTAAACGCCAGGGGCCGGTTGTTCAACTTGTCGTTAACTTAACGGTAGCGTTAGCCTTAACGTTTCGTTAAAAAGTTTAACGTTGCGTTACTTAACGGAAGGTTAAAAAGCTGTTGTTCAAGTTGATTTAACGGTAGCGTTAGCTAACGTGACCGTTAACATATCTTAACCTGTCGTTAAATTTTAACTTAGGTTTAGAGGCTATTTAAGTTACCCATAATTCAGATTTTTTGAACTTCCTCCATAAACAAATATGGCCGATTTACCTTCTGCTAATACATGTACTCAGTCTAGTGTAAAAAAAACAAGGGAAAGAAAGCCGAATTTCTCGGAAGCAGAAATCAATGTACTCCAAGATGAAGTGAAAAAGAATTATGCTGTAATAAATGACAAATTTGGTAGTGCTGTGACCAATAAAAGAAAGACAGCAGTCTGGGGAAGAATTTCCATGATGGTGTCTTCTCTTGGTGTTGCCCATAGGTCAGCCAAAGAGTGTAAAGATAAGTGGGGCAACACCAAGAAAGAGGCATTGAAGATCTTTTCAGTAAAGAGAGACCATGGAAAAACGGGTGGTGGACCACAGGCTAAACCAGTGAGTGTGGCAGTCAACAGAACCATAGACCTGTGCAAGGACTCTGCTTTCTTCAAGGGCATAAGCGGTGTAGAAAGCTGCATTATTGGTATGTTATATTTTGTCTTATAAATTTAAAGTTTCTGTACATCTTTCTCTGGAAATTTCTATACAGTTGTGCTATTAATATGCCCTAGTTGAAGGAATAACATCGATGTAGAGGCAAAAAATTATGTATCACCCAAATACTTTCTATACAAGGATATTTTCATAGTTATTCATATTTTTGAAAGGTATTTAACCTTTATTTATTTCTTAAATGATCAAATCGTCTGCATCGCCTTCGATGTTTCTGCACTTAAATGTACTAAATATTGACCTTGACCTCACAATCAGTGACAATGTAAACATTACAAATTCCGCATGTTAGGAAATATAATTATACCTTCTTGAAATGTTATTCAATCGTATTTACGTTTTCCCTGTCAATGCGCGAATAAAGAAAAGGTTTTAACCCTATCATTTCTTGTGAGACTACATCACTGTCCCATGCTGATATGCGAGAATTCTGAACAGGTGCTCTCCTCAATTTGTTGTTAGCGCCCTATTAAACTAAGTAATCTCGGCCCGAATGAAGATCGTACCATACAAATATTCGTCCCTATATCCTGTCTTGCTAGAATTTTAAATCTTAAAATAAAAAACCACCATACTAACTTTGTCCTAATTAACACTTTCTTACAAGAGGTTTTTAAGAGAATCAACATGAAGGTTTACCTCTATGTATTATGAGGGTCAAAAGTTTTAACGAAAACAATTGCAGCATATATACAACCTGTGACATGGCGTGACAATATCTCAACTACATTCCACTTTGTATATGTTGTCCCCTCATATAACTATTGTTCAAACCTATTGATAAAATATTAAATATATATAATAAATAGAAAAAGAAGTTTAAATCAAAGAGCTGAAGAGCTCTGAGGGAAAAGACGGCCATTGTTTCAATTTTTAGGGGGGTATCTTTTGATAGTCTACATACAAAGAATGAGCAAAAGAACAGCTAGAACATATAGAAAGGCTGACAATAATGAAACTAATTGTTGTTTATTGTTATTTCATTTCCTTAGTCAAGAATTCATCATAGAGACAATTTGGACCAATGAGATCTGCACCTTCTAAATCAAAACATTTGATTAAAGTTGGGAGTTAATTATCTAAAATTCAATTGAATTTAACAACTACTACAATATATTTTAGAATTTTAATTATGTACAACTGAATGGCAGGCTAAGACCATTCTACATTTTTTGTGACAGTATTCTCAAGAAAGTGAGGACTGAAAAATCTATTCAGTTTTAATTTTCCATTGATAAAGTTCCCAGTTACAACTCTTATCACAGGGATACATGTGCTTATAAAATCAAATATGATTGATATAAGCTGTGTGAAGTTTGTTTCCAGATCCCACATTTTGATATATCTGTAAAATTCATGAATAAATAGCTTTAAACTACAAAAAGCAATATTTAAAAAAAAATGAAGAAAAAAATGACCACTACAATAATTATGTTGGTACCCAAAATTATTTTTTAATTGATGACTACTTATCATATATATACTTAATGTGACATTTTTAGTGTTCAGATACATTAACTTTCATTTTAGTGGGTAATTACTCATCAATTGAGGTGCTCCTTAATTGGAGAAAGATTCTAAAAACATAACTTTACAGAAAGAATGAAAACTGCAGTTGCTCTCCCCAATCTCAATAGGTATAAACTACAAAAAGCAACATTTTATTTTTTAATTTTTTTTTAACCATTTCAAAAATTATGTTGGTACACACATTTTTTTTTATATAGAAGACTACTTCTATATACTAAATGTCACATCTTAAGTGTTCAGAAACATTTACTTTGATTTTAGTGTATAATTACTCATCAATTGAGGTACAGAACTTTACAGAAACAATGAAAACTGCCGTTTCTCTCCCTAAATCTCATGTATCCCCATTGACATTGTTTACCGTGAAAGTTGACCTACAAATTATCAACTTCCGAAGGAAGGTTATCGGCTCTCCGGACATTCCCGAAGTCCTGCGTTTAACATTGTTGAGTTTATGAGCTTCAGTTCTTGCTTGGAAGTTGACAAATTATCTGAATATAGCCTCAGATTAAAGCATTGCATGTTGGTGTGTGAATCATCTACCGTCATTGTCAAGAATCAGTCCGGTCCGTAATGCGCATGCGTCACTGGTCATATATTTTATCTATGAATTCGATATATAGAAGTCAACGGGAAATATATTTCAATTGACGATTTAAACATTTTCTTATAAAAAATTGGTTTCACCTTTGTTTGCATTATGTTCTTCAATATTTTAGCAAACAGGTAATATTTTTATTTATTTTTTCGGATTTTTCTTTCTTGATACCAATTTAACTTTAGTAACAGTCATTGTTACAAATACTTACATGGTAAAAAGTAATTGATAACCAATAAGGGCACATCTTTAAAAAATATTTTAAAATACTAAATCAAAGTCCATTTATTTGACCTTGTTATCATTTAAAAGTAGAAAGATTGCAGAATCTTTTGATATAAGTTTCGACATTTAAAAATATATTACTCTTGATACCATCTTTAATACAAAAATGAACATTTTACCAATATTCAATGACGAGCGTCACGATAAGGGTCAAATGATATACACGAGCACTAAGATGTCATGCGGCGCTGTATTTATCATTATACATCACAAAATAGATTTTTCGTATTTAAAATTAGTAATTTATTATTGTTTTTTAATTGGTATATGTTTAAAAAAATTTACTGTACACCTGAGACTACTATAACATGTATAACACAAATGTGTTATAGTAGTCTCAGTGTACAAGTTATCTTCGTTACAACTTAAATTATATATACACATGTATAAATCTATATGTCGTACTAAACATAAATAAAATATTTAAAAAACATTGGTTTAAAATTACATTAATTAATCGTGCACTATTATTTTCAAATTAAACAAAAAACAAACTTGAAATACATTATAGTCAATATGTTTCAAATTTATTTACATGAACATTTTATAAGTATTAGCAGCTTACTATACAAATATTCAAAATTCACAACGTGACAAAACCAATAAAATTAAGATTGGGTTAATTAAAAAGAAGTAAAAGAGAGTTGCAGGTACATGAGGATATACCAAACAAGAGTAGGTGGTCGACTCTGGTATAAGGTTGTATCAATATCAATCATTCATCATCATATATTTATATATGGCCAAGAGATTCAGTGCACGAAACAATGAAACAAGAATAACTATATATTTTTCTCGATATGATGGCAAAACAGTACTGTAAATTGTTATAATGATAACGTGGAGCTTCTCTGTACCGGTTATACAATATATAACGTTTCCTTCAAAGATATGAGTTTAGTAAAAACAAACGAATATTTCGTGATAGAATAATAAAGGATATCGAGTATCAACCCATGACAGTAATATATAGTTTGATGACAAATTATTTCTTGAAAGAGAAAAAAATTAAATACAGCATTACTCTTCACAAAAGAAGAATGACCAGTGTCGTATCCTTTCTTTCAAATTAAACACAGAATATAGTGGGTGTGTCATTTATTACTTTGTAGCATGTTTAAGAGATCACTTTTGGGTGGTGCTTTAGATGAAATGGGTGACCAGTTTAGAATACCCTTGATCTGAACATGGAAGTAAAATGTCAATATAACACTTCCATGATCTGTACATAGTATAGTTGCATTGTCCACTTGTAATATTGTAAAGTAAGATGTTTGATAACCTCCCGCGGAGTACATGTATGATAGGAGATAAACAACTTGTAAATAGTCGATCGATACAATATTACTACTTTTTGCTTGAATATTTTTCTCTAAGAACCGCATCTCATATTTGTGCAATGATTAATGCGAGTTTGTTTTATTTCGTTCTCTACTATACACAATTAAGACTGTTTGATGTCGAGAAATAGGAGCCTGGAAATAGCGAGTTTATTTCATAAAGAGTTGTTTATTACGCCAATATTTTTATTAAGAAAATTTCAGTTAACAATTCTCGTATTGGTGCTTTTGGCAAAGACCCCCCCTTTCTCGATGGAAACAATTTGTATTTTAATTTTATTCCATATGTCAACTAATTAACGCATTATTTGCCATGCATGGCGTTGTCAGTATTTTTAAGTTTTTTTTTTTCGACTTGTTAGTCATGAGTGTCCCCTTGGTGTCTGCAGCCTCTGTTTTGAAAGATTGACCCGCGTCTGTACGGGCTTTCACAAGACAACCATTTCTGGTCGTAAGCATTACTTTCTTTACGTGTATAGACATTTTATTGATAACTATTCATAATATTACAATGGGATTGAATTGTAATATAGCCTAACGTCCTATGGTTCCTTCGTTTACATATATAGTATTGGATTGGGTCAAAATAATTGTTGTAGAGAAAACACACTTATTTCTTTAAATGCAACTTATGTTTATGTACGAATAATATGACCGAATTCTATGATAATATATATTCGTTCCAATCCAGGACCATGTAGACTGAGTATTGCCATATCTAGGCGTTATTTGGTTATTTCTGTCATTTGGTTGCTGTCTCATTGCCTTTTATTATAACTCAATTAAAACACATTTATGTTATGCTTGTGACGTGACGACTTTCAAATTGATGAATGTTGCTCGAGTAAACGATTGCCGATTTATCGAATGAGCAAAAGATGGAGAGCTATATTTATTTAACTGGCAAACTTTTATATCAAAGATTCAAATTACGAAAAGAAAAAAAGGACAAAAACCGACCTACAATTATTACAAGCGAAATGTTAAGTGCTATTAACACACACCCAGATTTTTAAAACAAATCCCCATCATTCATCGAAAAAAATTAAAACAAAAGACACGTTGTTAGTTGTAACAGCCAGGTAACGTATCAAAACTGAAAATAAAATAGAGAATGGAAACAGGGAATGTGTCAAAGGGACAGCAGCTTGTTATAAATGCGTTCATGAGAATCGGTTTTACGAAAATTTTTAGAAAACTATATCCAAAATGTTAACATAGTCGGTTCTTGATATATTATCTATTTCCATGATATCATCAGATAATTTATTGTGTATGTTTATAACATGAATTTTAAGATAAGAGACAAAAAGTACAAGGTGCTAATTGCCAGACCTCGATATTTAACCACACACGCTGGGATGGATTGATAACAATGTATGCTAGAGTTATCAGTCCTTGAAATAAATTTATTGACAAGATTGGATTACCTCCCTTAAACCGGACTAATTCTTGGCAATGACTACAGCAAACATCATAAGGTTTACATTTAACAAATACGGATTTTAAATTTGTATACAAATACTGTGAATGATTTTTATAATGAATAAAGGATATCCCTGTGTAGTGTGGCATTCCAACAATGACGTCACTAGGTGAGATATATTTAGAATATTTCGTAATACTGATTTTTCCGGACTGTAAAAGAAACGTATATCGTGTAAGGGAAAGCTCAATATACGAGAATTTCACGAGAAACAGAAGGGAAATGTGTAAAAAATGCATTTAAAGTCATTCTGTTCTCCTTGTCATCAATTTCAGTATGACATTTTGAGGGGGTTTCCAAACTATCAAAACAAAATGATTGACGTGAGGGAATGATACTCTGGCCAACCCCATTAGGGAATTGACGGCTTGAAGCCGTCTTTCCCCAAAAATTAAAATATGAAAGAACATTTTAGATACCAACAAAAAAGGGGGATCTACTCAATAACGTATATGTGATCTAAATTTCAAAATGTTTAAACCCCTATCGAATTTTTGAAACTAAAACTTTTGCGTATTAATTGGCTTACGACATTAAGTTTAAGAGCTATTTTGTCTTTGTTTTAGCTGGTGCACCTGAGGCTAAATTGTCGGAAGATTCTGAAATGGCGTGTACAGGGTCCCAGGATTTATTTGAGTCAGCTCTTGAATGTCAATCTGCCTCCCCACTACAACCTCCAACACCTCCTTCACCTCAGTCACCGTCAGTTCTTTCAGGGTTTATTGGTAACCGGGCAGTACCAATTGTGGTAAACCCAACTAGACCTGTGCTCAACAATGCTGTCCCTACAGCTGCTACAGCCACAAAGAAGAGAAAGGCAACAGCAGGAGATGTTCATGAGCTTCAGGTGAATATATAACAGTTAACTATGTCCTGTAGTATAATGTGTCCCCCATACTTTGTTGGCAATACATGTACAGCTCTTTTTTTAATATAAGTACTGGTAGTAATATTAAAAATTGATTGTTAAATTATGTTTTCCTTAACATCCAGGGACAAATGTTTCATGCATATTCAGGAAAATTTTGCGATTTATATACTGTCTACACATATACAATTTAGTGCACTCCCACAGAGTGTCACACTGGGATTGAAGTTTTACATTCACCCTGTTTGTCCGCTCCTACCAATAAACCGAACAAATTCATATTTGGTCAGCAGATGAGTTGTGACATGTGAGCACTTTAAAATTAGTCAGATGTTGCTGGATGTTGACACATGAATGCTGAGTACCCTTTTTAGTAACTCTTTTTAACTGACACAGACAAAGTAATCTTCTCTTAAATGGCGTCCAAGCAAACATTCAAAAAGTCCATTACCAATGATTACCTTTATTGCAAAATACGACCTTCCTTTTTTGTTGAAGTATTTGGCCCTTTCCTCTTAATGAAGTTTCGAAATTTTGTGTCATTGCCCATGATTAGGTTGCTCTATCTCACATTTATTTATATCATTTTTCTATTCTGATCATTTTTCTTGAAATGCATTGTATTCATTCAGCTGTACAGGAGCTTGTAATCGTTTTACAAACTAGTCATGTACAATTGTTGATAAATTCATATCATTAACATTTCTGTTTTGTTCAACAGGTTGTGTAGTTTAGAGGGGAGATTGAAAAGCAGAAGGAAATGAGAAAGCTTGACTTGCAGATAGAACTTCTAGAAGGAATCAAGTCAAAGGAGTACCAGCCAATGTCTTTATCTCAGTGTCTTGAGACACTTGGTTCTACAAACTAATAAAAACTTAATTTGTTATCTTCTCATATTATATTAATTTAATGTTATTTTCAAAAGAAAAAAAATGATTATATATTTCACATAATTATATATTTGAATGAATTAAAGGAGGTATTAACTATTAACCTCAATGATCTACATGAAACAGTTATCAATAAAACTTCCCGAAATTATTGAACAACACGGAACAGAATCAAGCACCTGTTTTTATATCATGTTGAACTTGGTAGGGAAAACGGTTGCCAATTTCTTTTCTTAGAGGATATAAAAAGGAAGATGTGGTATGATTGCCAATGAGACAACTATCCACAAAAGACCAAAATGACAGACATTAGAGGTCACCGTACGGCCTTCAACAATGAGCAAAGCCCATACTGCAGAGTCAGCTATAAAAGGTCCTGATAAGACACTGTAAACCAATTCAGTTTGTAATGGTTGTGGATGTGGATTGTGTCAATGTCCACCATGTTAATGTCGAATACATTTGTAAATGAAGTGATGTGTAAAATGGGAACCAAATAGTTCTGACAAAAAAAATAGAAACTGTAATTGATCTGAGACATGAAAAGCATTGAAAGTCTGCCTGTGTCACTAGTGTGAAGAATTTGACTTCATGAGCAATAATTGAATCTTTTACTTTAAAACTTAAACACTTTTTGAATAAAGTTTCAATCTTATTAAATCATTTCACTATAGAATCACGGAGATAATAAACCGTCGTTGTTGAGGGCCATATATATGGTAACCAGAAGTTGCTTAATTGGGTGAATAGTTGTTTTACTGGCAGGCACCCCATGTCTCCTTATTTTGAACATCATCAAAATAAAACATTGTTTCCATTAAGACAATAGTGTATTAAAACTGGTCTTCAATTAGTTCGGATCATGTGGCTATGAAAAAGCAAGAAAACATATTAAAGTGTTAATAATTTGTATTTCAGTGGTTAAAAAATACTCTGGCAACGTGTTCTCTCGTGTTTCTTCCATCTTGCACTCCCAGAAAGGCTGGAACTTGCACGGGCTGATCAAGTCTAACACCAGCACCGTCGTCATTCACCAACGGTTCATTTCTGGATAAGGCAATGTTATGCACTTTTTCTGGTTTCATTCTTACTGTAGCGGGCAGGGGCTTGAAATGCTTCGACCCAAGAGTTTTTACTCAAATTATATGAGTAGTTTGTAAATAACAAAGTCAGTATGACAAGATATGAGCTGGTCAGTATAATATAGACATTTGCTAAAAGTCACGTAAATAAGTTTCTATCTTTTATTCATTTCAAGAATCATATATTTTCAGTTATATTCAAGATAAACAACAATTTTAACTAGTAATATACTTAAACTATAGACTAAGATGATATGACAAGAATCTATTCAGTATGATACATGTATTAATTTATCTCTATACTCAAGAGATATTTATTAACTTATCTCTAAACTCAAGAGATATTAACTTATCTCTACACTCAAGAGATAATATGTTGGTGTGTCAGAAAAATACATAAAAAGGCTGAGTCCTGCTATCTTAATAAGAAAATAAATTACCCTAAGAGAAAATACTAATTTCTGGTGAATTTAGTCAGAAGACCTCTTTCTGACATATTTGTATATAATTGTAACTGATACCTCACCAGTTACATAAAAAAATGTTTATTATTATTAGTTATATATTCAGAGCCTTTCCTGAATAACTAACAATGAAATACAGCTTATACCATACATAAACTGTATTGTTTATTATAATTTCCAGACCTTTAGGAAATTATCCCTTACTTGTCAAATGTTTTCCTATTTAATCCTATTTATTATAAAATGACAAACGTTAACAGTAAATATAAACTTCAATGAACAATTCCAATAATCCTAACTTTAAAAGATAAATTAGAAATAAAACTTCAAAAAGTCCGCTAAAATGAAATATTCCTTTTAAACTTTGAAAACGCTAACTTTACTATTTTCCTTTACAATTTAACATTTAAATAAACGAAGTTTCTAAGAAAAATTAACCATTTTTACTGAAATAATTTACGAGCAAATAAAATACTAACTGTAAGAACCAAAAGTTTTAGCAGAACTGACGACCAAGCGTCGAAATTACGTCAATGTTGGATTGTTGGATGGTTGGATGGTTGGATGGTTGGATCGCGCGCTTGCCGTCCAACCAAATATTTGAATTCTTAAATAAATTACAAAAATCACAATAATATACAATTTAAGTAACCTTTACATAATAAACAAAGTTTGCATGGTACTAAACAAATTTCTATGGTAACTAAAAATACAACAATCTATACAGCGCCACCGGAAGTCGCAATACGTAAACAACATTGCAAAAAGTTATGTGTGTCACCGGCGGACCAAAATGATAAATATCAAGGATAGTGAGCATAAACATCTACAAAACATTGAAGACGTTGACTATAAATACTAAAAGGAATTACAAGAAGTATGTGAAAACAGTTGCCAACATGTAAAAATAGTGTTTTTATTGAACAAACGTCCCAAGTGACACATGGGTTCTACTGCGCATGTCAATACATTTCATTCATAAATTCAAGCAAGGTGCGTGGAATTTACTACAGTTGCTTAAATTGGATTATCACAAAAATACAAGACATTTGGCTTCCAAAATCAACATATAATGACAGATAGATGTAATCATAGAATGCATAG
Source organism: Mytilus galloprovincialis (assembly GCF_965363235.1). Classification (NCBI taxonomy): domain Eukaryota; kingdom Metazoa; phylum Mollusca; class Bivalvia; order Mytilida; family Mytilidae; genus Mytilus; species Mytilus galloprovincialis. The sequence goes on from NC_134848.1 coordinate 67,706,856, forward strand.
ATTTTACAATACAGAGAAGTTATGATTATCGATGTTTAATCAACTGAAAGTTAAAATTGGATTCAACCAAGCATGATGACCGCATGCCCTAATTTGCAGACGACACCTATGTGTGGATTATACAGTGGATTATTACTGTGAACTGGTAAATTATAACATGAACTTCAAATGGTTTAATCAAATATACAAATGACATTCAATTCAATAATTCTACAAGAATCATTATACTATAATTGTTCTAACTTTACTTTATTAAATGTTAATTGAAACTTATTTGCTTCAATTATCATATGTTCCAGACTACAATCATTACAAGTAGTATAATACAAGTTATTTCACACAGTTACTGTTTCCTACATCATAACTTAAATAAAAAATACAGAATATTAGACAGTATGCTTTATTAATACCAATTTAAAACATACATCAGAAATATCTTACATGTCTATCACACGTCATAATAAAATGCATGAAAATACATGTACCCTAGTCGTACGCGTCGTACTCATACATTTTACCCCCTTTCCATTATTTGCGTCCCCGCAAATACTTTAAACTTTTGCAAAAGATTCCATTTCAAATTTATTCTGTTTTAAATACATATTATTCTTAAAAAGAAATTATTTCTAAAACTGGATGAAATTAGCTTTCTTATTAATACAATCTATGATTATAACACAAATACATCATAATATAATACCAAATATGTAAATATTATACATAATTATCATGATTATATTCTTTTTATATTATATTTTACAGATACACCTGAAGTTTCACCATTATGACCATCAGCACGAGGGCAGTAGATACCAAACAGACATATGTATGTACCAAATGTGGAAAATTACTGAACGTTATGAACAAACTGGAACATGGCTAAGAACCAGAGGTTTCTGATGGAAAATTTTAGTTACCATGCAAACAGTACCAAAATATTTAAATATAAGTTCAAAAATACATCCAAAATTTAACTTTTAACACTGAAAAGCTTTGACTGTATCTAATATAAATAACTTTTTAACTTTTCAACTTTTCAAAATAAATTTTCATTCTAAATTATTTTAACCTTTAATAACTTTTGATGCTAAAGAACCCACATAACATTTTCTTAAAATTTCTACTAAAATATAAAATAAAAACTTTATTGAACCTAATATTAACTGTCTTTAACAACTACGGACTTCTTTTGGGTCCTCTTAACAGTGGGTCTAATATATGGAGTAGTTTGGGCGTTGGGTCGTGTTATTCTATTATTTAAGTTGTAAGTGGTGTTGAGACGGTCCAGTAACCTCTGCTGCCTATTGATTATCCTTTCCTGTTGTCTAAATTGACCTCTCAAAAATGAAATGTCCGAAGACAAAGTGGTTACTGATTTGTTCAAATGCCCCAACTCTTGCAAAATAACTTGCTGACTTTAATTCAAGTTAAACAGGGCCTGAATAAATTTGTGGGTGGAATCCTCATCTGTTGAAATGACATGCCTGGCATTCAGGTTACTACAATTACCTGGTGGATCCTCCCCCAACAACTGTGGCAAGATACTTTCCATTACTTCCTCATCTTTGGCCATACCAACCACCTCTCTTTCAAGAACCTGCCTTGTAGGGGAGCCAATCTCTGGTGAAAAAGCTTCATACTCGTTAACTTCATCCACATCAATTGGGAGGTATGATGCCAAGTCAGTTGTACAGATAGTGGTAATGTTTGATTTGACAGAAGGAGATGGCGTGTTTGATGGTGGATCCAAAGGCTCAGCTGTAAATAAATGAGTGGTTGTAGGCATCTGATACGTTAAAGCTGATGATATGGTGGATTGTTGCTGTTGACTGGTGGATGTAGCTGTTGAAAATACTGGTGGTCCTGGCAAATGTGATGGAACTGTGGCAGTTTGCAACCGAGACATAGTTGGTGAAAGTAAATGATGAGAAGGTATGGTTGATGACATATTTGGAAGATACTGATAAGCAGTTGGCGGCAAGTTTCCAAGTGTGGCAGGTGTCATGGAAGGCATATACTGATATGAGGGTTGTGTACTGGCAAGAGGGGTTGGTGGTGGCATATGTTGGTAAGCAGGTGGAAGGCTGACAGGATTCGACATGTTAGAGGTCTGAGGTAATGGCAGCGAATCCAAGGGTGGCATTAGCTCGCCACGGGACTTGGTTGCCCAAAATCCTGCACTCTCACTCGGAGACAGAGGCACATAGTCTCTTATTGTTGTATTGAAGCTGTGAGGAGCTGGACTCTCCTTCAAATAGGCAAGGTCTCCAAGGAATTTATTCATAGCTATTTGAACTTCCTTCTGTCTGAGGTGCGGAACAAAGGAAACCAGGTGTCTGTCCATGTTTTTTCGGTCATTGCACCTAAACATACACAAGGTACAATAACACCTTGCCTTATCTAGTGCCAGGTGCCTTTTCAATATGTGTGCCTCCACCCTAGTCCTCTCAGCCAGAAAAGATTCAGGGTATATGCAATGCATGCATTTATAAGCAAGTCCTCTTTTACATTTCAATTGATAAGCCATCTGAAAATACAAAAAGAGGCAGGTTTTGAGTCACTTGTACAATAATTTACCAAGGACTCGCCTATGTTGCCTTCTTGTACACACCAACATACTAAAAAATCTTATTTTGAAATTTATACACAAAACTTTAACTATGTACATGATGTATATATAAAAGTTCATATACACATATTTTTTTTTTTTTTTTTTTTTACTTTTCCCTGATAGATTCTTGTCAATATCATTAACTTTGACTCCTTATATATTATAAACTAACAAATAGGTCATACTAAAAGTACAAATGACCTTTGATTTCAGTTCATTTTACTTTATTTTTCAACTTTACAAGGAAGGGTTTATCTTTAGCAGAACGCCCTTGTCCCTTGTACAATATTATTATACATTGTCAAGCCTTATGACAATGTTAATTGTATTCAACAAATATTAACATCAGACTTAAATCCAAAAATAAATTTCAGATTTATAAATATATACATTTTATACTTGTCCATGTTTGCATAATGATTTGCAAACATTTAAATTTTATTTCAACAGGAAAATAATAATCATATGATACACATATAAAAGAATTAGAAGACTAAATGTAATATTATTCTTAATTCTCAGTAAGGGATAATATATGGCCAGAACTCATTTTTTCTTGACTAAAGTTTTTATCCACTTTGGTATATTTTCTCTTTTGTATTGTTTCAACTTTTTTGGTCCCATTTGGTTTGTTCTCCTTTTATATAAGATTTAATCATTCCTAGAACGGTACGGTTAAATCTTTCACATTGCCCGTTTCCCTTTGGGTTTCTGGGACTGGTTCTAGTTTTTCGAATTTCTAAAAGCTCACAGAGCTCTTTGAATATGTCGCTTTCATAATTTCGGCCCTGGTCCGAATGGAGGGACAAAGGACTTCCATATCGACATATTACGTCGTTCAAAATATGGTTTGCACAAGTTGCAGCAGTCTGGTCCTGTATAGCAAATATTTCAACCCACTTGGTAAAGTGACACGTGACTGTCAGTATATATTTATTACCTCTTGGGGTAACAGGAAAAGGGCCCATTATATTTGTGGCAAGTCTATCCCAAGGTGTACCAGTAGGCATATTACCTAAAGGAGCCCTTGCAGTTTTTGATGGGGGTTTAATTGCACCACAAACTTCACATTTTGCAATCCAAATTCTGACATCTTCCCTTAATTCAAACCAATAAAATCTTTGGAGTAGTTTTTCAGTAGTTTTTCTCTTGCCTAAATGGCCAGATATAATTGCATCATGCATACTATGTAAAACTTCTGGGGTTAAAAATTGTAAATACTGTCCAGTTTTATTTTGTTTTTCAAATTTTCTAAACAGGAGTCCATCTTGAAGTACAATACTGTCCCGAAGATGATAGTAATGTCTAGTAGCTGGACTACTACTTTGCAGGTCAATGTCACATGACTTGCCTGATATTTTCCATTTGAGAATGGGGCCAACATCTTCATCTTTATTTTGAAGTTCTTATAAATTTTCATAGGTATGACCCATGTTCCAAACTGTACATTCATTTTCCTGGGTAATTTGTTTTCTAGTTTTGACTGCATTTAAAACAGTTTTGGTGTTTGTTTCTTTATCATTTATTTCAATTTGACTATTAGAAGAGAAGGATTTCCAGGTACTCAACATATTTTGGGCTCTTCTAGTACATTTTTTACATGGTCCACATGATAAATATTCCATGTTATCATTTAATGGGCAGTCACAATCTTTTGGATTTAAACATCTGAACATAACGTCAGCATTGCCATATTTAGGACCTGGTCTGTATTGTATAGTGAATGTGAAATTAGAAAGAATTTCAATCCATCTAGCTATACGACCAGTTGGTTCTTTTAGACTGAAAAGCCATATAAGTGCTTGGTGGTCGGTGCGTACTGTAAATGTTCTCCCTAAAAGGTATTGCTTGTAATACTCTACAAAGTATCTCACTGCTAACAACTCTTTGTCAGTTATGCAGTAATTTCTCTCCGATTTGTTCAAAGTTCGACTACCGTAAGCTATTACTTTAAGTTCACCATTTTGAACTTGCTGTAATACTGCCCCAATAGCGTCATCACTGGCATCCGTGTCCAATATGTATTCCGCCTATAATAACTCCCAAGGCCTATTATAAGCCTTACACCTTTTACTGTTTTGGGGACTGGACATTCCAATATTTTTGTTATGTTATCAGGGTTGGGTTGTATGCCTTGTTCTGACACTAAATGGCCCAAAAAGGTAACCTCAGTTTGTAAAATATTACATTTTTCAGGTTTTAGTTTTAAACCAGCTTCCTGCAGTCTTTTAAGAACAATATCTAATCTCTCTAAATGTTGGGAGAAATTGGATGAAAATAGAATGATATGATCTAAATATATCAATAAAATTTGCCACTGAAGACCACTAAGGACTAACTCCATTAATCTTTGGCAACAAGCTGGTCCGTTTGTGAGTCCAAATGGCAAGGTTTTGTATTCATATAACCCGTATTTAGTTACAAATGCAGTTTTGGGAATATCTTCGCTTCGGACAGGGATTTGGTTGAAACCACTGGTCAAATCGAAAGTACTAAATATAACACCACCAGCGACAGTATCTAAGCAATCATGAATGCGGGGAAGGGGCCAGGCCTGGGGTTTTGTAGCCTTGTTTAAGATTCTGTAATCGCAGCATGCTCTAACCTTCCCATTTTTCTTTAATACTAATACAACGGGGCTTGACCAAGGAGATGTTGGATCCTGAATTATTCCTTGGTTTGTCATTTGGTCAATCAACTTCCTTTCTGCATTAGCATAAGCCATAGGAACTCGTCGAGGGGGTTGTTAAACTGGTTTTGCATCTCCAGTCTCAATACAAAACTCAATAAGATTGGTTCTTCCTAGGTCAGTTTCTTCTTTTGAAAAGGTATCAGAATATTTATTCAAAATATCAGCAATGGCATCCTTCTCTGTCTCTGAATGTCCAGGTGCAATATTTTTGAACATTTCCTGTAAATGTACTGGCACATTTCTAGTTTCAGCTTTTTCTTTATTGGTTAACTGTCTAATTATTTCCTCTTTAGGTACCCCCTTTTTAGACATTAAATTTGAGTCATGGAATTTAAGTCTTCTCATTGCATTTTGGTTATTTACTTCATGTGTGTCTTCACATTCTAATAACGTCTCTGGTTCATGTTAAACAACTTCTGATGAACCAATTACTGTATCTTGATACAAGGTCTTTTTGTAATCATATGGGTTCATTATACGAGTTTTGCAAGTAACATTTTGGCTTATGTTTACTAAGCATGGTGCCATTACTAATGAAAATCTTTCTGAAAAATTCTCAGAGGGTTCTAAAATACAATTTTTAACTGTTTCAGAAGAATCATCATGAAATCTGTCGTCAAAAACATCAATCAAAATTTCAGACCTTTGGGGAATTTCATAATTATCAGCAACATACATTTTTCTAATTTTATTTGACTGGCCAATCTAGGTACAATGGATGGTATGACCACCAAGCAGTATAATTCCATCAGTTAACTTTATGTCAGCAGGACCCCACTGAGATTTCATCAAAACGTCTAGTCCTTACAAAGCTTCATCTTCTATATTTGCAACTATCATTTCTGTATCAAAACATAAATTTCCTAATTTAATTTCAAAAATAGCTTTCCCTAGCTCCTTTAGAGGTTTGCCATCAGCACAAGCTAAAGTATTAGACTTTTCCAAGGTTGGTCTATTAACATGAGGAATTTTATTAAAGGCATACACGGATAATACTGTCCGGACTGCCCCTGTATCTACAGTAAAATTAACCTCAGACCCTTGTATATGTCCTTCGACATAGACTCCATCACTTCGGAATACTTGTCTTGCAATAACATTACTTGCAACTGATTGTTCACTTCCTAAAATTGGGTTAGAACAAACTAAATGTGTATCTTCTAAAGTGACAGAAGATATATTACTATTACTACTAGTTTCCTCTTTACTTTTACTATTACTATTGCATGTATTGCTAATGTTTTCCTCTTTACTATTACTAATATTTTCCTCTTTACTATTACTAATATTTTCCTCTTTACTATTACTAATATTTTCCTCTTTACTATTACTAATATATTCCTCTTTACTATTACTAATATTTTCCTCTTTACTATTGCTAATACTTTCCTCTTTACTATTACTAAAAGTTATACTGCTTGTTGGTTCACCTAAACCAATATTATCCAATTTATGACCGTTTTCATTAAACTTAAGGGCTAACTTCTGGTCAGCTGAGTTAACTCGTTCTAGTTTAATGTGTATACGTCTGATCTAAATTCACCTTGTGACCTGCTACTATTATGGTCTTGGGGAGTGTAAGGTTTATTTGTTTGTCTTGGAGGAGTGGTCTTGTTATTCCTATAATCTGTTACTCTATTGGGATTATTATAACATTTTCTGGCATAATGACCAGGTTGACCACAATAGTAACATTTTGGGATGTTTTCTGGGTTATTGTTTCTGTCCGAATTGTTCTTCCTATAATTCCCATTAGGAACATAGGGTGGGTCATTAACATTGAAGGGCTGTCTATCAAATTGTCTTTCATCAGGACGACTATGTCCGGTTACTGAGGTGTGTATCACATCATTTCTTTTCTCGTCTTGGTACATTTGATTAACCATCTTCTGTAATTCATCCTTGGTTACTGAAATTACACCTTTTTCAGAACTTGTGGAATCTTGCCTGTTGAAATTGGTGTTCTGTTTCTTTCCTACAGTTTGATCTGATTTTTGAGAATTTTGTTTCTTCAGTTGCCTAACCTTGGAATTTTTTACTGATTTGCTCTCGTGTGTTTCAGATGTAGTCTCCTTATAGGTAATGACCTCTTGGACTGCTTCCTCTATTGTTTTGGGGTCTTTATGAAGCTCAAGATAAATTCTCGCTTCAGTATCCGACAGTCCAATCAAAAATCTTGGGAACAAGTCTTCCTGCCTAATTTTTGCATGTCTGTTGGAATACGCCTTATCATATAGGCGTTTTAATTCTGCAGCATAGTCTGCAGTGTCTTCATTAGGTTTTTGGGTACGTCTATTAAATTGTACCTTATATGCTCTTTTATTTTCAAAAACCCCAAATCTATTCTTAAGTTCTGTAGCTTATTTTGAATAATTCTTTAATGTTTTACTATTAAGCTGATCAAACACAAAATCACCAGCTTCCCCTTAAGTCTGGTTAACAATTCCCCCAATTTAGTTCTGTTATCCCAATTTTGTAGATTTGCAACTGCCTCAAATCTATTTATCCAGACCTCCCATTTTTCTTTTCCTGTGAAAGAAGGGAGTTTGGCATTGGAAAACCCAAATTTTGATTTTGATCGTTTACTTTGGGTTATTACATCTGTATCAATACTATTTGTATCCATATCAGAGCATGCATCACTAAATATTTCATCATCAGATTCATCACACTCAGATGCTGATGTGAAATCTAAATTACTATAAGATGTAAAACTTGGTTTACTTTTTCTAACTTTAGAAAAAGAATTGCTATTATTAGCAATTGTTGTACTTTTAGCATGTTTTTGTTGCTGACTTGATGCATTATTATGCCTATATTGTTTAGTAATGCCAGTAAAAGCATTTTGAATGGCTGATACTACTTGACCAGTCATATCTTGTATCGCTACTTTTATACTGTCATATACCCCAGAATCACCTTGATTTTGAGGTTCAGACTTGTTTTCTATATCATTTTGCTTTTGATATCTGGATGACCTTCTTGGAGAGCCAGTTTTTCCAGGACTTGGCCTCTTACTCAATTTCGATCTGGGTCTTAAAACTATTGTTTCTTCTTCTTCAGTCTCAATACAAGACAAGTCATTAGAAACTTCATTAACTTGGTCACTTTCAGAATGACATGGTTCATCATCAGTGGTATAGATAGTATTAATTTCACTGTCTTCTGTGTCATATTGGCTACTATGTCCCCTATTAATATATGTGTCGGTCTTTCTTGAACGAACAGACCTTGGTTTACCCATTGCACTGTTTATCTATGACACTTCAACAGGTTCGTATCACAGGATCCAATAAAGTTTAATCAATCCCACCGAGGATGCCAAAATTATGTAGCGGGCAGGGGCTTGAAATGCTTCGACCCAAGAGTTTTTACTCAAATTATATGAGTAGTTTGTAAATAACAAAGTCAGTATGACAAGATATGAGCTGGTCAGTATAATATAGGCATTTGCTAAAAGTCACGTAAATATGTTTCTATCTTTTATTCATTTCAAGAATCATATATTTTCAGTTATATTCAAGATAAACAACACTTTTAACTAGTAATATACTTAAACTATAGACTAAGATGATATGACAAGAATCTATTCAGTATGATACATGTATTAATTTATCTCTATACTCAAGAGATATTTATTAACTTATCTCTAAACTCAAGAGATATTTATTAACTTATCTCTACACTCAAGAGATAATATGTTGGTGTGTCAGAAAAATACATAAAAAGGCTGAGTCCTGCTATCTTAATAAGAAAATAAATTACCCTAAGAGAAAATACTAATTTCTGGTGAATTTAGTCAGAAGACCTCTTTCTGACATATTTGTATATAATTGTAACTGATACCTCACCAGTTACATAAAAAAATGTTTATTATTATTAGTTATATATTCAGAGCCTTTCCTGAATAACTAACAATGAAATACAGCTTATACCATACATAAACTGTATTGTTTATTATAATTTCCAGACCTTTAGGAAATTATCCCTTACTTGTCAAATGTTTTCCTATTTAATCCTATTTATTATAAAATGACAAACGTTAACAGTAAATATAAACTTCAATGAACAATTCCAATAATCCTAACTTTAAAAGATAAATTAGAAATAAAACTTCAAAAAGTCCGCTAAAATGAAATATTCCTTTTAAACTTTGAAAACGCTAACTTTACTATTTTCCTTTACAATTTAACCTTTAAATAAATGAAGTTTCTAAGAAAAATTAACCATTTTTACTGAAATAATTTACGAGCAAATAAAATACTAACTGTAAGAACCAAAAGTTTTAGCAGAACTGACGACCAAGCGTCGAAATTACGTCAATGTTTGATTGTTGGATGGTTGGATTGTTGGATCGCGCGCTTGCCGTCCAACCAAATATTTGAATTCTTAAATAAATTACAAAAATCACAATAATATACAATTTAAGTAACCTTTATATAATAAACAAAGTTTGCATGGTACTAAACAAATTTCTATGGTAACTAAAAATACAACAATATATACAGCGCCACCGGAAGTCGCAATACGCAAACAACATTGCAAAAAGTTATGTGTGTCACCGGCGGACCAAAATGATAAATATCAAGGATAGTGAGCATTAACATCTACAAAACATTGAAGACGTTGACTATAAATACTAAAAGGAATTACAAGAAGTATGTGAAAACAGTTGCCAACACGTAAAAATAGTGTTTTTATTGAACAATCGTCCCAATTGACACATGAGTTCTACTGCGCATGTCAATACATTTCATTCATAAATCCAAGCAAGGTGCGCGGAATCTACTACAGTTGCTTAAATTGGCTTCCAAAATCAACATATAATGACAGATATATGTAATCATAGAATGCATTGATTTTACAATACAGAGAAGATATGATTATCGATTTTTAATCAACTGAAAGTTAAAATTGGATTCAACCAAGCATGATGACCGCATGCCCTAATTTGCAGACGACACCTATGTGTGGATTATACAGTGGATTATTACTGTGAACTGGTAAATTATAACATGAACTTCAAATGGTTTAATCAAATATACAAATGACATCCAATTCAATATTTCTACAAGAATCATAATACTATAATTGTTCTAACTTTACTTTATTAAATGTTAATTAAAACTTATTTGCTTCAATTATCATATGTTCCAGACTACAAGCATTACAAGTAGTATAATACAAGTTATTTCACACAGTTACTGTTTCCTACATCATAACTTACATAAAAAATACAGAATATTAGACAGTATGCTTTATTAATACCAATTTAAAACATACATCAAAAATATCTTACATGTCTATCACACGTCATAATAAAATACATGAAAATACATGTACCCTAGTCGTCGTACTCTACATTACCTAAAATATGAAAAAGTATATGCTCATTTAAGTTTCAAGTTATGTAGAGCAATTAATAGTAAATGAAAATGTGTCATGCATGCAGAAATATATATCCTATTTTATATGTCTTGATATATAGATAATGTGCAATATTAATTTAAAATACCTTCATTCAATGTTTTGACATTATAGTTCATTTTTTGCACTTAGATAACTGTTCTAGAAAATTGATGGCGGTAATATCAAATGCATATTCAAAATTCTAAATTGAAGACAAATTTACAACACTTGACAAAGATCCTTAAGACAGCCTTTTGTTGATCAAGGCACTTTTTTCCCAAATTTATATGTTCGGGTTGCTGTCTCACGGACGTTTAACAAACATCTCTCAGCCATTTTGGTGTGACCATTTCATGGATTTTGTCCTTTATTTATGTATGAATTGCAATGTCAAATCTGTATTTAATATAAATATACCTCAGAATGGAGGACATGAAACCGTCTTTTCAAAATACCAAAAGTCCTCTCTATAACGGATCTAGTACTGGCATGGCATCCGTTGAACCTTTGCTGGTGTCTCTTTGTTGGATTGGCATATGGAGTAAGCAGGTAAGGGCGACAAGCATATCCACTGTCCCCAAGAATAACACCATCTATCAATCCCCTGTGATTTGTGTGGAGATAATTAGACAAAGTTGATGTGTTGAATATGTGGGAGTTGTGAGTGGAGCCTGGCCAGTTTGCAAATATATTGGTAAACCTGCCTGTAAATATAAATTCAGTGTTTTTAAAAAAAAAGACAATTTAAAATAAATAGCAGATTCTTTACTTATGCAAGAACATTAACGCACCTGCTAAAAAGAGAATTTTTAAATCACAAAGAGTAAAGGAAATAAATGCAAACCACACGGTATCATAGACAAGTCGTATTAATTTAACTAGAGTTATGCCGCTTTGTACCGTGATTTGAAGTTCTTTGTCGTATAAAGCAAACAACAAAAAAAAACAATGTTGCACAGCGAAAACGTCCCACATATTGAAGAGTAGTTTATGTTTTTACCTTTCTGTGTTTACAAGATGAATAAAATGGAAACCTTAAATCTTTTTCAAGTGTTATAAAGACCGGACTCAAATTTATCGAACTTTCAAAATTTGGGTCGAAGTTGTCTCTATTGATAATGTCAAGGTAATTTTAAAGGGAGAGAACAATTTTAAAAGATCAACAACGACAAATCGGGAATGGCAAAATACAGATTAAAATACCTTCAAAATCACAGACAGCTTGCACATTTATGCTGTGGTATCCCTTTCTGTTTACATAGGATGGTTCATCATCTGATGGTGTCTGTATTCTCACATGTGTGCAGTCAATGCACCCCAAAACATTCGGAAAGTTACTTTGCCTGTAAAACCCACATTTTATCCTGTTGATCGAATCCACATCTGTAGGCCAACTCACAAAATCGTCCTTAATGTCAATCAAGGCATCTGTCACATCATTTACAACACGATAAACTGTTCCTTTGTCATACCCCAATGTCTCTCCGATAACTTGCAAGAATGAGCCGGATGCATAGAAACGCAGTGCAATACATACTTGCTGTTCAACGGTAAGTGCTGTTGCTTTATTAATTGGCCTCTGAGTTTGTCTTGTAGAAGATTACAAAGGTAAGCAATTGAGTCCCCTCGTGTCCTTCTCCAGAACACTGGAAACATTTCTGCTTACCATGACATTGTTTGGTCCCATGACCAAACTTTTGACATTTAAAACATCTAATTGGGTTAGGGATGTAAATGTCAACCTTGATGTCATCGCCTTCTTCAGTTATCCGAAATATAAATAGCTTAATTTAAAACACATGAGTATATAATGAAAATTATTACAAGAAAGCTTATTGTTGATGATTAACTGAAGGGCTCGACATGACCAGCCGATTGATCGAACCGGGTCCATCCGACCTCCCGTTTAGATGATTTCGGAGCCAAAGCAGCTTGTTGAACTACAGTCTCGTCCGTCCGGGTATTTTCTGACCGTAAGGTGTCTTGCTATAGCCCGCATCCACAAGGATCACGTCAACCATCGACACGGGTAGCAACCCACAGCAAACGCGTTGGAGAGCCTATTTTATTCAAAACATCGGGCATCTCACGATGTTCGGATCACTTTAGTCTGGTCTCTACCCTTCGACCTGTTCAGCATGTGTAATCCTACCAGGAGACAAAGCTCCAGCTGGCATAGCTCTTGTGGTCACTGAGACACGCAAGACCCCGACCACGGCAAGGTTAGCGATCCACCGAGGGGATTTTCAAAAGGAAATTATCAAGTGTTGATTTATTATTGTTTAAGAGTTTTTATTATTGTTAAAGAGTTATGTATTGATATTTAATATAAAACATTTCCCCAGACTAAGGAATAATGTCCACGTTCTTTATCTTAATTGGAAAAAAGTTATGAAACTTTCCATTCCTAACTGTTTTCTTTATTTTCAATATAAAATTGTTTCTAGGAGAGATATTTCCATGTTTAAATCGCCAGTCAGAATCTATCGTTTTCTATAGAAGCTCACTAAGTATCCTTGACATTGCATGATGATGAATTCATACTAGACAATTTCACAAATTATGTGAACTGTTTAATCAAGTTCTATAATAATAATACACAAGTTTTAAAATCGTTTCAACAAAAATGGAATACGATGTCATATTTACGTACCTTAAAGAGACCAAGTACGGTGATGGGATGAATGACAATGACAAAAGGATTTTAAGAAGAAAAGCAAAGAACTGAGATCTGTGTTGAGGTTATGCCATGTTTAATATGGATCACACTTGGGACGTGACACGACATACCACAAAGTAATAGAAAGTTAAGGATAAGAAATATGTATATTTTTATTTGTGGATTAATTGAAGAGAAAAAATATTTATTGTACATCTTTCCAGAAAAGAAATGTAATGTTTGCAAAAATATTCTAATTTGACATATATATATAAATACGTTATTGAAGCAGCTATCCAACAACAGTGTTTAAAATAAAAATCATATGTTTATCTTGAATACAACAATAAAATCTATGGTTCGATAAAAAGCCCTTTAAAAAAATCAATATCTTCCTCATAATCCTGTCCTCGTTTTGTTGATATTAGTACTCGCATGAATTTATATGACCTTCATCCTAGCTGGTCTTTCGTTCAGAACATGCATGAACTATTTGCCAATACATAAAGCAACCAACAATCAACCAATCCTGGTTGGTCTATATTACAAGAGATTTATAGTTTATTTGTTATTTATTTGTTCTTATTATTGATATGCATGAAATATTTATCATTGTATGAATATTATGCAACCAACACCTCACTTAATTCTAGTTCTTAACAATGGAGTTATTATTTACTACAAAAATGGTGTAATTTGTGTAGGTTTTTCTGGAATTTAATAGCTAAGGATATCGGAAACTGTCTAAAGTACTGTGAGGAGTGTCAAAGAAACAATAAGAAAACAAAGACGGCCGTCTCAGAAATGACACCAGCACCAGAAGGGGTTTGGAAATAAATGGGTATACGGGGATGTGCCAAACATATGGGTCATAATTTTGCGAGATTTTATATAAGAATGACCCTCCTTTTTAATGATATCCTATATTAAAATGCATTTACGTTTGATAACTGTATATTGATTTGGGGTATGATCTACCTGGGATAACAGTATATGATTATCTAACATATATGTTACTGGATCTACATATCATATGTTCGTATACACATTTGATGACAGTTATTTATACACATTAATGAACTTTTTATTTGAGATCACTAACATTTTCAGTTAAATTATTTGACTGTTTTTTTCTGATTATAAGACTAGTAAATGAAGCACTTTAGTTAAATGAAGCATTGTATTTTAAAGGGTTTTTTTTGTTGAAGGTTGCTCTCATATTTGTCCAGAGGAATATCGAGATTTTATCAGAGTGTGCTGCCTTCCCTTATGATCAATTAGACAATATAAAATATATGATTGACATAAAAAATTTCAGGCAAAATCTTCATATTAATGAAAAGTATCCAAAGCACTAAACCAGTTTTGCTGAATTAATATGTGCAGTACCTGACCTTCCACAATTTATGAGGAACGTACTTAGTGCAGTAGTTGATATTACTACTAAAACTTTTATCATTGATGAACATGAAACATCATCTGAAGTCACACAGGATGCTATGGCATATTTTCCAAATTTACTAAAGTTCAGATGCAGGGGATTATATGTTATGGACAAGAAAATGGATGAAAAATTGTGAACAAAGAACGCCGTCATCCATCTCTCCTTCCTTGGATTTGCCCACATGGTATGATTGATATAAATAATTATTTCAGATTAAACTATAAAAAAAAAGATAAAACAAAAGTTGCAAATTACTGTATCTGTTGAATTCAATAGTATTATAATTACTGGGAATGTTCAATATTTATCAGATGGATGGGTTGGTGCAAAATGAGATGTGCAAGCACTTTTTTGTGTAAATGCTTCGATGGGTGATCAACCTATTTTATAGTAGAACATTTTGCTATAAATTGTGTTGGTGTGTAGGAGATTTCTTTTGCAGGCACGCAATCATTATAACTCATCCAAAAACACAATTTATTATGACTTTAATGTGTTTTAGAAATGAACGAATCGTGTCACATAAAATCATAGGACATTTATAACTACTTGATAAGATCAAAGGCAGTTGATGGGGAAACAATGAAAAACACAGGGGAAGGTGCAGTGGAACAAGCCTGGTGTACGTGCATGGCTGGTTTAGGATTTTCATGCAGTCATGTCGGAGCATTATTTTGGAAGATCGAGTATGCTGTGAGAAATAGCATGACTGGAGTAAGTTGCACAGACGAAACTGCCAAGTGGAATACAGGAACAACAGGAACATTGAGTCAGTAGAAGTAGAAACCTCAAACACAACATCGGAACATTTTAGTGTAGAGGAGATCCAGATGAATGAGGTAAATGTCAATTTAGTAAGAAATTCTTTTTACCATCACGATTCAGAAAACATGATAACTTGCATTCATCACAGTCATTCTAGACTCAATCATTCATGGTTCATAACAAGCATGACAAGGAAAAATAGATAACGAATTACTCATTAGCTGGATGCATTAATATTTCATATTTCATTGAGCATTGACTGAATCAGGTTAATAGAAACTCGAAATAAGTGTTTAATTTATTTAATTCAATTTCAAGATAATAAAACAGAGGATGTAATTGAAGTAATTGAAATAGGTGTAAGGTAATTATTATAACTAATCAAACAAGTCAAGTCCAACCCCAAAACGAAGTATAAAAAGTGGTGGAGGAAAACAAAACGATTTCCGGTGGATGAAGCTAAGAAGTGGCAAAACAACCAGAAGAACAAGGAGCCTAAAAATGAATAACCTCCAAGGATTTCACCCACTATCACCAGCACCCGGAACCAAAGTTGGAGAAGGGACGATAGCGAAGGACCTGAAAAGTATACCAGAAGAAGCAACGGAGGAAAAACATTTAGATAATAGTGACAACCTGGACCATCCAGAAGACCGGGGAGCTGCGGCACCAGTGCCAAAAGCAAAAGAAACAGGAGGTGCAGGAGTGGAGTTTGGAAGCAAGACTCAAATATTATTCAAGTTGAAGATAGGCACCATTATTTGTTCATCAATCCCAACATATGTTAAAGATATAAATGGGTGCACAACACCCCATTTCCTGGTGCCACAATTGCAAGGTTGAGTAATTATGTATCGTCCAATAGAATAAATCTCAAAAATAAAGATTTTATCATTGTTCATGTAGGATTTCAGGTTTATGATCCCTTCTGTAGCCATTTTTGTAAGAATTTTTCAAACTTCAATTGTATCAAAACTACAGATATAACGAATAATAGAAATAGGCCATTTAGTTTATATACCAAGGGGAAACTTGATGGAACGCATAGTTATTTACTGTTTCATTGCATTTACTAGAAAAAGAGTACTTTGTGGCAATTAAACCAAGATTTTTATAGAAAATCCACAGCCTTTAATACAGAGATTTTCGTTATAAAATTTGAAACATAGATAACTCACTTGTTTTTCTATGATGTGCTAGTGTTCATTTTCTACAAAATGCTGTAACCAACCTGTAAATTCCAAAAATACCTCGTGCTGAGTCCCTAATTCGAGCGCACCCTTAAAGGTGTACTTGATTTGATCCATATTTTTATTTGTTTTAACCAATAACTACATTACTAAACTTGTCATCAAATTGCCAAATATGAGAGTACAAGGATAAAGGCTGTGGATTTTCTATAAATTTCCGGATGTTTAGCATTGAAGCAACACAAGGGTACAAAATCCTTAATAATATTGCAATGCACAAACCCATTCAGTTGACATGATAATTTCCTATTATAGTGATTTATTACATAATATTCAAATTAAAAGCAAGCCGAAAATTATAATTATAACTTGTCTTTCAACCTAAACTTTGCCTGCTAAATTCCTCATAAGCTGTGCCAGTAACTAGGTCTGCTACTCATATATATATATATATATATATATGGAAGTGTTGAACGACCTTGAATGGCTTTTCAGCCCTAACACGGTCGGCTCTGCTACTCACGCATTTTAATCTTTCAAAAATATTCTTTGTTGTTGACGTCACACAGGTATTCTTTGAAATAATTTTGTCATTTAATGTCGGTTTAGTATAGCAAACAAAAGATGACTAAGATTAACAGATTCTTTTAATTTAGACAAATACATACTTAACATACAAGCATACAATTGACATATACAATTCTTATCCAATAATAGTATTTTGAATTAACAGCACCAAGCAATAAAGGTAAACATTTTCATGGTTTATCTTGTACCGTGAACATGCAAGTTTTTTGTAATCAACAATTAATAGGTAAAAAAAACTTTGACATTTACAGTATTTCATATCGGAACTACATTGCGTAAATGTCATTTAAACAAATATCTATACATATACGTGCGGTTAAATTTTCTAGTCACCGACAAACAATTGTGTTGAAAAACGCAGATTCATGTGTTCAATATTCAATTATTTAGTAAAATAAAATAGCTTCTCTTGTTTTTTTCTCTCCTTTTCCGGTCAACCTGTATCATATTTCGGGATAATCTTAATGTCTTTAATATGCCATAGGTTTACAAGTTTATTTGATATGCATGGCATTGACACATATAACAATAACAAAATACAATAACAGTTCATAGATAATTGTTCAATAGTCTTTCAGTATTTCACAGATTTCATTTATTGGTCACCGGATGGCACAACGATATTAGGGCAACAAGGTAAACGGACAGAAAGTCACAGGACACAAATTTGGTAGGACAAAAAGTCACAAATAATATGTTAACAATCGTTTGAATATATAAGAGAAATATCTTGAAATATTTACTTCTTAATACATATATTAATACTAAAGTTTAGGAAATGTGTCATTATACTTGAAAAATAAAGATTTATTTTATCTTATTCATGCAAAAGAAAGCTTTTGTGGCACCATGAAGCCATTCAAGTGCCAAGCCACTTTGACATTTTGTGTTTTTAACAATTATTTTATCATCTTTGATATTTTTTTGATAAATTTTGTTTACAAAGTTGGTTTATAAACAATTGTTCAAGAAAAAAACAAAAATATTTTTGTAGAAAAAAATGTGTTTTATTCAAAGAAAATAATCAGATAAAATGAATTGTGACTTTTTGTGTTTTTCTGTCCTGCATTCGGGCAACAAATGTCATCATCTGGGTAACTGTTAGTTTCTGGCTTCTATAGCTGTCCTAAAGCCCCATAAACTTTGACTGTGCTCTCTTTTTATCTTCTTTTTTGGTAGTGGACGGGTTTGTGCTCCGACATCAACTGGATCTGTAGGGGCAGGTACATGGCTTCATTACTGAGAACTTTTAGCAGGACATACAAGTAAATAAACTCATCATAGATACCAGGACTAAATTTAGTACATACGCCAGACGCCCAAGGCTTGTACCCTTGGCATTGCGGTTGATTCTGTTGTGTCAGCTTTATAGACGTCGTTGTTTGGGCTGATAGGTTGTCAAAACAAGACTTTATGTTCTGTGACTTTTTGTCCTGTGATTTTCTGTCCGTTTACCGCCCAAACCCATTCCAATCCCTGATAGGATGAATGGTGATGTCTATCCATCTGCGTTCAATGTAGGTTAGCAGGCGATACATCCGGTTGTTAGGCTGTACACTACTTTTCAGCTTTTGTAAGGCTGCTGGAATGTGCTCTTTTTGGTAGGTAAGGAAGAGCCATCAGCTTACGAACAAACCGATGCACGTTGTCTTGCTTAGAATAGGCGACCTATAAAGATTAAAGAACATGTTAAATACCTTTCATTACTTATTAAGCCAAAATTATAAGTCGTAACGCATTAGCCAAATTGCATATAGTCGGAAGACTAAAGCTGGCTAGGAGGTAAATAGTCTTAATGTATAGGAACCTACCTTGTGAGTGAGTCTGTTACAGACGGTGGTACTTCCATAAAAAATTATTTAAAGCATGAGTAGGGCTTACATACCAATTAAACTTTAATTATAGAACTTATTTCTAATTTGATTAACCAATATGAATTAAGAATTATCAACATGAATGAAACATGCCGAAAAGGTAGGTTACATCATAAAAAAAATTAACCAACCCTTCCTTTTTGTATTGAAACCTAGTCATTTGTGGCAGTACTATCATGTAGTAATTTTCAAATTAATTAAAACACTTTTATTAGAGTTAATTCACACAAAAATATTACGTTTTTATTGAAAATCAAGCCGTAGATGAAGATTATTATTTTAATGTTGAAATTCCCGCATTCGCAACTTTGAAATGTTGACACACGATTGCCTCCCATTCCAAGTCACCAAAAACGTTTGTAAGTAAAGGCCGACCTTCAAAACAATATATGGAGAAGTAAACAAACGAGTAGAACAAGTTATAAACGTTAACATTTATATAAAGTTAGTTCACAAAAATTGTAGGAAAACATTTACACAGTTAGAAAATTGCTGATTGCAGATGAAAATTTGTACGTGAAATAGATCAACGAAGCATAATGTATGGCAATGATAACAACAACGGACGAGTCTTTTTGATACCATTTAAAAAAAAAAAAAACACCAGGAAATGATTTTTCAGGAAGCGATCAGCAATAAATGTGTAGTATAAAGTGTCATTTATTACTCGGTTAAATTTTATGGCATAGTTTTCAGTGCGGAAACTTGTTCTACAGGCTAGATTACCCAGGGAATAGGAATGTTTGATGATAAACGGTTTTGGAAAAATTCACAATTAATGATTATGCCTATGTACACAAATGATGTATAAATAGAAAAAAAATATTTTCTGAGATTACTTCTTTCCTTTGTTTTTTTTCCTTTTTATTGAGAGAGGAGAAAAACTTTATTAAAATGTTTATTTCCAAAAGAATTGATCACATTAAAGAATATTATATTAGTTTTTATTGTAATATACATGGATTATTCAGCTGACATGAACGAATAGATATTCTATATTGTAATATACATGTATTTTTCATACTATGTGGTGTAATAAGGTATTTATTCCCAAACATAAGCTCATTATAAATATATTAGACAAAAATGTTTTTTTTTTAAATACAGTACTCGCAAGGACATACTGAGATACATGACCGACACAGTGGCCGACGTGTCAGGTTAATTAATCTACCTAGCACCTGCGGTGTTTGACCTCTTCACACATAAACGACACCTGATTTTACGTATGGACAGTGATCAGTTCTTATCAGTTATTTTACCTGTAGCTGTATCTCGATAAGATATTTATAGAAATGTATTCATGGTGTATTTTTGATTTGTATTAATTTATTTTTCAGGTTAGATGACAAATTTTACAATCAGTTTCTTTTTTTGTTGATTATCTTTAAAATTTCGTCATAATTATGAAAAGCCTTCGATTACGCTATTCAAAACTGACAAATTACTCTCGTGTAAAACCACGTGTCGTGTGATTTAATGGGAATAATATTGTATATGTAAATATTTCTTTTCGATTTTAAACTTTTCCCCGAGTACCTTTTTTTCTTTTGAATGAATGAAGATTACGATGTTCGAAAATATAGCTGACCGATGTTTTTCATTGGTATTTGTTGTTTTGTTTATTATCATAAAGCAATGTTTGGTGTATGTCCTTTTGTTTGATTTACTGTTAACCAATACGCATGTACGAAAAGGCAGCAGACGATTTGTGTAGACTTGTGTACGACCACGTGTCGTGTGATTTTAAAATAGGAAGTTAATTCTTGCGTATTTATTTGCCACAAAAAAAACAAACTGTTTATGTGTTACATATTTGTTTTTCGTTCATTTTTTTACATAAATAAGGCCGTTAGTTTTATCGTTTGAATTGTTTTACATTGTCTTATCGTGGCCTTTTATAGCTGACTATGCGGTATGGGCATTGCTAATTGTTGTAAGCCGTACGATGACCTATAGTTGTTAATGTCTGTCATTTTGGTCTTTTGTGGGTTGTTGTCTCATTGGCAATCATACCACATCTTCTTTTTTATAGTTCAAGTAGCAAATAACACAAATTTATAACCCGAAAAACGAGATCGTGTGTCTGTTTGGTTTATTATGTAATAAATCACAGGTACTCTGGTGGGCAGTTGATTTAATTATTTTTATCTTTCTTGTTCATTCGTAAAATAAAAGGTATCACTGGAATCGATATTTTAATCATTTCTAGAAGAAGAAAAATGCAATTAACTATGACCCCCTTTACAACTATTCACGCCCGTATATTGAAAAGTCATTATACGGACATGGATATTAAATTGCTGATATCTTGAAAACAGATAATTATTGATAACGAAGTTAATTTTTTAACAAAAATGTACAGTAAATCCCCCCCCCCAAAAAAAAAAATATATATACCATTTTCGTGTTCTCATTTAACCCCATTCAAAAGAGGATCAACTTGATAAACATAAGTGTGTTTTTTTTTTTGTTTGTTAACAAACTTTCAAGATCCGTTTTTACACTCGAAAATAAATATAAATAAAAACCGGACAAATTTGATTATAGAAATATGTGATATTTAATTGTACATAAAATAAATTTATCAAGCAGTTTAATTTGTCAATAATCTTCTTTCAATCCTGATTACTTTCGATGAACCGGTCTTCTTAACAACTGATTCACTTTAGATAGCACTCTTTCATTGAAGGCTTTTTCACAAATAACTTCTGGAAATACTGTTACTACTTATCTTCTCAGAAACTCCCTTTTCTGTCTGTTTAGGGGATTCTTATTTAGTTTACGTCCACCGTAAAACGTATACATCGTTCTTAAGTTGTCGGACGTAAATAGTTCTGGGAACAGAATTGGCATAATGTGGCATGCAAAATCTCCTGGTACTTTAGATGAGTGAATAGCTCTTGACAGATCGTTCTCTGAGATTAAAAATTCTTCTGGAATGTCCGAAAATAAACTGTACGGCACAGTAAAGCTTTGTCTCATCGGCGGGGTTGACATGTTAAATCCAAATGTTGGCGAAAAGGTATTTCTTTGCTCAAGTGTTGTAATATAAAACGTTATCGGAGTCAAATGTATATCCGGCAAACGGGATGAATGTGATGGTAACGGAGACGGTACATCACTTTCATTTTCAACAGCATCTATCAGTGACCGACGAGCTGTAGAAATTCTTTGTGTATGATTTTCCGACTCTTGGGTTTGAAGATGCCTAGTCACAAAAGCAAATAACTTGTCTATGGTCTCCTGCTGTTTAAGTAGCATGGTATGGTATTTTTTTCAAATGAAAAATGTTACTTTATTCCTCTAATTTAATTAAGAGGGTTATAGAAAAACTGATCCATCATTTCTGGTGGAATATTCTCACACTGTTCATCGGTATTCTCACGGGGATATGTTAAACCTTTAGACTTTTTGGGTGCGTCGGGGTAAATGTCCCTGCTTTGGAGGTCTCTTCATACCCATAGATTGACCCTTCTCTGCAATTGAATATGGAGTGGAAGGTTGTGACATTGGCTGGGAAATATACGGTGGGTACGTTGATGATTGAGTTGGTTGTTGATACCTTTTTTTGAACTCCATGAAGTTAGATTTTGACCCAGCTGGTGGAGTTATTGGTAGTTGTTGATTCATCTGAGCCCCCATAAATTGTGGTGTGTTAGAAGGTGTGTTAACAAAACAAAAACAAAAAGTAAGAAATTATCTGAACTTCAAAATCCGGGTTAATATTTTTGAAATGTTGACAGATCTTTTAATTAACATTAATGGAAAAAAAGTTAGATTTTTAAATTGAAAATGAAATGAAATATATGTCAATATTGAATTAATTTAGGTTGAAAAGTAAAACACATTTAGCTTACAAAGTTTAAAATGTAGAGTGGTAATTCAAGCTGCATTTGATTATCTATAGCAAATACGAAAAAAAACAAATGAAATTTTAAAACTTAAATCAACTTACTTGAGGAAAACAAGACATCAAGGAATCTAAATTTCCTCTCAGTGCAATAATCCAACTCATCCATTCCAAACGTCATCCCATTGTACTTCATTTCCCCCGGCTTGTTATCATAAAGGTCCACATAGAAATATCCTGTTTCTGAATGTTTCCTAAACACCATAGCTTTTTGTCGCCCGAAACGCGTTCTAAATTCCGTTTCTCCCTGTTTGTTTGTATATTGTTGGAAGACAACGTTATCGGTACTTAACTGTGCTTGTGCCATTTTGAACGGAAATGTGAAATACTTGCAGTTAATTTATTTAAAAAAAAAAGAGATTTAATCCACCTAGTTTTAATTCAAAACTCTTTTTGCGCATAGGTATACAACATTTACACGTTTTACGCATGTGTAAATTCTTAAGGGAGTGATTTTACCCACCTATTTTCATTTTTTTTAGTGTATATCTTCAGATATTAACACGTTTTACGCATGTGTAGAACTTTGGGTGTTGTCTTTTTTTTTTTTTATTGTAGTATCAATTTTTTTCATCAGAAAGCGTGAAAAAGTTACAACCCACTAAAAGTTCCCAACCCCGAACGCATATTATATGAATGGATAATCAGAAATATTGTGTATATTTTCAATATATTTCAATAAAATAGACATGCAAGACCCTAAATTAAAAATATTTAACCTGCTGTTGTAACGAATATACAAAAAACAGATAAAATTTCAGTCATAGTTCAATCAGTCACATGTTGTCCTTTAAAATCCCAAAGTTGATAAAATTTCTGTCTTAGTTCAATCAGTAACACATGTCCTTTTCATTCGTGCAATCCAGTTGAAAACAGAGACTTCATGTTTACAGAATTACACTGTGAACTCACACTAAATGGATTGTACACATTCAACGGGGAACGTCCCCAACTGCAGTATAGTGATGCCATATTAATTAACAGAGTAAATGAACACAGTCTGGTCCAGATAGAGAAGCTTGGAGTTTTGAAAACAATCAGAGTAGCAATTGGAAACTGCAAGTGTGATAGCATCCAAAGCCATTGAAGTCTATGTGACGGATTGTGTCTGTGTTCCTGTAAGTACCCCCCTTTTTTATGGTCCGGTTCGATACTGAGCTATGATAATAAAAGTATGTTTTCATTATGTAGCTATTTTGGTATTACTTAGGAGTATGATATTTAGGTAGTCTAGTTTACCAAGGAGAGAAAATGGTCTTCACTAAGTAACATATAGACAATTCGCATTCATGTATTGAAAGTATATAAACCTGTATAAAATTTTCGGTTTGTATAGCACTTGAAATATTGTGCAATGGTTTCTTTAAAATTGTGTAAGATCTACCAATGAAACATGAATTAGAGATGTCTAATGTTAATTTTTAGACTACAACTCCCATGACTACAAGCATTAAACTTAAAGTAAACTTAAAGAGACTACAGATACTATGACTAAAAACATTAAAGAGACCCATAAATCTCAAATTTTGGAAGAGACAACCATAGACACTGCAGCTACTATGACTGAAAAGACTGGTGAACCTCTAATTTTCTTAAACACAACAAAGCAGGATGACAGTTCAAGTTTTAGACCATTTCAGAAATCTGAGGTAAACACTTTCACATACACAGAGAAAATATGTTGCATAATAATGATTGAAATTAAAAACTTACTTAAATTCTAATTAATTATATCTGATGCTGAGGGGGTTGGTGGTGGAGAGTAGCTTGGACTTTGTGGGGTATATCTCGCTTCTATGTGTACATCATCCCCAGTGCATTTACTCATGAACTGTTCAACCAAAGCTTTTCAAATTTTAATATGTTGTTACTGATGACAAAATGGAGGTCAAGTTCAATAATGACGATTTTCACTTTTACCGTTCAGGAGTTATGGTTCTTGAGAGATTGAAACATGGTCTTTCCAGTCGTGTCCGTGCATTTACTCATGAACTGTTCACCCAAAGCTTTTCAAATTTTAATATGGTGTTACTGATGACAAAATGGAGGTCAAGTTCAATAATGTCGATTTTGACTTATACAGTTCAGGAGTTATGGTCCTTGAAAGATTGAAAAATGTGTTTCCATTCATTCTGTTGCATTTACTCATGAACTATTTAACCCAAGCTTTTCAAATTTTAATATGTTGATACTTATGACAAAATGGAGGTCAAATTTGATATTGATGATTTTCACATTCACTGTTCATCACTTGTTGTTCTTGTGATATTGCCGGGACACAAATTAATGTTAATAAATCCGGTTTGCTGTCGTTGTGACAGCCTCTTGTTTTTTAAAATACTTTTCAAGTTATTATATCCATTCCAGGTTTACTTTACGTGTATGTCTAAAGTCAAACATGTACTCTTAGAGTCAGCTTTGTAATATTATAACTATAAATAAAAAAGTAGTAACATAGGGTAATGCCTGTATAATATTTTATTTTATTATTCTTTTTTTATTATGCTTTTGCATAAGGTAATGGCTGTATAATTTTTGTTATTTTATTCTGAGGTTAATGTTTTAACTATAAAGTTCCTTTCCATACCGAATAACTTTTTTTTTTTTTTGGTTCTTTTTGTGTTTTTTTTTAACATGCAGCCACAGGGTTGTTATTGGATGTACAAATAAGTGTAATCTGGTATTATAACTTTATCTGAAGATAATCCTAATGGGGTTGGTTAAGCAGGATGAACACAAATTGTTTTCAGGTGTATTAATTTTTTTTGAATGGGGTGACGGGGGATTAAAATTTTTGCTTGGATGTAATCTTTCAAATAGCTTTATTAATGTTTTTTTCTTCTTTGAAGTAAATTATATTTGTTTTTCACGGTTATGATGTTTTATGTATAAGCTACTGGATTAGCTGAAATATTAGGTTATGTGTCATTGTTAGTTTTAACTCTATAAACTGAATATGCTTTTGTTCAAAAGGTGTGGTCCCATTGACTTTAATCAAAACATTCACATTTAGTATTGTTAATACTTTTTTGACATCACTGTGTAATCCATTTCACATGATCTCAACCATATTAAAAATATTACTGCATGAAGGTGTCATTTTATAAGATTAACAGACATTTCCATAAACACCTCAGGGATTTTTTTAAGCATTTATTTGACCGGTAGTTCATTTTTTAAACATTATGTATACACTTATGATTTATTGTGATATCATTTCCATAATAACTGCAGGGATTTTTTAAGTATTTGTTTTACAAAATGCAATTGTGATTTTTAAACATTATGTATACAATGTTGTGAATAATTGTGATATCCATTATAACTGCAAAACTTTTTCTTAAGTATTTGTTTTACAAAATGCAGTTAACTGCTTCATTTTTAACAGTGGTTAATTTGTTAAAAAAATAATGATAAAAAAATGGTGCTAGTTCAAATAAGCTGTGATTTTTTGCACTCGTTACAATGTTTTCCCATTTTAAAAACTTATGCTATAAATATACTACTTTGGAGAGAAAGACAAAAAGAAAGAAAAATAGTGCCTTGTATATATATGAAATATGTTATTAAATTTGTTAAACTTGTATCATTTGGTTTGTTTTAATTCATGCCTTCACACATTGAATTTAAGGACAAGTTAGAGCTGTCCTTCTTAGTAAGTAATTAAGTAAATTTTATTCAATGAACTTTAAAGAGCTCTTAAGTCAGCTTTTTCCAATGGTGTATTGCTTTCTAAAGGTTGCAGGGAAGGTTGATTGCAAATGGGACAATCATAAGTTAACAACAAAGAATTTTTTGTTTCAAGAATAAGTGAATATTTCATTTTGTAAAACCATCAACTTCTAGTTGAATATCTAAGTTCTTATTTTGCAGCATAAATAAATTATGTTTCTGTGTTTTAGGAAGAACATATATACTTCGGAAGTTTTTACTGCAAAGGC
The DNA here is from genome assembly GCF_965363235.1 of Mytilus galloprovincialis. NCBI lineage: Eukaryota > Metazoa > Mollusca > Bivalvia > Mytilida > Mytilidae > Mytilus > Mytilus galloprovincialis. The sequence goes on from NC_134848.1 coordinate 67,733,942, forward strand.
AAATACATTATGAATCTGTTGTAGCTCCATAATAGAATGAACAAAACAAAAACCACATATCTCTAGAAACAAAAGTGGAACACATACAGAATTTACAACATATACATATTTTCACTTAACATGCTTCATGATGACTGTGTTGCACCACCCTAAAAAAATAAATAAAAAAATGTTGCGCCACCCTAGAGAAAAAAAAAATGTTGCGCCACCTTCAAAAGTGCTGTGCCAACCTAGCACCACCTGCCACTATCATGGTTCTTATACTACTCACACATTCAAAATACAGTAACAAACAAAGTGGCCAACACAGCTAATTATTCTAAGAGTTCAAATTTTGCTGTGAAGGATTTGGACCGTTACGGTAGAAAAAGAGTTGTTCATAATGAAACTGAAATCTGTAATAACTTTAATGATAGGAGGTGTAATAGGCAACCGTGTCAATATGCGCATATTTGTTCTATTTGCTATTCTAATAGCCATGCAGCAGCATTCAGGTGTTCAGGAAAGAAAAATCCAAAACAAAACAACACAGACAATATTAATAAATGACTAGATTTTAACCAGAGAGAAAAAGTTGATACTCCAATTAATGTAGATGAGTTAAAGCAACAGTTACATAATCATCCAGATAAACAATTTGTAAACTATTTATGCAATGACCTTACTTTTGGTTTCGATACCTTAATTTCTAATACAGATGTTCCTACTAAAGAATGTCGAAATCTAAGATCAGCTATTACTGAACCAGATATTGTAGATAAAGTTATTGAAAGTGAAGTTAATAAAGGGTTTTTGAGGAATTGCATTTTCAGCAATACAGAGTAAGCCCAATAGGTGTTGCAATAAGAAAAATATTCAGGAAAGCCAAGACTTATAGTAGACGTATCTTCCCCAAATGAAAATATTGTGCATCAAAGTGTTAATGACATGATTGACAAAGATAGTTGCTCTTTAACATATGTGCGCATTGACGATGCAATTTAAATTATACAGAATTTAGGAAGATACACAACCATGTGTAAAACCGATATTTCCGATGTGGTCAAATTAATGCCAGTATTACCCTCACATTGGCACATGTTTTGCGTACAAACTATTATTTCTATACCAAACTTGCATTTGGCTGTCGATCGAGCCTAAGAATTTTTGATAACTTGTCGCAAGCAGTATGTTGGATAGCAAAGAATATTTTTGGCATAGAATTTATTTTGAACCTTCTTGATGACTTCGTAACTTTTGAACATCCACATAAATGTGGACAGAGAAATATGGATTTATTATACTACATTTTAGACACTCTAAAGAATCCATTGGCTAAACATAAAACTTCAGGTCCAGACACAGTCGTTTGTTTTCTCTTATTTTTGAGTGTAATTTCACATTGCGATATGACGTGTCAGGGTACTTGTCTATCCCAAATTCATGTATTTGGTTTTGATGTTATATTTGTTATTCTCGTGGGATTTTGTCTGATGCTTGGTCCGTTTCTGTGTGTGTTACATTTTAGTGTTGTGTCGTTGTTTTACTCTTATATTTAATGCGTTTCCCTCGGTTTTAGTTTGTTACCCCGATTTTGTTTTTTGTCCACGGATTTATGAGTTTTGAACAGCGGTATACTACTGTTGCCTTTATTGAATATCTTGGAATTATTCTGGATTCAAATTTAATGGAGGCAAGACTGCCAAACGATTAACTTATTCGAATTTCAACTTTCTTGAAAGAGTTTCTGATTAACAAATCCTGCACAAAGAGGGAGGTGTTACAATTACTGGGCCATTTAAATTTTGCATCTAGAGTCGTCATCCCAGGGAGAACATTTGTATCCCATCTGATCTTAGTGTCGACAACAGTTAAGGCGTTACACCACTATATCAAACTAACATGTGAATACAGGGAAGACATTCGAATGTGGCTCCTTTTTTTTCAAATTGGAATGGTGTCAGCATGTTTTATAACAAAGAAAATATAACTTCTGAGCATTTGTGTTTATATACAGATGCCTCTGGTTCTATCGGTTTTGGTGGCTATTATAAAGGACTGTGTAAATGTAGAAATTGGTATACAAGAATCTGCACTCCCTTGCAAAATATGGGGTATATGTCAATGCATAGGATGACACTAAACAGAGTCTTTACAGTACTCAGTAACTGTTAGGCCTTATAGTAGATTATATGGCATCATTTTTGAGCTGTGCACACACTTGGTTCATCTTTATATAGTTTTGTCTTAGTTTGTTTCTTGCTTCTATGCATATGTATATGCACTTGGTTTATTGTCAAACTCTACAGAGCTCACAATGAGAAGTTACTTGCAGTACACTATCATGACTATGACAACTAAAACATCAGGAACACCTACAACTATACATGTATGCTGATTGATCTCAAAATTACGATACATCACTATTACTATATTCGTGTTACCATTCAGGTGGGATAAGAATACAGTTGAAGGATCGAACTTGGCTTTCTATTCTAATTAGTATTTACAAAATAAAATATAATTGGCACGTTTCGGAAATCAAAATTTAAGAAGAAGATTGGAAACTATACTACAAGTAATTAATTATCTGAAAAATCTACAAAACAACAACAATTTACCTCAACCACATCTGGAAATTCGTCAATTACCCCAACAACAAATAGAACTTGTACAACAACCCAAGACAAACAATCTCTTTTATAGTCTGGCTCAGGGAGTCCTGTCTGCCTTAAAAACGTTATATTTGTTTTACCGCTATGATTTGAATCGTTTGACCAAGAAATTACATTCGATAACTGTCCATCCATTCCATTTAACATTATCTATTAACTAACCGCTCCATTGATCATCATGAACCGCCCACATTCCGATCCTTACGGAGGTTTAACATTGTTATGCCGTCCATTTTCCGTCTCCTGGAAACAACAGGGAGTCGTTATTGTGATTTTCACTTCGACAGTTTCCGCTATTTCCGTAACATTCCGTCAACCAATCAGCGAAACCGTTAACTTCCATCTTCTTCGCGCGGTTTATGTAGCAGACACGCCCATCAAAAAATCAGAAACAGTAACTGAGATTGAATATGTATGTTCACATAAAGTTGTCATTCTCTCTCTTGCTTTCTCCTTGATTTTTGTGCAGACAAAAAAACTCGTGAAATTAATGTTAGTAGTCAGATATTAACTAACTCTTATGTAACTTTCAGCATTTATATCTAAATGCATGTGGGGTATATTTTAATAGTTTTCTTATCACTTTTGCAGATGACCTTAATGATGCTTACTTCTTAATTTTATTTTTAAATTATATATTGTAGAATTCGTTCTGTTTATACACACTTTTAAAACTCTTACAGTCCCAAATAATTATCAAAACCCTATTTTTTCGAAGTAAAGTGCATATTTTCCGCATACATGGAATACACATTCAAGACCTTATATGCCTTTAGTGATGTCTTTGACTTTGTAAACATTAAGTTTACATAGTTGACATTATAAACACATTGTTATTCTATTTTCAAACTGTACCGTTAAAGTATATGACGTCATTAAAAAAAGTGTTATTTGTGACGTTTATGTGTAATACCCCCTTCACATACACGAATGTGTCTTACGATTCCTTACGAATGTTGTTTGTTTTAATAAATATATATATATATTAGTCAAATGCAAGCATTCGCAAGCAATCGTAAACCACTCGCAAGCAATCGTAAACCACTCGCAAGCAATCGTAAATCACTCGCAAGCAATCGTAAACCACTCTTAAACAAATCGTAGACATTCGCAGACAATCGTATCGATTCGTAAAACTATTTGGAAATTTTTGGACATGCCAAAAATTTTACACGAATGTCCACGAATCATTTCATTCGTAAACAGCTCGCAAATCACTCGCAACAATTCGTTAATGCATCGTTAACCGATCGCAACAACTCGTAAATCATTCGCAAGAAATCGTGAACAGTTTGATTTAAGAATGTTTAACGATTCATTTACGAATAGTTGCGAGCAGTTTACGATCGCTTTGCGATGGATTAACGAATTGATACGAATTCACGCGAGTGCTTTACGAATATATCCGATTGCTTTACGAATGTATACGAATACTTTGCGACTGCTTTGCGAGTGCTTTGCGAATGTTTTACAAATAGGAATATTTAACAAATGATTTGACGATAAAATTGGGGTTTTGTTTTTATTCTAATAGTTCGTTTCAGTTGTTATAAAATCGTGGAAGAAGGAAGTCGCATTTTACTATTGAATCATGGCTCCAAAGAGAAGACCTGCTGCAAGGAAAAGGAAGACAAATCCTGCTTCACCTAGATCCCCTACACCACCACCACCATCGCCCGAAACACCAAACCCCGCCGAATTACCACCACCAGAGGCAAACCCACCAACCGTTGGTATCGAATATCCTGAGCAGCAACTTTCAGATACTGACAATGTTGATACAGCCGGCTCAAACTTTGCCTCAGATGAGGGCGATTTGATAGCCACTGCCACAACCAGTGCAGCAGTAAGTGAGATTTGCTTATTCAATGTCTTTGAAAATCACCTTTATAAAGCACATAAAAAATGTATGAGTTTCATAGACAGATATTTAGTGAAATTGGCAATTGAGGAACCGCATTTTATTCAAATAAATCATCAAAATACGATACATGCAAAGAAAATCTGCATTATTATAACACGGAATCTATATTCAGAGGCCAGTGTATAACTGTTGTTGAACGTATTGGCAAAAATGTAATTAAAAAAGATAACAATGTTTATGATACTTTTCAAACAATTGCAATCAGCATATGAACTTCTTGAAAGACCGGTCATTATAAAAGTATTTATGAGTGTATTTTATAGTAAAGTCGTTGATAGTTATCACGAAAATGGACATTGTGTATTTTCAGACTCGCAAGAAGAATAAACCCAAAACTAAAAGTGCGAGAATACTGACGATCGAAGAGGAAGATGAAGTAATTGAGTGGTTAAAGTCAAATCGTTTTCTATACGACAAGACAAGTATTGATTTCAAAAATCGCGATAAAAAAGAGCGAACATGGCATGAAATGGAACAGAGGATGAAGTTGAATCCCGGTGATCTTCAAAGATGGTATACGTCCTTAAGAACCACGTATGTGAAAGAAGTAAAGAAAAGAGAAAACACCACACGATCCGGAGCCGGTGTCGGAGATGGTTTGCTAACATCTAGAACTAGCTGGTTGTTGGAGAAATTCGAGTTTGTAAAACCCTTTGTCTGTCAGGCAAGAGGAACCAAGGGGTCACAGATCAAGAAACCTGACCGGTACTCGGACTGCAGTGAGTCATCAGTTCCATCAATAACGACCATGGAAAGTACACCACAGTCAGTGACAACATCGTCAACTACAACAAAGATATCTGACTGCCTAGAAAAAGTTTCTCAGCAGTTAGCAGTCCCAAAGAGTGACATAGAGAAGACCTGCGATTTCCTTAGTACGCTAATGGCAAAGATGACCCCTTCCTGTCTGGAGGATTTTACGAATGAAACTATCTTCAAGGCAATGGAGTATGTTAAACAGTCTAAACAGGAACAGCGTCAAACACAACAACCGCCAAGGGATGATTTTATACAGCCATCCCAGCTTTCATCTACATTCACAGACCCTTCCCAGCAAGTAAATCGCCAAACATTACCTCAATTTACCCAATTACAACCTCAACAGCAAACTGCAGTAGGAAATAACAGGCCTTCAATTAGACCGACAACATCATCCATGTCGTTCAGGCATCGTCAGCCGCAACAAATGTCTACTGATCGCGACTATATCATTGCACGCAACTTAGCAGCTTCGAATCCGCCAGCTGACGTCCTTCAACAATATGGTCGATACCAATGGGCAGAACTGCAACCGACTAACTTGCAACCTATCTTAATGGGTCAACAGCAACAGACAGTATACTCAACTCACACTACAAGTCAGACACCAAGTGCTATTGAATCAACTGCGACAGATACATCAGTACTGACGGATGCTTATGAGACAATAAACCCAGAAACACCTTTCATATAGATCTTCGACGTGAATGACTGTTTATTTTCATTTAGAAAAGATTTAGGAAAATCTTGAATAGAGAACCTTTAAATGTATAACTATTTGTAGATTGTAGAAAATTTGTAGCTTTTTTTTGAGAATGAAAAGAAATAGGTTAATCCACATTTGTTTATGTTGTTTATTTTAGGAACCAAAATTTTTAAACAAAACCAATAAAAAATGACATCGCTGAAAAGTGTAATATGCAAACGGAATCTTTTGCCATTACTTGGCGCCTGTGCCCTTTTCAATGTACATTTAGTTGTAAATCAAATTCGAACACACTAAGGAGCAATCAATAATCATAAACCACAAAGAAGACAATGCCATGGCAAATACACAACAGGCAACACAAATAACAACATAACAAAAACTAAAAACAAAGCAACATGGACCCCAAACAAAAACAAAATGTGGTGAACTCAAGTACCCTGGAAGGGTTAGCAGCTCCTGCTTCAAGTGTGACAACCGTCGTTTAGCTTAAATGTCAAAATCATTCTGAAACTCATTTATTGATGCTTATCAAAGTTTGTGTTTAAACTCAACCTATTCTTTTTTGCGCGTGTTGGGTCGTTGCCTCTTTGACACATTCCCCGTCTTCACTCATATTCTATCCCTTAAATACCATTCCAAGTACTAGTATTGCAACAAATTTGTATTATAAAGTGTATGTCAAACAAAGTTGGAGTGAATTATTCATTATGATAGAACCTCATTCTGAGATTTTTTATAGTCCTATCTATATCTAAATTTTTATTTTTAAACATTACATCAATTAACACAATACTGATGCATTCAAAACAATCAATGTTTCTGAACCAGTCAAATCATGTTCTCTTGCCAATCTACGGCGCCTGCTTCCGAGTTGAAGTAATTTTTAAGATAGTTCCTTTGATCAATTCCAGCAGCGTTACCAAAATTTCTCTGATACCCTGGGTCTCCGTCGGTAAGTTGCGCACCTTGTCGCCATTGTCCCTCTATTAAATTATGATTGTTGTCTTCTTCGTCAGCAAACAGTTGTAGATCAGCACGTTTCCTTATCCGAAGTAAGTTATGAAGAGTAGTACAAGACAGTACGATTAAATCTACTGTTTCTGGCAGTTGTTGCATAGTTCCAATCAAAATCTGAAATCTCATGGCAAGAATGCCAAAAGCATTCTCCACAATTCTACGTGCACGGGACAACCTATAGTTAAAGATGCGCTCATCGTGGTCTAAACGTTTTCTTGAATAGGGTTTCATCATCCATGATCGGAGAGGAAATGCGTCATCGCCAATAAGAAAATAAGGAATATCTGTTTCACCATTTGGAAGAGGGGAGGGAGGCGGAAGATCCAAAGTTCCATCTTCTAACATTGGTCGTAGTTCCGAGTCCCTAAATATCTGGCTATCAGATGCACTTCCGTATGAGCCGACACTCAGCCAAATAAACTTATAATCTGCATCAACTAGAGCCATCATCACTGTAGAGAAGAAATGTTTGTAGTTAAAAAATAACGACCCCGAGTTAGGCGGTTTTCTTATTCTAATGTGCTTCCCATCCAAAGCACCACAAGCGTGTGGGAGGTTCCATATTCTTTCAAAGTCAGATGCTATACGCATCCAATCTTCCGTCGTAATCAAATTTAAGCATACGTGGAACCGGTAGCCAAATGTCTGAGTGTAACGGCTAACTTCAGTCCTGGTTCAAGTGGTTCCCTGTAACGAGAAATATTTATCTAAACTTACAATGCAATTTAAAGAATATTTTTTGTCGCATAAAAGGTAAACTGGAAATGTGTCATACATTAGAATAACAAAAGACAAGACAGTTTAATATACCCACTTCCATATGAATACGAACGTTATTTGGGGCGTTACTAACACGTACTTTGTTCACTTTGTATTAAATTGAATTATTTAGAAGCAAAGTGCTTAAGGAAAAATTTTTTAAAAGATTGTTTTGCTGACCTTTTTACTTAGATATGAATTTCTGAAAAAACAGTTAGTATGGTTTTCTAAACTGACTATATCATGCGGAAAATCCAAGCCTCGTCCTTCGGCACCGTCGGATATTCATATGATATAGTCAGCATACAAAATAAAACTAACTATTATTCTTAATGTACATTTCTGTTTTATTTTGCTTGAAAATTGAAGTACTTACCTGAAAGAGGTAGAGCTTTTTCTGATTGCAGGGGTAATTCTGTCAAGTATCTCCCCAAACAAGTCGGCATCAACTCTTAAAAAGTTTCTGTAACCAGACGCATCTTCCCGGTTAAGCTCATGCAGGTGTTGGTCATATTGTCCAAACAAAGTTCTTCTGATGAGCCATGGCCTGCACCAAAATCTACGTTGAGTCCGCCTCCTCCTCCTCCTAAAACAAAGAGGAAACAGTTGTTGATTTTCTTCCTCTGCCCTCTGTGCCAGTGGAAGAAGAAGTCGCAGGAAGTTATGGAAGAGTAATAATTTATTTCTCTCGTAAGACATGTCTTGTTACTCCGAATGTTTACATGGATAATAAATGAGACTGTATGGCCTACTATCTATATGAGTGCATGCATTTCCCATTGCAAAAAAAATAAACATTCGTAAAACACTCGTAACTCAATCGCAAATGTTCGTGGGCTATCGTAAACTATTCGTTAACCAATCGTAAAAACTTGGATCAGATCGTTACCATTCGTATTGTGCTCGCAAAACATTCGTATGCATTCGTTAATTGCTCGTATCTATTCGCAATGAATCGTCTTCGTTATCGTAAAAGCATCGCATTCATTCTTAGTAAATCGTAACCAATCGTAAAGCACTCGCAAATCACTCGTAAAAGTGGTTTATTCGCAAAAGATTCTTGTAAATTTTGGTGATTCGTTAGCATTCGTAAGAAACATTCGTGTATGTGAAGGGGGTATAAGACGTCGAAATGAAGTAACTTGCAGGTACTTGAAAATACCCAAATAAATGGAACATCGTATCAAAATCATTAAATACGCAACTGAGCAATATGCCGTGAATGAATAAATTGGCTTGAAGTTTATTTGTCCCAACTTTTGATGAAGAAAACCACCGACTTTTTTTTCATAAACCAGATAAACATGCAGCAAATATGTTGGTTTTTTGTCGAGCCTGCAACTTTTGTTGCAGAAAGCTCGACATAGGGATAGTGATCCGGCGGCGGCGGCGGCGGCTACGGCGGCTACGGCGGCGGCGTTAGCTAACTTCTTAAAAGCTTTATATTTTAGAAGGTGGAAGACCTGGATGCTTCATACTTTGTATATAGATGCCTCATGTTACGAAGTTTCCGTCAGTCACATGTCCAATGTCCTTGACCTCATTTTCATGGTTCAGTGACCACTTGAAAAAAAAGTTCAAATTTTTTGTAATGTTGAATTCTCTCTTATTATAAGTAATAGGATAACTATATTTGATATGTGCGTACCTTGCAAGGTTCACATGTCTGTCAGACAGTTTTCACTTGACCTCGACCTCATTTCATGGATCAGTGAACAAGGTTAAGTTTTGGTGGTCAAGTCCCTATCTCAGATACTATAAGCAATAGGGCTAGTATATTCAGTGTATGGAAGGACTGTAAGGTGTACATGTCCAACTGGCAGGTGTCATCTGACCTTGACCTAATTTTCATGGTTCAGTGGTTATAGTTAAATTTTTGTGTTTTGGTCTGTTTTTCTCATACTATATGCAATAGGTCTACTATATTTGTTGTATGGAACGATTGTAAGGTGTACATGTCTAGCGGGCAGATGTCATGTGACCTTGACCTCATTTTCGTGGTTCAGTGGTCAAAGTTAAATTTTTGTGTTTTGGTCTGTTTTTCTCATACTGTATGCAATAGGTCTACTATATTTGTTGTATGGAACGATTGTAAGGTGTACATGTCTAGCGGGCAGATGTCATGTGACCTTGACCTCATTTTCATGGTTCAGTGGTCAAAGTTAAATTTTTGTGTTTTGGTCTGTTTTTCTCATACTATATGCAATAGGTCTACTATATTTGTTGTATGGAACTATTGTAAGGTGTACATGTCTAGTGGGCAGATGTCATGTGACCTTGACCTCATTTTCATGGTTCAGTGGTCAAAGTTAAGTTTTTGAGTTTTGGTCTTTTTATCTAATACTATATGCCATAGGTCAACTATATTTGGTGTATGGAAATATTTTATGATCTTTATGTCAGTCGCACAGGTTTTATTTGATCGTGACCTCATTTTCACGGTTCATTGCACAGTGTTAAGTTTTTGTGTTTTGGTCTATTTTTCTTAAACTATAAGTAATAAGTCAACTATATATGTTGTATAGAAGCATTGTTAGCTGTACATGTCTGCCTGGCATGGTTCATCTGACCTTGACCTCATTTTCAAGGTTCATTGGTCTATGTTTAGTTATCTTGGTTAATGTTAAGTTTATGTGACAGTTGTTATAAAGCTTAGCTTTATACTAAGGACTATCAACATAATATCAATGATTAGTATAGAAGGCGAGACATTTCAGCGTGTGCACTCTTGTTTAAATCAATTTCCTAAAATTAAAATGTACGTGTAAGTGTTCCGCTGATCCAGTGTCCTGCCAACTTTATAAATCTTATTAATTTGTTAGGAACTTTAACGACAGACTGTATGTTATGTTGACTGAAAGAAAAACTAGGTCCATTTATAAGTAACATACAGAAAAACAGGAAATATATATTTTTACAAAATTTCCGTTTACTAGATACTATTTTTTATCATAAATAATTAGATTCCGACCATGTTTGGTAGAAATCCAGGATTGTTTCAGAAAGTTATTAAGATTTTAAAAACTTTACAGCCGATTGCATAGAGTGTGTAGACAAAGGTAATATCTTTTGTTAGCTTGCTTTATAACTGAACAGTGAAGTCATTATTATGTTATGTAAACTACCCTCCTTTAAGAGTAGACTAGCCCGACAGGTAACCAATCTAATGTATTTGTTTCACCAAATATATTACCTTTGTCTACACACTCATTCAATGCAATCAGCTGTAACAACAAAGTGAATGTAATGTTAAGGGCATACGATACAGTTTTGATGCCGTATTTACAGTTTGATAAATATTTCCATATAGACTATTTTTTACCTGATTAAATCAAATATATGCAATATAAAATATACCTTCATGTGCTACTTTTTGAGTAAAATGAGGTCGAAATTTTGTATATTTGCTCAAAATTTGAATTATTTGAGGCCGTATTTTCCCTTTCGAAAGAAAGCCATAACTCTTTTTTTTTAAAGATAAACACAATTTGTTTTTTGTTAAATAATTTGTAATTTCTGTATTTTATATATATAAGTATCCTAACAAAATATTCATTTTTTATTCAGAAATAATTCATGATGATCATGAATTGAAAAAAAAACGTAATTTTTTGCTGTATATTTATCAAAATTAAAAAAAATCCACTATTCACAGTTTTATAAAATTTGGTCCACATAATCCCCCTGCAAAATCAAACAAAAGGTCGTTTTAAAAAATAGGGGTGCATGCACTCGTTTTCAAACTAAATCAGTTTGAATAATAAAAATCAGTCGAAAAATGCATCTTTTCCCGATATGGAAGTTAATATAACTGTGTTATCCCATTGGTCACATTTTTCTGGTTACTGGTAACTAGTATAAATAAACAGGTAACCAGATGAATTAAACCAATGGGATTGCACAGTTATATTAACTTCCTAAGTTTACCGGAAGTTAAGTCCTTACAAATTCAATGGTCTGGGAAAAGGTCAATAATTCTCATCTGAAGTGTGTTATTCTGTTTGAGGGGTATTCTCAAGGTACGTGAAAGTTGTTTCATTGTAAAGATAATTCAATTACCGACAGACTGGTGTACTTTTATTTGTGAAAAAATCAAGGGAAATTAAAAAAATATTGGTTGAAGCGAACACATTGAAAATTTCCGTTAGCTACCTTGTGTTTTTTTGTACTGGTATGGATAGTAAATCCCACATTGACAGAAACAAGTGCCTGTGTGAATGAGCAGTATAAACGGCCGTGTAGGTTACAAATAAGGGGTTTTATGATGTAAATTTTCTTTAATTGTTGAAATTATAAATGTTAAAATTTTGAATCAAAAGTTACCCACATCTGCAAATAAAGTTACGGACGTCTGCTTAGTTTCGATCAAAAAGTTACGGACGTCTTATGCTTTTTTTTTTAAGTTGGCCTTGCGCTTTAGTGAACTCTAAATTAATAAACTGATGGTAATTGTTAGTGATTTCTTTATTCAAAAATCCTATTTACATTCTGCATGAAAAACGTTGCAAAAGGTAGATTTTGTATGCATTAAATATCAACGAGTTCAGAGTCCGCCATCTTGGGCTGTGGGTAACTTAACCACAGCCGTTTAAGCACAGTGAACTTGAAAGTACTCCCGTCATTCTTTTTTAAAAATCCTGGAGAGTAAACAAAATTCTATTGATAATTACTTTTTAGGACTTAATCTTTTAGACATACATATAAAAACGTTGAGGTGGATTCACAATTATGGACGTCATGGAAAAAGCAAATTGATCAGAGAAAGTGACGAATGTTGATTTTTAGATGCAGGACTGCAACAGTTATGGTAATCTTCGGTGAGGATAAAAAGGGGGGGGGGGCATTTACTATATACCAGGTGCCACGTACCACTAGAATATATAACAGTTTTATGCTTTGAAATATGTGAATCGGTCGGGAAAACTATTAGAAATATATGATAAGGTCAATAAAGTTCCCATAATCTCTTCGTCCTTCATCTTTCTGGGTGTTCCAAGCTGTATTTTTTCAACCAATTTTCTGTCTTTTGAAACTTTAGTACCTGTATTACACTGTTACATTACATACCACATTGAACCCAAACAATATGAGAAAAGGTATTATTTTTAAGGAATGTTTGAAAATGTAAACGTTTTTAAAATATAGATTATTTGAAAAGGATGGGGTAACAGAATCCTAATGACACACTTGTTTATTCACAAAATGTCTATACATGCATCTGCCTTTATTTTTCATTTTCTTTGCCAAAACACGTAGTTCATAGCTGGTTGCAAGTCAAAGTCAGCGTTTTTTATAGGAGTTATTTCCCTTTGATTACTTTGCGTAACGTCGCGTGAACTTTGATGACGTTAATCTATTCTCCCAAACAAATCAACAGGAAAAACAATGGCTACCATTGCAATGTTAATTTCCCATAGAGAAATTTTTAATGCTTCGTACACGCATTTAGATAGTTTCGGGATGACGATAGGTACGTGAAACGTGTTGTAATTTTATTTTCTTTAAGAAAATCAGTTTGAAACAAATATTTGCTCAAATAAAAAAATAATCGCAATTTTTTGACGGACAGCAAAGCTTGAGCCAGACTATAATTTGTTTTACATTTTGATTTCAAACCTGTTTTTTAGCTTGGTATGGTGTAGGGAATTGGTTCATTTTTAAAGTTCTCAAGGAAAACTGAATATTTAATGGATCTTTTGTGCAAAGTTTTCTCGTTGGCAATCACAATACACCTTCTAGTGTTGAAAGAACCATATTACTATGTATCAATACCGAAAATGTTTAATTGTTTCAGGTCGATATTAATTTATTCCTTGTAAATCATGCTTATAAAACATATGTAAACAGTATATGAAAGTATTTTTTTTTCTTACAATCATAGAACTAGAAAATCCCGATAAAGATGGAAATTTTACATGCTGTAAAATCCCAGGAATAACATTAAACTATAAGAATTACGGTTATACCTGTATAATTAGGTTTATGAACTGAAAAATCCCGATAAAGATGGGAAGTTGACATGCTGTAAAATCCGAGGAATAACATTAAACTATAAGAATTCGCTAGAACTGAACTTTAAAATAGTAAATTGTAGGAGGAAAACTGAGAAAACTAAATTTCCAAGTTAAAACAAAACAATTATACATGTTTAAATAACAATTATTATATTTACAGCATATCTTTCCAGGTACCACCATAAAGGAATTAGTTGGACTTTGACCTAAAATGTATAGTTTCATCTATGATGTAAACGATAGTGGAGATGATATTCAATAGGATAAACGAGCCGCTAAGGGGATTGCCAAATGTGCCGTTGATCAACAGATTAGACATTACCACTATAAATAGTGTTTATTTGAAAATAAAATGACTTTAAACGATGTGAACTTTAAAAATCGAGGTAGCAACCATATTTTATACATCAACATAGTCCGAAAAACAGGACTTTGTATATTTGATGATAAACGGTTTTGGAAAAATTCACAATTAATGGTTACACCTATGTATAAATTGAAAATAATATTTTCTGAGATTACTTCTTTCCTTCGTGTTCTTTCTTTTTATTGAGGATTACAATTAGTTTGAGTAAAAATGTCTTCATGTGCAATTCAAACAAGTATAATAGAAAAATATAATTACAGGACAAACACTGTAATGACATCACAGGTAATAAACAAAATAAGAGGATCAGATGGAAAGGAAATAAAAATAGTCCATCAGGTGAAACAGATTGTGTATGACAAAGTGGACAATATGGAGACAGTGATAAAATATCAAGACAATATTCAGAAAAGGAGAAAATGTCAATTAAGAGAGGAGAATAAATTTATTAAAATGTTTATTTCTAAAAGAATTGATGACATTATGGAATAGTTATTTTTTATTGTAATATACGTGAATTGTTCAACTGACATTAAAGAATATTTATTTTATATTGTAATATACATGTATAATTTTCATACTATGTGGTTTAATAAGGTATTTATTTGCAAACATAAGCGTATTGTAAATATTTTTTAATTTGAAATAAACTATTTATTCTTAAGATATTTTCTTAAAGTTAAATTTATTTATTTTTCATTAAAGAAAGTTTTGAGATCATAAGTACTGTATTTGTTATAACTGCTTTATTATATTAAAAAAAACGAAAAATGTATGTTTCTTTTTTATTAATGTTTTCAATTTACAAATACTTAAACAAAAACAAAATTATCTAATATTCTAATGTTTTAACTTTATTCTTCATTAAAGAATTCGAACACTTATTGTATTTTAGCTTTTCCTGTTGCTGATTCCGGCCTTTCTACCAATTGATTGTGAGTTTGTTTCCCCCTTATTGTGACATACGTCAATACTTTAGCAAGGATTATAAAACACAATAACAATTGTCACAATAAAATGGTGCAGGATGTTTAAAGCGACAGGAAAACCTACAAAACCAGGAAAAACACCTCTAAATTACAGTAAAGAGGCAGAACACCATAAGCTAGATACAGCGTTTCATCAATTGAACATTTTGCCAGAAGAGGAGCAATTCGTACTTAAACACCGTTTCAAAAATAAAATTCCTGAACGTGAGGACAAATATTCCTGAACGTGAGGACACCACAATACCATTCGTCCAAGATCCGTGGACACTTCCTCCTCAATACAGTGACCAACCAACTGGACCTGTTCCTGATCATAACCCGTTCATACCTTCAAGTGTCTCAACTCCAATCAGGCCATTACAACCAACACGGTTGGTTCGACCCAAAATTCTACAAGCCTTCCTGACGCATTATAAAGGGACATCAACACCTGGACCAGTTCAACAACCGTATCCCGGAACGCCATTACTGGTAAATAAACTTTCATTGCCTGCTTTACAGATTTGGCTATACTTTTTGGACCTTTTGGATTATAGCTCTTCGTCTTTTATATAAGCTTTGGATTTCAAATATTTTGGCCACGAGCATCACCGAAGAGACATGTATTGTCGAAATGCGCATCTGGTGCAAGAAAATTGGTACCGTTAATTTTATTACAGACGCCGTCCCATTTTTCTTCAAACACGGCACCAGCAGCCATAGCAATTGTGACAGCAGCCACTACAGTGCCATCTTCATCTGCATCTTCAATACCAATTTCAACGACTCTGTACCACCACCAGCAACAACAACATCCACCGCTTCAGCAGCTATTTCAGCAGGTAGGACATCAATACCACCTATGAAAATTTTTAACATGTCTTCTTTTTTAAAGATTGAAAAATTCAAGGGTGATAATTCTCAAAACCCTGAAACTTGGCTGAACACTTAAACAATACTGTTCTTTTCATGATTTAACTAAGCAAAAGAGTGCAGAGTCATTCCCCTTCCATTTGCAAGACCATGCCAGAATTTGGTATGACACAGTTTCGGCCACAAAAAAATCTAATTTTGATGAATTGATCTCTGTTTTTAAAGAGAGATTTACAGACAAACAACATCTGTTGGATCTGACAATATTTCAAACTCCCCAAGGAAGGACTGAATCTGTACTCAATTATTTGTCTAGATTGTTAAAATTGTCTACAAATAGAAATATATCTGATGATATATTGCTAGCTACTTCTTAGTTTTATAATTTCTAAAATATTTCTTCTTTTTTTTATTTCAGGAGCAAACCTTCACCACAAAAAGACCGAAGGTTATTACTGCTCACAAGGAAGCTATTAAACCAAGAGTTCCAAATGGTGAAGTTGAAAGCATCCCTTCGTAAATGTTACGGACGCCCATCACGAGTTGGTTGACCGTTATGGAATAACCGTTTCACAAATGATATCGGATATGTTCCTTTCGTCGTAACTACCATCCCCTTCCCTTTCATGAATGTGACCTACCGAATTAGACTATTTACCGGATTTGTAATCACATAAGCAACACGACGGGTGCCACATGTGGAGCAGGATCTGCTTACCCTTCCGGAGCACCTGAGATCACCCCTAGTTTTTGGTGGAGTTCGTGTTGTTTATTCTTTAGTTTTCTATGTTGTGTCATGTGTACTATTGTTTTTCTGTTTGTCTTTTTTTCATTTTTAGCCATGGCGTTGATTGATTGTTGGTTGCTTAACGTCCAGTGGCAAATATTTCATGCATATTTAGGACGAGAACAAGTTCACAATAAATACAATAGATAGGTTGTTGTAATAGAGGCCATCTAGGATGATGGTCGGGGAAATTTTGACTGCCACTGGAAAATGAGGGTATATTGGATAGGGACAGAAATTTTTCCTTGCAACAGGCCACCTACGGACCCCTCAAAGAGTTGTTGCAAGGGTTCTTAACGTGCAAAGAGCGTGGCACTCTCTTTACACGAGGCATCGAATTTAACGTCCCCTTCTGACGGACGTGACTGCGAACTTGATACATCCCGCACAGCCAAACGGACGCCCCACTTCAGCAAGCGTTTTACTGCCGGTCGGGAGAAGACCAAGTGACCATATTTCTATACCCCAGTCACCCTTGGGGTGGCCATGGCGTTGTCAGTTTGTTTTAGATTTATGAGTTTGACTGTCCCTTTGGTATCTTTCGTCCCTCTTTTATTGAAATAACGGACTCAGAATCGGATTTCGAATGAGAATTATATACATGTATAGACATTTAAAGAAAAAACTTATGTGAACAATTTTGTTGTAAATATATATAAACATTTAGAGAAAATACCATACCACAATAAGACCGAAGGTTATTAATATAACGGACTCAGAATCGGATTTCGAATGAGAATTATATAGACATTTAAAGAAAAAAACATATGTGAAAAATTTTGTTGTAAATATATATGAACATCTAGAGAAAATAACATATGCGAAAATTTTGTTGTTAATCAAATACAATTTTGTAATTGATATTCAAAACTTGAATATTTTGTTAATATTTTTTTTTTTTTGCATTCTTATTTGAATAATCCGATCTCATTATTTTTCGATTCGAGCGTCACTGATGAGTCTTTTGTAGACGAAACGCGCGTCTGGCGTATATACAAAATTTAGTTCTGGTATCTATGATGAGTTTATTTACCCCTCAATTGTGTTGTAAGGCAATTCAATTGAAAATGTTTTCAACATACAAAAACATCAACACAATAGAATGGTGAGGACCCAATAAGGACCATGTTCTAAACAGGGAAGACAACAAAAGGAAAAACACCGTTGAACTATCAACAACGTGACACAGCCTTTGACCAAGTAAAATTTTGCGAGGATCAAGAAGAAATCGTCATCTTCAATCAAAATAAAGATTTTCACTACAAAAATAGCAACGATACCACAATACCATTTGTAGAAGAGCCACCAAAATACAATTCATCGCCAGTTTCGTCAGTGTTTAACCATCCTTATATTCCAGCCTGAGAAAAATCCACACTTCCGTCTCCAATCAAACCAATTCGGTCATCCCATATTGAAAGACCAAAATTTCCAGCTTCTTTGTTAACTAGAGCGCCGAAGCCAACATTCAAGACAACAGCTCATTTTTCAGCTTTATACCCAACATTGCCACCAACAACATTCCCACAAGCAACTTTACAACCAGCGGTACCAGCAACAAATTTAATTCGCGTCGGAACAACTGGTAATCTTATTTCAACGTCTGCGCCAGTTTCTTCATCAAGTTAATTTACGTTGATACCTGCCTTGACAACGTCAGTCCCATTTGCAACGACTTCAACGTCTACAAAAACGACCACATTCACTACCTTGACAACGCTAGTGCCAATTGCAACGACTTCAATGTCTACAAAAACGACCACATCTATTACCTCAGGCACAGTGCAACCTCCTATGAATTTAAGGGTATAAAGTATATATGGTTGATAAAATATAATATTTAGAATCAGAGCACACGGCATTTAAATGAATTTAAGGGTATAGAGTATATATGGTATGAGAGAGAATTGCAGATGGTATACATATGTTCAAAATGTTCTTATTGCACTTATTTTGATATGGAAGTTCTATATCATGCATTCAATTTATTTTGTGTTCTTTTTCCAGCAACCGTTTTATCAGAAATGCCATCCAAAGTACCTAAAAGAAGTTATCGTAAACGGAAAAACACACAGAGGCTTTGAGAAGTAATGGCAAACATATGCAGTTGAGATTTGGGAGTGACAATCCTGTACCAAGCTCTTCAAATCCAAATAATAATTCCGGCCAGTTGTCAGCTGATAATCCACATGTACAGTCCAATCCAATTGATCCAAATACGTATAATGATGACCAAATTCTGGTCGCAACTCCAATTATCACCCAAACAGTAGTTACAATCCTCAAAAGCACTGGTGTTATTCAAGGCAGGGATGTAATCTCACCAGATCCAATTTGATACCAACACACCAAGGTGTTAATTCCATTTGTCCACCAAGGCAAGATATCAGTACATGTACTACAACAGAGATGACGACGACACCATCCCAGTCCCACTCAACAAATATTATTGATAACCAATCATCTGAGAGCAGTCATCCGTCCTGCTCAAATGTATTAGCAGAAGCGGTCAACAGTGTTCCATGCCAACTGAAGGATCTCCGAGTCAATAGGTGGTGAACCATCTTCTACAAGGCACTCCAAACACAGGTACATTTTCAAACGAGTTAAGAGGCCTGGGTTTATCACTCCCACTGGCTTTGGGTGTGAACCCAAAACTAAAAGCTGATATTTGGTCTAACAAATACACTAATCTGGAGGATTTATTGAAATCCAAATCCAGAGTTGTTAAGTATGTTCCAGTAGAGAAGGATGAGTGTTTAACATTTGTTAAAAATAGTAGTAATGACAAAAATTGAGTCAATGGCACAGAGGCATGAAGCTTTTTTTCTTATGATCAGGCATATAGGCAGTGGAGGGAAGTAGAACCTTTGCACTTACCATGGGATGGTGCAAATTGGGAGTTGTTCAATGAGACGTTAGCTATGGGGCTTATTGGGAAAACCAATGCCATGAAACAGCCCTTTCTTACACAAAGCCTCACTGCTCTAACAGAAAAGAAATTTGTAGTTAAAATGTTGATCTAAATTTTGAAAAACATGTTGGACTATATAGCCTCCTTCCATCATAACACTGCTCCAGAAATACAACCAAAACACAGAAACCTAAATAAGACAAAAAAATACATTCATATTACTTATTAGAGTGGAAGATTCCAATAAAAAAACTACCCCAAAACCACGGTTCTCCGTCTTTTCTGTTAAACACGACAAGCTTTTAAAAAAAGCTACTACTTGAAATATTTGACCTCCAGGATCTTGAGATACCCACTGCCTAACATGATGCACATAATAGTGAATTAAATCATAAACGTCGACATTCTGCTATCATTTAAGACCTTTTCATTCGACGTGAACTATGCTCGCTAATTTCTAATTTCCTGATCGGATATTACAGAAACCTGATCTGCTGATCACGCAGTTATTATTTGAAATAATTTTGTCATTTTAAGTCGGATTAGGATATAATAAAAAGATGACTATGCAAAACAAAACTCACTTAAATAATCTAAATTTACACAAATACATATTTTTAATACAACTAAACGCTTTACAAATATAAACATTAACCATTATTTGTATGTGAAATAACGGCACCAAGTCGTAAAGGTAGACATGCGTTTATCTTGTACCGCATACATGCAATTTTTTTTGTCATATACAATTAACAGGTAAATAAAATTTTTGACGTTTACGGTATTTTAAAATTATGCAAATTAAATAGTGAGGAGGGAATACCGGACCAGCGGTAGGAAATTTGTCAAGAAATTAACCAATTATCATTTGATAACAACGCACCTGCTCTGTGCTGGATATGAACTCTCCAAATAAATCTCTCTATATATATATGTCTAATTAAAGGCAACAGTAGTATACCGCTGTTCAAAAATCAGAAATCAATAGACTAAAAACCAAATCGGGGTAATCAACTAAAACTGAGGGAAACGCATTGAAGGTAAATGGACAGAAATTCACAGGACAAAAAGTCACAGGACATAAAGTCACAAATTTGGTAGGACAAAAAGTCACAGGACAAAAAGTCACAAATAATTTATTGACAATTGTTTTAATATATAAGAATATATCTTGAAATATTTACTTTTAAATACATATATTCATATTAAAGTTTAGGAAATGTGTCATTATACTTGAAAAATGAAGATTTATTTAATTTTAATCATGCAAAAGATGTTTTTCTTGGCACCATGAAGCCATTTAAGTGCCAAGTCACTTTGACATTTTGTTTTTTAACAATTATTTGATAATCTTTGATATATTTTTTATATATATTTTGTTTAAAAAGTTGGTTTATATACAATAGTTTAAGAAAAATACAAAAATATATTTTTGTAGAAATTGGCGTTATTTATTCAGAGAAAATAATCAGAAAAAATGAATTGTGACTTTTTGTCCTGTGACTTTTTGTCCGTGACTTTTTGTCTGTGACTTTTTGTCCTGTGACTTTCTGTCCTACATTCGAATATAAGAGGAGAACAACGACACAACATTAAAATGTAACACACACATAAACGGACTAAGCATTAAACAAAATCCTATGAGAATAACAAATATAACATCAAAACCAAATACATGAATTTGGGATAGATAAGCGATTAATGAAAAGTTCTGGCCCATTTTCATGTTTTAAACACTTGTGAAATTGCATCACCTTGGCACATTTAACGAAATGAATAAGACCCATTTCATTTATACATGAATTTGGGATGGATAAGCGATTAATGAAAAGTACTGACCCATCTTCATTTTTTAAACACTTGTGAAATTGCATCACCTTGGCACATTTAACAAAATGAATAAGACCTATTTCATTTACTGCAAATATTGGTGGAGGATATTCAGTGTATATATCTAACATTTCTTATATACCGTACTCCGGGTTCAAGGAGGTGTGCCTTAATTGGCAGAAGATATGGTACAGATAGATTGATAGTGGCAATTCTGTGTATACCTTCTGTATGGGCCTTTTTTTAAAATGTGGATTTTCTTGTACAATCAATATTTCTAAAAAAGTGTAAATATTTTATTCAATTTTTAGATACACAATTTAGTTTTTGTTGTGTGTAACAAGTTCCAGCAAATTCAATATGAAAATTAGCTAGAGAAATTGCTTCCAGTGGGTTTCAAAGGGTCCAAAAACCCCAAAATTGCTTGTACGAAATTAAAAAAAAACTAGTCTTTTTTAAATGCTGGTTTTAATACCAAGCGGAAATTATTATTTTTTGTTGTTATCACTGCAGGTATCCAGACTTAACTAATCGATCAGATCGGTAATCGAACATTAATCGATCATATTTGATCAGTACTCGATTGATGACTTGAAGTCATTGATCAGTAATCGATCAAACTCTCTCAGGAGTTTGGCCGATTAGTGATGGATTAGATAACTGATCTATTTAAGACCGATTACTGATGGATAAGTGATTGATAGTTGATAGATTAGTTATTGATTATTATTGAGAAATAATTATTCAAGAAAGATATAAAATATTCTCTTTCTGCCACATTCGTGGTATGTTTGAAGCACAACAAAAAATAATACATTTTTTTTTAATATCAACATAAGATATAAAAAAACATTCTTTACAGTGTTTTTAAACTATGTTATAACATTCAGCTTGTGGACGTGCTAACCATATCAGGTGGTTTCTTAAAATATATTCCCATAAAATGCTCAGAAGTATATAAAAAAAAACAGTTAACATATAGACGGGTTTATCTACAACTGACCTAGAAAACATGGGCGCATCCATTAACCTCTCACGTGACCGGTCAGCCATTACAACCGTGAAAAATAAAGCACGTGCATTGATCAAAACATTATCGATTTTCTGTTTACATTTGTGTTTCTTTTATTTATTAATTTATTTTACTATGGATAGCGCCGAAAGTTATAAAAAAGGTGGAGGCAATTCTTGTGCAGTTAATAGTTGTACAAATAATCGTAGAAAACTCCAGATGTGGAAAAAATCAATGTGTGAATTACACAACGAGTTGCACAATGACTGTCCTTGTTTGATCCCATACAAATTTCATTTGATGCCTTCTGACGAATTAACAAAACTCGAGTGGATAAAAGCAATTAACAGAAAAACTTTGCCAAAACATGTTTATGTATGTTCCGAACATTTTCTTGATGGTGCGCCGTCAATAAGAAATCCGTTTCCAAAATTAAAAACTTGGTTATGACAGTAAAGTTACACCCGGCAGACGCAAGTTAGCACGTCGTGAAACGGCTGTGAAAAAGCTAAAATTAAGTTATGAGAATGATTCTGATGACAATAATGTGTCGGACTCTACTGGTTTTGAAGCTCTAGACATTTCTGTAAATAATGACAATGAAACGTATCCCGAGGCTACATGTAGTTTTAATGTAGCTTATCCTGAAACTGTAACTAAATCTACCCAGTATGATGAGACGGACTTTCTTATTCATGACGACCATCCCTATGCTGAAAAATGGTCAGACATGCAGACAACATCAACTCAGACAAAACTTTTATTGACAGAGGAGAAAGGTGTTCAGAGTAAAATAGAAGGGAAGACCATGTCAGCAAATACGAACATTGTGACTGACAGGGACGCCTTCTTATATACTGGTGTAACCAAGGAAGTTTTTTTTTACTTTAGTGGAATTACTACGTGCAGACAATCAATTCAATTTTCAACTAGATATTGCAGATCAGCTTTTGCTTGTACTGATGAGGTTAAAACTTCATTTGATATTTGATGATTTAGGACGTCGCTTTGGTATTTCAAAAAGTTTGGCATGTAAATTATTTAATTCTTGGATGCCAGTTCTTGCTGAACAACTTAAAGGCTTGGTTGTTTGGCTTCCAAGAGAAACAATTCGAGATTGTATTCCCGAATCTTTTCAGGAAAATTATCCTCGTACAACTGTGATAACAAAAAGTAAAATCACAAAAATACTGAACTTAGAGGAAGATCAATTGGGAAAGTCCATAATCACATGGCAAAATCAATTGATTGTGCTGAGACATTTATACAGAGACCAACAAATCTTAAGAGTAGGTCAGAGACTTATAGTAACTACAAGTCACATAATACTGCAAAATATCTTGTTGGCATTGCACCTCATGGACATGTAATGTTTATATCTCGGGCTTTTGGAGGTAGGGCAAGTGATAAATTCATAGTAGAAAAAAGTGGCTTTTGTCAGTATCTTTTGTCAGGAGACGAGGTGATGGCAGATAGAGGTTTCACAATTGATAATTTACTTTTCCCACTCAGAGTCAAACTGAATATTCCAGCCTTTACAAAATGTAAACCACAACTTAGTAATCAGGATTTAACAACAACCAGGCGTATAGCAATAGTAAGAATTCATGTGGAGCGTGCGATTCGTAGACTTAAAGTTTTCAAAATTCTAAGTAGTACTGTTCCAGTGTCCTTCTTGAAAAACTTTGATGACATTCTTCTTGTATGTTCAGCCCTTGTGAACTTAAGATCAGACTTAATAAAAGAACCTGATGAATTTGCTGAAATTTAAGTTCTTTATTCAGATAGTTTATTTTGACTTGGTCTCATGTGTACAATTCTGTTATTAACCTATCACCTTATAGTTCAATTGATATTTGCCACTGGACATTAAAAAACAATCAATCATCATTATGTGTCATACCAGTCGGATACATTTGTACATGTATACATTTATATATACAAATGTAGGCATAATATTTACTAAACTAAATAGTGCATGAATGAGTTTCTCTTTCAATAAATATACCTACATGTATGTTAGTAGTATAATGCAGGACAATTCATCAGTTTATACAACATGTAGCTTTAAGTAAAATTATTTTTCAAATATGCTTTTCTGGGGGGGGGGGGGGGGCTCATTATTGAAGACTGTTTATCTAGGACACATACATTTGTACATGTATATTTGTTAAAATTGTTGTTTTGCTTTTTTTGTTGATACTTATAATTGAAGTTGTCTTATTGGCAATCACACCACACCTGTACATAAGGGGGGGCTCATTGTTGAAGACTGTTTATCTAGGTTACATACATTTGTACATGTATATTTGTTAACATTGTTGTTTTGCTTTTTTTATTGATACTTATAATTGAAGTTGTCTTATTGGAAATCACACCACACCTGTACATAAGGGGGGGGGGGGGGGGGGGGGGGGCTCATTGTTGAAGACTGGTGACATACATTTGTACATGTATATTAGTTAACATTGTTGTTTTGCTTATTTTGTTGATACTTATTGAAGTTGTCTTATTGGCAACCACACCTGTATATATACATGCACTACAACTGATTACAGTAAAAAAATAAATTATAAATAAAACATAATTTTATTCTTCTTTACATTTGTTTGTCACTGTTTAATGATTCAAATGTACATACATAAATCTGTTCTTATTAACACCAAAATGTATCCAATATTATTCCGTTTTATGTTTTTATTTGCCATATTTTAAAAAGGAAGTGTCACTACTTAAAATGAACGTGTGAAAGGTTTAACCTAAGTTAAATTAAACGAAAGAATAGAAATAATTTAATCAGCTTGTGCAATTTTAATTTCTTCATAAAATTTCTAAATATTCTACTTAGTACAAGACGATCATTGTCAATCTCATCGACTATTCTGTTCAGCATTTTATTAGAATAGAACGTCCTTAATCTGCGAACTAGTTGCTGAATATAATCTTCATCAAAAGCTATATCTATAAGAATGTTATCATCTGGACTTCTCCAAATAAAAATTTTAGCTTTATGTAACCCGGCACAAAACATTGTTAATTGTATTTGCATAAAGTAGGCTCTGCTCCCTTTTTTCTTCAATACATAAATCCCCTCACTATTTTTTTCTACATCATATTTTGTATTGGCAATTAGTTCGTCTAAACAATTCCATTTGTTGGCAATAGGAAATGGGCATTTCACTTCCAGTATAGTGTCCCCATTCATTATGCCATCCGGACTAGCTGATAGCCAATTTTCTGTCAACGACAAATACATCCCGTGATCAATAACGTTATGGCCCTCAGACTGTAAATATTTTTTCGCAATAGGTTCTTGCTCATTACCATATCGTGTAAACGTATTCCCTGTAAACTAAGGGTACAAATGTTCTCTGATAAATGCAGAGCAATCTGTGGTTTCCTTTATTGGAACTTTGCTAGCACTGCTAGCTGTAAGACGTATTTTTCTGGCATCTTTCCACAACACACTTCCACTCTGTCCTTTGGTGTTCATATGTAACTTTTGGACCTTAGCAGGAGTGAGAGAAATGTACTTATTTACGAAATTAGAACACTTTCCGCATGAGTCTAAGGCTGTATGATCGCCATGATCTTGAATTATATCCTTAGTGAAAGGCTTACATGTAAAACTTTTACTTGCCGTCGTTCCTTTGATTTTGAATAAAGGAAGTAGTTTAGAACTGTTAACTACTTCCTTAAACTCTCTATCCAATGTATACATTGGTGTATCCCGACTACCTGGTATGTTATTATCTTCGTCACTGCCCATTATATCTTCCCCTGCTTTCGGTTTTTTAAAAATAATGTCCAATAGGGGCTTTGGTTCCACATTTCTTGTTGTTCCACGATTCCATTTTGCATTTTCATCCGTGCATGCTACACCTGTCAAATTGTTTCGAACTGCATGTTCAATTTTCCACAAAACAGCCCCAACATGACTACATGTATGGCCTTGACCAGCCATACACGAACACCACCCGTTTACTATTGAGCCATCTTCATTACAAAGTACAAATACCTCATTTATTCTTGAGACTGTTTGAGACGATCTTACTTCTCCTTTAAACATAATTGTCTTATTATTGTTAATATAATGCGTTGTAACACCAACGTTTCCACTTTGAAAATAGTTAAAGCTTTGAAGGCTTTTAAAGTTTTTCATTTGTTGACCGTCAACTGCTTTCGACTCCACAAGAAAGTTGTAAATATCTCCGTACATCATATTTGGCCATACACGCATGTCGTCAATCCATGTTTTGACTTTATCAACACCCGGAGGTTTCCATTCTTTTGCTACTGTTGACATTATGTTGATTTTCTTCGTTAAGATCGATTGACAATAAAGGCTTGTTTACAATTTTTTCACGGTTGTAATGGCGGCGCTGTTTACGACGGCACCTAGGAGTCGCGTCTCTAACTAAGGGGGATAATCGAAAAATCTGTCTATAGTGAATGTGAAAATGAACACCAAATAATATCAACAATATTTCAAGAAAATGAAGATAGATTGTATAAAGAAATTGCTTGCTGTAGTCAAATGGTATGCTGTAAAAAGTGAAGAATATTGTTCTTTAAATCAAAATTGTCTTTATTTTCTTCTTTTTCACATGTTGAGCTGATTCCCCTATGTCTCTATTTTTGTGTCTCTCCTTAATTTCACTTTCACATTGGGAAGGTATTTCTATGAAAAAAATAAAGTTTGTTATCGATAACTTATATCTGAATTATGAGATACAAATGTATGCATTTTTAACAACATGAGTGAATAAGTTTATGCAGCCATTAATTTACGCTTTTGATTTATTCTGTGTTTTGATATTTTGAATATTTGATTGGAATCACTACTATCCTTTTGGATGGATGTTTGGTTTTTAAATATCTAGCGAAGGAAAGGGAATATTCAGATTTCAGGACTAGAACTTAATAAATATGAATATTGACAAATATGTAAATGAAAGCAATCGTATACATATGAATGGATTGATCAATGTTTAAGGTCCAGCGGGAAGTTATAGGTTTCTTTGGGAGAAATGAATATTTCACATGCTTTAGACTATACTGACACAGTGGAGTGAGATTTTAACATGCATGTTCATCCAAAAGGTTTGCATGCTACTTCGAGACCGCATCTAAGCATTTTTAATGCCACAGAAGATTCATTTGTCTATGAAAGAAAATAATTATATAAAAATCAGTATAAACATTCGATAAGAAAGTCTAATGACTGGACATGAAACTTTTATGTGTAACTATGGTAATCCGACCACTGACCACAAGAACATTTAATATGTATTTTTTTAAGTTCTGTACGTCCAGGACATGTACATCAACCCTCCTTTTCTTTTTCTTTTTAGTGGATATGTTTCTTGTACATCTTATTTATTCAAATACTCCAAGGGTGACTGGGGTATAGAAATATGGTCATTTGGTCTTCTCCCGACCGGCAGTAAAACGCTTGCCGAAGTGGGGCGTCCGTTTGGCTGTGCGGGATGTATCAAGTTCGCAGTCACGTCCGGTCAGAAGGGGGACGTTAAATCCGATGCCTCGTGTAAAGAGAGTGCCACGCTCTTTGCACGTTAAGAACCCTTGCAACAACTCTTTGAGGGGTCCGTAGGTGGCCTGTTGCAAGGCAAAATTTCTGTCCCTATCCAATATACCCTCATTTGCCAGTGGCAGTTCAAATTTCCCCGACCATCATCCTAGATGGCCTCTTTTACAACAACATACCTATTGTATTTATTGTGAACTTGTTCTCGTCCTGAATATGCATGAAATATTTGCCACTGGACGTTGAGCAACCAACAATCAATCAATTTATCATATTCTCTGTCCTCTTTAAGCCAGTGTTTTTGTATATGTCTCTTTTAATTTTGATTGTAAATTTATATATTTCAAAAGACCGTTTTTTTATTTTGTAAAAATATATAATACCCTTGTTATTCAGATTTGAAATATAATTTAAAAAAAAAGCTATATATTTGAATACATTACTTTCAGTTTGACATCAAATTATTCTTCTATTTTGAAAATTGCATTTACCAAAAATCATACTAATCAAATCATTCCAAACATTTAATTTATTAAAACAGCAAAAGTAACATAAATTAATCTGTATCATAGGAAATTTAAGTAGTGTGTGATTTCCTGTTTCTTGTGCACATGGGGTTGTATCCCTATGGGGTATAACATGATAGGAGTCAGTCAGTATCAAACAACCTGTTAATGTGCACATACTACTAATTTTGGAAATTTACGTTGCTGAAAAATATTTTGGACCTTTTTTAAAAGCAACACTTGGAAATATAATTGAAATGTCTGAGCAGGAGATATTAAACGTTTTTGAATGCTCAAATGGGTTTGATTTGCTAAGTGACAGTGAAACTTCAAACAGTGAAAACAATACAGAAGAACTTTGTGGGTCAAAAGATATACCCTCAAATATGTATGATTGGGACTCATCAGATGATGACATGCCTGATATAGAACTCCCTAAAAGACAAAAGAAGGCACAGAAATTGTCAAGTGACGAGGAGGAGGGAAACCAGGGGTCCTTGGAAGTGGAGAGAGACCAGGATTCTGTGGAAGTGGAGGGTAATTGTTACATATTTGAATTTCCCGCCTTCACTGGGAGCGGCCATGGCCGGTGAACATCTGACGTCACACAGTCGGTTTGTTTACAAGACAAAATCATAGGTGTAATATGAGGAAGGCGCTACCTTAAATGCCAGATTTATACCAAGACAATGTCATATATATTGATTGGTTGTTGGTTGCTTAACGTCCAGTGGCAAATATTTCATGCATGTTCAGGACGAATGTCGTAGACTTCATTAACATAAAGTTTTTGTCTAAAATAAAATAATAAGTTCAGATGGAAAATGTTTAGGAAATGATCATTGAACTTCAAAAGCCAGGAGGGGCTATGGTATTGTTCTTTTTAATAAAAAAAAAATCAATTCCCAAATTGATAAAAAAAAATATCTGTTCAAGCAGAGGACAAAAAAATATTTTAAACCCAGATCTTCACCAAAAACGATTTTATCTTTCAGATATGCAAAATAAATTTAACTTTTATATATCTAAAAACATTCAAAACTTCCCAAACCGCACAGGTAATTAAGTCTGTACACAGTCGTTTTTAGGTGAAAATACGGTTGTTTTTTCCAATTTCTTATGATGAACATAAATACTAATGTTAAATTTTTACTAAATAATTTTAATTGATATCGCTGAAGGGGTTCGGTGAATTAAATCTGAATCGAACGTAAAAAAAACATGATCATCTTCAGTTTATGGGTTCTACATCAATAATTCAGTCAGTTTAATGTCATTTCTTGCATATATTATTTTTGTTAGTTGACTTTTTAAGTTTTTAGGATATGACAGCAAAATAAAATTGAGAATGGAAATGGGAAATACAAGCATGTCAAAAATTTGCTTTCGAATAATGCTTAATCATGTCGTAGTTGTTTTCAAGAAGACACATTTGGTTTCCAGACAATAACTTTAGTATAATTGAATGGATCTCTATGAAATTGTGCTAGAAGGTTCAATACTCGAAAGGAAGATTAGAATTGATTTTGGGGGTTATGGTACAACATTTTTGGTATGTTTTTTTTTACAAAACTTTATGTTTATCTTCAAAAATTTACCATTTTGCATTGATTATTACTCATCTAGTTTATATAGATGAAACAAATACTGATTTGGCAGGAGATGCACACAAAATAGGGTGTTTTAATTATTTTATCTGTAATTTGTGCATTTATCCTATGATATGTACTCCTTGATAATGTCGACTTCAGTATCATGATAAATGAATATATTTGGTAAGTATAATAATTATTCACAATTGACATGCGCCAGTGGGTGGCAAAAGGATTTTCTTTCCCTTTTTTTTTTTTTAAATTTGCCAAAATTGCACATGAATTTTTTTCTCTTACAGAAACACAAGGGTTTTTTGGTAAATAAAATTTTCAGTAATCAAAATTAGTTTAGCCTTTTTGAAAGTTTCACTGATTGTGTAAAACACTTGATATAAAAATTGCATTATCTGCAGAATTATTGATAACTTTCCTTACTATTCACAAGGACATATATCTAACATATTGTCCATGCTATTCTCATCTGAGTTTTTATTCATATATATATTGGCATGACTGGTACTGTTCCAAGTTGTCTTCTTTTTCTGCTTCTTGAGAAGTATTTGTTTAACCTGTTCAGTCACAATAAAGTATTACAATTCTTATTTAGACGCAACACATAAATAGTGACCAAAAAGGTACCGCTTTCACATGAGAGAAGCTAGAAAAAAAAATCAACAAATTTTCAATATCTTTGTAGGACTATCATATAAAATTAAGGAGATATGAAGTTAGTGACTGCTGCTGAATAGAAATGTTTGGGTTCACCTGATACCTGTTTTCAAATTAGTCCATATTGAAGTTTGAAGGGTCCAAAATTAAAATATGCTTGATTTCAACTGATTTTTGGTGTTTCTTATATGATAGATATACATCTGTGGTCATATCAGGCTGTGTATGGCAAAGCATTTTATTGCCTTCAGGGATGTACTTTCTTTTTTATTTTGGTCATAAAAATAAATTTGTATTTGTGAAGTTGCTTACATTAGAGTACCCAAATTACACCTATATTGACAGTTTTTATGAACTAGACAAAAGTCCATTCTGTGCTTATTTTGTAGACTATATCCTTGATTACAATACAGTTAAACCAATTTAATTTTTAGTCCAAGTATGTAGAGTCATGGAGAAATGGGTTTGAACTGACCTACAAACAGTCCACGATTCTGTAATGAGGTCAGTACCCAAAATCCATACATCATTACATGTTTAATTTCAAATCCTTAAAACTGGAATATAAACAGATGTTTTGTTTTATTTCTTCAAATATTTGAACAATTTCACATTATCCCATGCTTCAACTCTTATTTTTTGAAGAAAAGGACACTGGTGACAAATTTAATTTGCTCATTTTTTAAAAATATGATAATTAGATAACTTCACATGGTGAAAGAAAACTTGTAAGATTTCCGCAGCTTTTTTGGGTTTCTTAACTTTAAATCTTTATCTAAAGCAGCTACATTGTAAAAAAAAAACCAAAACGTTCGATTTTTTTTCTGAAATTTTTTTTTGAGTGCCATTGTCTCATACCTAATATTTTCTTATTATATGTTTCCGTTCCCCCCTTTTTTTTCGAGTTATACTATTGTTGAAGATCATATAGCAACATCTCAATTCTTTCATATTTATTCTTTTTCGTATTGTTCTTTTTTTTTGACATAATCATAATCTCCCGCCTTTTTATTTTTATTTAAACTGTTGATTATGTGCACATGCGCAGACGATTCACAGAGAAAAAACTGAAAAATCAAAAATGGTGCTCGCTAAGTGTTTGTTGTTATTAAGTATTGTTGTATGTTATGGTCAAGTGCATGACCTTAATATAAGGAAATGCAAAAGTGTCTACGATGAAAGCTACGAGGTAGTGAAACTGCAGTGCTTGTATGAGGGGGAAGGCAGCTACATTTTCCATGGGTCGACTTCAGTGAAAAAGATCACCCTGGACAGACTGGCGGGTTCCAGCACATTGATGACTTTTGGTCAGCATTTAGAAAAAGTAACCATTAAAACCTGCACCATAGACAATTGGTGCCAGACCATTTCGACAACCCCTAGCACGGAAATGCAGATTGCAGATAAAATTTGTGTAAGATGCTATTACGTAACTTGTTTTCAACATCCGCCATTTTTATTGTTTACAAAAAATTGACACCTACTTTATGAAAGACAAATTCCCTTTATTTTCTTTTGAAAGTATAACAATATAAGAAAAGAAATATTTGTTAGCATAATTTTAATTGTATTTCTATTAAACAGATTTGTGTTAAAAACTATAAATATTAAATTTGATAACTGTCTATAAATATTATTGTTTTTGTTTACAGTCACTGGAAGACCTTGTTTCCACTACTGATGCGGATTAAACCTCTCCTCATACGGAGGGGGGTTCTCCTGACTCCTCGACAGAATGGTCTCAAAGCGTTCCAACATCCGCAGTGTACGACCACAACCAAATGTCCAGCACTCTCCCTGACCATCAACAGGTGGGTTTTCGTCTGTAGACCAAAGAGAATCCCTACTTAACATAACCATTGCATTGTGGTGGTGTATTCTAAAAAACATGAAAACACTGCTGTTAAAATTAACGTAAACAATTTTGAAAGTACTTATTTTCACTATTTTAGACATTTATACTTATAAATTTCTCATGCTTTAAATTCAGCTAAAGCTAAATGTGTATTGATTGTAACATGTAGTAGGGTGTGGATTAGGTTATGTTATTTTATTTGTGTACATGTAGTTTATTATTTATTTTTTTATTTTAGACTACTACAGAAAATGAGACCAACTCATCAACACCATGGATAGTGGCAACCGTCACCACTTTAACGGGTACCTTAAAAGTTTATATAATTTTTCTTGGAGTAATTTTGTTTCTTTTAATTGTCTTAATTTTGGTGTTCTTATTAAAAAAGTATTACTATCAATCAGACTACATTCCAGTTAAGAACGATGATTCTTTATATGTTGAAGTGGATACCATAACTAGTTAAATTATTTCTTTTCTTGTAGTACTTCTGGTGATAGCTCTCATTTGTTTGGGGAAGAAATGTTTGAGGAATAGTAGGGGAGGGTTAATTGAGCATGGTCTTCCTCTACAGGAGATTCCTACTGCCCCTAAATATAAGTACTATTAGGATAAAAGACATAATTATTAATTTAAATTGTAATTTCAATATCACTGCTTTTAACTCTTTTTTTTTACTTACAGTGATATTCTTTCTAATAGGTGGATTTATTGTTTGGAGGAAAAGACATCCTCAAAATATTTCAAACTCTGAAGATGAACTCTATAATAAAGCCTGGTACAATTTAAGTAGTGACAATTTATAAAATTTGTATTTTTTTTTATTTTCTTGACAGTACCAATTCTTCATTTCTTCAAACAACTCAGGTTGTATTGAACACTTATAACACGCGAAAAAATGACTCCCCACTACTGGCACATGCTGAGATACAAAATTAGTCAATTGAAAAATCAAGTTACTGATTGAAGCACGATGATCCATCATAAAGTTTTCTAAATAGAATGAAAGTATAACATTTTTCCTAAATATTAAAGGACTTATTCTTCTCTCTTGGTTATGATAAGATTCATTAAATAAAGCTGGGTTGATAAATTTAATTCATTTAGAATTAACTGAGATGCCATTTTTAGGATTAATTTATATATGACTAAGCATCCATTGTGATGACAAAGGAGATATTAGCATTTCTATGCTATATTATCTTAAGAAGTTTATTGAGGGGGGCTTTTTTTTTATTATTATTGAAGGTTTTAACAAAGGAGAGTGATAATTTTCTATACACAAGAAAGACTCAACATACTGTGTTTGACATGATTATAAATTATGGATAGATTGTTACATTTTTCACTTAATTTCTCTCTTTAAATTTATTTTATGATGAAAATAGAGAATAAGTCAGATTTTTGAAATGATGTTACTTCAAAGGGTGTTGTTTATATTATACATATCAAGAAGTTTTGTATATGTTTACACAAGTCTGTTTTGTTATGTTAAGAAGAAGTTTAATTCAAATTAGAAGTAATATATGTTTATCTGTCTGATGTTCTCCATTAACAGTTAGTCAGTTTTGAAACTTGATTGCAATTAAGACAATTTCCTATACTCTACATCTAAAGATTGTTATACATGTTTATCTATCAACAGTTATTTAGCTTGAGGCTTGATTGTAATTAAAAATATTTAGTAATTACACAGTATGATAACTTCTAAAGGAAGAAAATCAAAATATTTATGAAGCTTTACATCAGAGGAATTATCTGATATGATCTATCAGATTAAAAGATAACGTTTATTTGGTCTTAAAAATAATGTAAAAATATCAAAAATGCTATAGAGGTTGATGGGGAAACATTAGACAGACCTTAGTAGTATATGAAATGTTTATACTGTAATATAAAACATGTATATAGTCTTTGTTTTTTTTGTTATTAAGCAATATAGTTGTGATAATTTATTAAATGTTAATTGTTTTAAAGTTGGTGCTAAATAATTGTGATAATCATTAAAGTTCATATTTCAAATCATGATAGTTGTACTCCTGATAACATGCTGTTATATATATTTAATATATGCATTTACAATGATAGTTTAAGAGAGGAAATATACTCTATAAAGACAAGTTTTATATATAAAAAAAAGTAGTGCTTATACTATAGTTTTGGTGCTAACTGTTTTATGGTGCTATGCATTCTGCCAGATTCCCTTATAAAGACAAGTTTTATAAAGAGAGTAGTACACTACATTTTTACTAAAGTTTTGGTCTGTGTATTCTTACATTGAAAAAATAGGCATTTACGGTTGTTGATCAAACCATGATACCTGTATATATTTTATCTATATTTTGTTACTTTAGTGCAACATTCCATCTTTTAATTTTTGCTTCATGCATGTTTTCATTTTAAACATGGAAACCATGTGGGTTATATTTTTATTTTATAACATAATTTATCTTCTATCACATTCCATCAAGTTACTTTTTATATTGTAGTCATTTTTAAAAACTAGAATCATCTAATTAATCATATTACTATATGTAATCTTTTACATGTCTCTTTTAAGAAATTCATTCTTGTTAAAAAAAAACATTTGTTTTAGAAGCTTTATAAAATTTTATATATATTAGAAACAAACTCAGGGTTGTATGCTCAAATATTGGTTTTAATACAAGTTTTTATATACTATACATATATTGTAATATTTATTTTTTATGCTAAAAATACTCAATCAGTTTTTGCAATAATAGTGATCTACACAAAATGTGTTGTATACATAATGTGTATAAGTTTTTGATAATAAAAATAATTTATTTTCTTCAATCTTTGTTTTATCTCTTCTCAAGTTTCTGTAGTTTGTGTGTTGTGGAAAGAAAATGGATGCCAACCCCTTGTCAACAACCATCTCTCTCACATATTGGTTAACTCCAAGCAAATAAAAATTTAGACAAGCAAAAAACAACACAAAATTCTACAATGTGGACAACATGGGCGACAAACGACCCCTGGTTACCAACCAATGTTGCTCTACCTTACAACGTGGAAAACAAAATGGACGACAAACATATCCCTGGTTACCCATCAATGTTGTTCTACCTTGAAACGTGGAAAACAAAATGGACGACAAACATACCCTGGTTACCAACCAATGTTGCTCTACCTTGCTCAAAAGTATGATACGTGGACCAAACATTCCACCATCACTAGCACAATGTTTACATTGCTCTACCTGCTCTACTGTTTTCTTATCCCTATTCTACTACTACTGGAGGTGTTACCTTGTCGTAGGAATTAAAACAAGGATCTCTGATACAATACACGAAGTATTCTTTTTAGTGTATAGAAATGATCATCTACTCATCTCTTCAGTATGATTTCCGGTACGTTGTTGAGGAAGCAGCACGCAAAATTCGCTCTTGAACAAAATCGCTACAAGATTGAATATAATCAGCCGAACAACTTAAAAAAACGATATAAAAACGGTAAGAAGATTTCGCTTGATATTAACTCTGATCTTTATGTGATTTATTGGTCCTATTCTCTTAAAACCGTTTTCTACAAAAACTTATGCAAAACAAGAAGGAACCTGTATCTAGTCATAACGTCACTATACGTCGGAACAATTGATAACAATCGGATAACCAAAGCAACGTCAAAATGGCCGCAAATACCCAACAAACCGACGATGAATTATCGGGAAACCTCTTGTATGACAAAGATGCTAGAGTTATCCTAATGGAGATCCTGAAGTCGCTACGAGTCCTAACGGATAGGATCGAGAAAATAGAGATAGAAGTACAAAAAATCGATGGTATAAAGGAAGGCCTGTCAAATTTGTCTACAAGAGTACAGTCAAATGAGGAAACAATTGTCGAGATCCACGACCGAAATAGGAAAGTTGAAGAAAGTGTTGAAAAAATGGGTCAGATCGTTCATACTGTAGTAGACAAATATTCAGCAAATACTGAAGAGATATCTCAAATAAAAGACAGGATGAAGACGATAGGGGAGGAAAATGGAAATGTCTCAAACATAATCATTCAGGAATTAAAAGCCGAAGTGTTAGACTTAAAATGCAGAAGCATGAGCGATAACCTAGTATTCTCCGGGTTAGCGTTTCAGCGGGAAGAATCGTGCAAATTGAAAATTCAGAACTTTTTATTAAACGAACTGGACATACCGTATAACGTAAATCTCGGTAGCGTTCATCGATTTGGAAAACCCGGACTGAACGGAGCCCGTCCTATTGTAGCCAAATTTATCCACAGAGATGAGCTTGAAGATGTACTTAAAAATACATTCAAGCTGAAAGGGAAAACATTTGGGATAAGCGAACAATTCCCGATCGAAATTGAAAGAAAACGGAAAGAACTCTACCCTGTTATGAAGATGGCCAAGAACGAGGGTAAAAAAGTAAAACTTGTAAGAGATAAATTATATATCAATGGAAAACCGCATGTATCACCCGACACAAAACCAAACGGCACTGAATATAGGGATGTTCTACTGCGCCAAGCCCAACAAAATTCGCATAGAAACAAAACTGCAAATGAACGCCCTTTTAAAAGGTCCCGACAGGAATCTGGAAACAATGACGCCATTAATGAGGCAACCATAACCACGCAACTGTAGGGCGGGTCGAGAGAGTCCTCGAAAAATCAGAATGATAAGTTAAATTATTTAAATCTTACTTGTATTAATTGTTGTGGAATTAAATCAAAACTCAAATATCCTGAATTTACGGAACTGCTGTATAAAACGGACATTGCTGGCATTGTAGAAACAAAACTAGACAATATCGATGATATACAATTACAGGGTTATGAATTGATTTATAAAAACAGAAATAAAATTGGCAAAAGAAGATCGGGGGTTTAGCTGTAGCGTACAAAAACCATCTCAAAGATAATATTGAATATATTAAAACTGAAAGTAAATTTGTTTTGTGGTGTAAAATATCGAAAGTAATAAATATATCAGATGACATTCTTTTGGGAATTATTTACATCCCCC
This sequence comes from Mytilus galloprovincialis, assembly GCF_965363235.1. NCBI lineage: Eukaryota > Metazoa > Mollusca > Bivalvia > Mytilida > Mytilidae > Mytilus > Mytilus galloprovincialis. The sequence continues at coordinate 67,771,706 of NC_134848.1, forward strand.
TGAATATACTTCATATTCATCCATTGGTGCAATAAACGAAATTGAGATGGAATTATTCGAACTATCACATAGGTTTTCAAAATGTTTACTTGTTGGTGATTTTAACGCAAGAACCGGGTCCGAGGATGATTTTATATTTGTTCCCGACAGTGAATCTCATGTCGTGGATATCGAAAATATACAAATAAATGCTGTTTGCAATTTAGACCAGTATGACTTCTCTCGCAAAAGGAACAGTAGAGATAAAAACAAGAATAGGTTTGGAAATCAACTAATAGAATTTTGCAAGGGAAATAACTTCTTCATCATGAATGGGAGAACTCTAGGTGACATAGATGGAAAGTTCACATGTCGAAATTCAAGCGTTGTTGATTATTGCCTATGCAGCGCAGAACTTATCAAACATTTTACCGATTTTAAAGTACTTGATTTTTCAAGCCTCTATTCAGATGTTCATTCCCCAATCGAGATATCGCTGAAACAAACAGATCAAGAAGTTAGCACCAAATATAGCGATGATACTAGAACAAATGAACAAAAAATAAAAAATTGGACTTATGAAAAATCATACAAATTCTTAGAATGCTTGAACCTTACAGAAATAGAAAATATTAATTCTGAAATTGATGGCACGACAGTAGTGACGCAAGAAACAGTAGATACGATAATAGGTAAAATAGGCAAAGTGTTAATAAATTCAGCAAGAAACACTTTTGGGTTTAAAGTCAGTGCAGGAAAGAAGTCAGAACATAGAAAAAATAAACCATGGTTTGACCATGACTGCAAAGCCGCTAGGTCAGAATTCCGTAAGATGAAACGAAATAAAAATAAGTCACCGTTCCACAGAGCACTTGTGTTAGATGCCGAGAAGAGATATAAAAATACAATGAACAAAGCACATAAGAAATACAGAAGCGATTTCCGAAAGAAAATGGATGATCTAAAGCAAAATGATGGTAAGGAATTTTGGCGACTTCTTAATGGAAACAAAAGTACAGCTCAGCCCAAGATTGATTTCGACAAATTAGTCTCACATTTCAAAGAGTTAAACAGTGATCTGAGAGATGATACAGAAAATCAACAAATTGAAAGTAATATTTCCCATGAAGAAATAAACGATGAGTTAAATAGCAGAATTACAAAACATGAAATTCTTAAAGCGCTGAAAAATCTGAAAAATAACAAAGCATGCGCCGAAGACTAACTGATTAATGAATATTTAAAAACATCAGCTCATGTTCTTATCGACATATATGTGAAAATTTTCAACCTAGTTTTCGACTCCGGAAAGAATCCCAAGGAATGATAAAACCTGTCTACAAGAACAAAGGTGACAAACGCAACCCCAAAAATTACAGACCAATAACTATTGTGAGCTGTTTCGGAAAAGTCTTTACAGCGGTATTAAATGAACGCCTTAAAAAAATTCTCAGAACAAACATCTCTTAAAGAAAATCAAAATGGTTTCCGAGAAAAATACTCAACAATTGATTGCGCGTTTCTTCTGAACTCTTTAATTGAAGTTTTACAACACTCAAAAAAGAAACTATTTTGCGCATTTGTAGACTTCTAAAAGGCCTTCGATACGGTTAATCGTAATTTCTTATGGTTTAAAATGTTGAACAGCAATATAAAGGGGAAAATGTTTAATACTATTTTCAGCATGTACCAGAATATTAAATCCAGCTTGAGCTATAATGGTCAAATTTGTGAACCGTTCGCTTGTGAAATCGGTGTCAGACAAGGAGAAAATCTGTCACCGTTTTTATTTTCTTTATACTTGAATGACCTAGAAGACTATCTCATCTCAGAAAATGTTTTAGGCATGAACACAATTAGTAAAGATATAGAAGAAAAACTTGGAACTTTAATGAAATTATTCATAATTCTCTACGCAGATGACACTGTAAACCTGGCAGAATCACCTGACTAACTGCAACATGCACTTAACAAATTTAAAAAGTATTGCGAAACCTGGAAGATGCGAGTAAATATTGATAAAACTAAGATCTTAATTTTTTCAAAAGGAAGAACAACAAACCCTCAACTTTTCCGATTCAACAATCATTTAATTGAAACTGTAAAACACTTTAACTACTTAGGAATTATTTTCAGCAAAACAGGCAGCTTTAAACAATGCAAACAAAATCTAAAGGACAAAGCAATAAGTGCAATGTACGAAATTTTAAGGAAGGGAAGAATTCACAATTTATCAATTAAATGCCACGTAGACTTATTTGACATACTGGTAAAACCTATTCTGCTTTATGGATGCGAAATATGGGGTTACGAAAACATAGATATACTAGAAAGAGTTCAAACTAAATTTTTTAAGCTACTTTTACATCTTAAGCCATCTACTCAAAACGACTTCATTTACGGAGAATTGGGTCGGTATCCCCTAGAAATAGATATCAAAACTAGAATTATATCTTATTGGACAAAGTTGATTACCGGTAAAGAAAGTAAGCTCGCTGCTGTCATGTTTAGATACCTTTTAAAGTTATCACAAGAAACAACATTTCGATCGCGATCATTAGACAAGATGAAAAGTATTCTAGACAATTGTGGATTCTCTTACTTATGGTCATTCCAAAACACATCACCTAACATTAAATCTACAATTAAACAAAGACTAGAAGATCAGTTTAAACAGTCATGGACAGGAAAGGTAAACGATTCGCCGAAAGCCCTAAATTATCGCCTGTACAAGACATCACACAATTTCGAACACTACCTTAACGTACTTGATGATAAAGATATAATAACAATGTCGCGGTTTAGGACAATGAACCATAAACTGCCGATTGAAAATGGCAGATGGCAAAACATTCCCCGAGAACAGAGAAAGTGTCCGTTATGCAGAGTTGCGATAGGTGATGAATACCACTATGTAATGGAATGCAGCAGTCTCCTGACAGATAGAACACTACATATTGACAATAAATACCTAACGAACTGTAATGTTATAAAATTTAATACTATTATGAACCAAAAACAGAAATCGAAACTCCGAAAATTGTGCCAATTTATTAGAATTATAAATGACAAACTGGATTCTCTCTGATGTTAACCTGTCGGCTATACTGATCATACCGTTGTAAAAAAACTCATATTTAATGCTTCCTCAACAAATGTACTTATATGTAATGTAATGTAAACTAATGTGTTTTTCTGTATACCTTTGTCCAACTTGGGTGATACCAGAATAAATGATATATATAAAAAGTATGATTACAGGATGTAATCTATTTTTAGAAGCATACAATCACTGTAAATTAATATGTGTATATCTCTGCCTATGTGTTTATATATACATATTTCTAGTCCCAAAAAAATCATGGCAGTTGTGAGTCCACGCATTAAAATTTAGCTATCTTTTGACATGAATTATCATTGATATGGTTATATTTATAAATTAACTGTTTACAAAATTTAGAATTATTGAAAAACTAAGGCTTTTCTACCTCAGGCATAAATTATCTTAGCTGTAGTTGGCATACTTTTAGGACTTTTGGTCCTTAATGCTCTTCAACTTCGTACTTTATTTGGCCTTTTTAACTTTTTTGGATTCGAGCGTCACTGATTAGTCTTTTGTAGACGAAACGCGCGTCTGGCGTATATACAAAATTTAGTCCTGGTATCTATGATGACTTTATTTGTAATAGTATTCCTTAAATGCACACATTTAATACTCTAGATTCATTATTTAGTGTTTTAATTTGTGTAAAGGACAAATCGTGAATTTAAATGATCAAGCCAAAAAAAAAAAATTAAACGGTTTGTATGCAGGCTTTATCAAAACCACGATCAAATATTCAGAAAAAATTACACAAGTTTCATTAATCCACAAAAATAATAAAGAATGGGTGAACCTGAAAGTCACGTCAGACATCTGAAATTTGTTCCTGAACACTCGTAACCTGTTGCATTTGCTATAATTTGAAAATGATCTTACATATTACCAAAACAAGACTATCACCATGGTGGGCTTCACACGGAAATTCTGTGAAGTTCAGTGACCGATATTAGATTTTGAGTGATTGTCGGTGGCTTAACTTCCATTGGCAAATATCACATGCATGATCAGGACGAGAACAGGCAAACAATATATACAATAAGTAGGTCTTCTAATGATAGAGGCCATCCAGGGTGATGATTGGAGAAACTTGGACTGCCACTGTACAATGAGGGTATATTTTGTAGGGACAGAAATTTTGCCTTGCAATATGTCACCTACGAGCCCCTAGATATTATAACAGGTGTGTAAACGATGTATAAACCATTTATCCATTTATTCATACATGTACATGCATTTCCTTATGAAACAAATTTTAACCATTTTCTCTTTTAATTTGTTTTACATTTGATGTCAAACATGTGTTTAGCTTGGTATGGTGTAGGGAATTTGTTCATTTTTGAAGTTCTCAAGGCAATCACAACACATCTAGTGTTAAAAAACAACATTATATGTATCAATGCTGAAAATGTTTAATTGTTTCATGTTGATATTGATGTATTCCTTGTAAATCATGCTTATAAAACATATGTAAACAGTATGTGAAAGTAATTTTTTTCTTACAAACATAGAACTAGAAAATCCCGATAAAGATGGAAATTTGACATGCTGTAAAATCCGAGGAATAACATTTAACTATAAGAATCCGCTAGAACTGAACTTTAAAATAGTAAATTGTAGAGGGAAAACTAAAAACACTAAATGTCTAAGTTACAACAAAACAATTATACATGTCTTAAATAACAATTTTAATATTTACAGCATATCTTTCCAGGTACCACCATACAGGAATTTGTTGGACTTTGACCTAAAATGTTTTGTTTTATCTATGATGTAAACGATCATGGATATATTATTTAAAAGGATAAATGGATTGCCAAATGTGCCGTTGGTCAACAGATAAGACATAACCACTATAAACAGTGTTTATTTGAAAATAAAATGCCTTTAAACGGTATGAACTTTATTCGAAGTAGCAATCATATTCTATACATCAACAAAGTTCTTCTTTCCTTCGTGTTCTTTCTTTTTATTGAGGATTACAATTATTTTGAGTAAGAATGTCTTCATGTATAATTCAAACAAGCATAATAGAAAAATATAATTACAGGACAAACACTGTAATGACATCACAGACAGGAAACAAAATAAGAGGATCAGATGGAAAGGAAATAAAAATAGTCCATCAGGTGAAACAAATTGTGGATGATAAAGTGGACAATATGGAGACAGTGATAAAATATCAAGACAATATTCAGAAAAGGAGAAAATGTCAATTAAGAGAGGAGAATAAATTTATTAAAATGTTTATTGACATTATGGAATAGTTATTTTTTATTGTAATATACATGAATTGTTCAACTGACATTAAAGAATATTTATTTTACATTGTAATATACATGTATAATTTTCATACTATGTGGTTTAATAAGGTATTTATTTGCAAACATAAGCTTATTGTAAATATTTTTTTAAATATATTCAGACAAAAAAGTTTTTATTTCGCTCCCCATGGCTTGGTCCTTTTGTAATCACGACAATTATCGGGCCCGTTGTATATGAGAATCTACAAGCCTTCCTGACACATTCTACAAGGACATCAACACCTGGACCAGTGCAACAACCGTATCCCGGAACGCCATTACTGGTAAATAAACTTTCATTGACTGCTTTACAGACGCCGTCCCATTTTTCTTCAAACACGGCACCAGCAGCCATAGCAATTGTGACAGCAGCCACTACAGTGCCATCTTTATAACAGATATATGACCCTGAACCTCAGATTGTGTTATCTTCTTGTGAATCAAAGCAGTCAGGTTTTGACACATACATGTATGACAAATGTATCAGCACTTCAGACAAATGGAAACTGGATGTAGATATAAGAAGATGTGATACGAGTGCCAATGAACAAACTCTCCATCACAGTCATTATTTATAGAAAATTAAACCTTTATAGGTCAAAGTACGGTCTTCAACACGGAGCCTTTACAGACTAGATCTGTCCACTTAACAGAATGGACAAATGTCTGGTCGCCTTGTTGTCCGCACATAATGTTTGCATCTATGTATGCTGATGTGTGTCGTAGCTTAGACTCTTAGACTGGTATAATAGTCCCAAGTCGTAGTTATAGGCCTCCAACAATGAGACAAAACATACCTTATCATCGGCTATAAAGGACCTGATATAAAAAATATGAAACATTTAAGTTGATTACAGCTGATTCAATTGAGTGTGTAGGCAAAGGTAATATTTTGGTATAATACTATGGAACGCCATGACTGCCTTATGTTAATGATCAGCATTATATGCAGTGCTCACACCATTATATTAAGTGCTCACAACATTATATTAAGTGCTCACACCATTATATTAAGTGCTCACAACATTATATTAAGGGCTCACAACATTATATTAAGTGCTCACACCATTATATGCAGTGCTCACATCATTATATTAAGTGCTCACAACATTATATTAAGTGCTCACAACATTATATTAAGTGCTCACAACATTATATGCAGTGCTCACACCATTATATGCAGTGCTCACATCATTATATTAAGTGCTCACAACATTATATTAAGTGCTCACAACATTATATTATGTGCTCACAACATTATATTAAGTGCTCCCAACATTATATGCAGTGGTCAAAGCATTATATGAAGTGTTCAAAACATTATATGCAGTGGTCACAACATTATATGAAGTGATCAAAACATTATATGAAGTGCTCACAATATTATATGAAGTGCTCACAACATTATACGTTTTTTGTTGTATGATGAGATTGTTGTATGATGAGATTGATGTATGATGAGATCATTCGGTAAACATCGTTTTTTAGCGGAAATTACCGAATCCATAATTTGTAAATTACGGTAATGCCCAGCAAACAAATTTAAACAGTTATTAAAGTCATGTGATCATAAGGCAGTATACAATATTTAAAAC